>NC_082641.1:77970920-78278420 GCF_028023285.1 Balaenoptera ricei
TACATAAGCCTTGTTCCTGAGAGTCCCCTGTACCTATAGAAGTTCTGAAAGGAGGGTTCTGGATAAGTCCTACATTATTAATTCTTTCCTGAGTATTAGTCTATATATGTTTGTCAGATTCTGAGTTCCCTGAGGGCACACCCCATGTCTTACCCATCCCTGTATCTTTGCACACAAAGCACTTAGCAAAGTACTTGGCACCAGTAAGGGCTAAAAGAATGTTTGTGCAATAAATAAGAAACAAACAGAACAATAAAGCTATTAGCACACCCACTGATTAGGCACCTGTTTATAGTTTACTGAATAATTATTTTAGTAGATAACTGCATCAGTAACAACTGCCATTACTTGAAAATACTGAGTTAACTTACTTCCAGTACCTCTCCTTTTACAGCTGTTTGGTATAGTGGGGAGAATTTTCCCTGGCAGAGTGAAGACCTAGACAGTAGTTACAGCTGTGTCTCCATCAGCTGTGTGTCTTTAAATAAGAAACTTTCAACAAACATAAAAATAAAGAGTAATTCGTTTTTAAAACTTTACTGAAACACACATTTTTGGAAAATTTTCCCCTGCCACATTTTCAGTATCCAGTTAAAATATGAGACAGAACTAACCTGATTTGGATAAAGCTTGCTCAACAATAAAGATGCAGCTTTTGGAAACCATGTGCATTATACCATTACACCCCTCTGAATGTTATAACTCGAACACCTCAATACTGTAGCCATGTGAATCTTACCAGCTACCTTTTCTATTCAATTAGAATGGTCTATAAAAATGTACAATCCTAGTAAACCTTTAGTTATGAGTATCCTAGGTATGTATTAGAACTGCAAGGATAATTGGTTGAGCCATACTCTTAAAAATCAACAAGGTAATTTTGGCTGATTTATTCAGCTCCTGATATTTATGAGTTTTGAAAACATAATTAACTGTTCCTATAGATATTTCCTCGTCTTTTCAGAATCCATAAAATGCCTTCAATGACCATTCAGTTTCCTGACTACCCTTTTCCACTAAGGGAAAAGGGTGAGATGAAGTGTGAAAGACAAATTTTCATTTTTTATGCTATAAAAGCTGCTGCCCAACTGTGATGATAAAAATCCAGGTAATCAATGATTCTCAGAATTTTCACTCTTTAAGAGCATATTGCTATACTTCGTTTAATGGTCCAGTCTGCATTTTTTTTTAGAAGAAAACTTCAATTTAAGAGAACATGTTCAGGGCTTCCCTGGTGGTGCAGTGGTTAAGAATCCGCCTGCCAATGCAGGGGACAAGGGTTCGAGCCCTGTTACAGGAAGATCCCACATGCCGTGGAGCAACTAAACCTATGCGCCACAACTATGGAGCCTGTGCTCCACAACAAGAGAAGCCACTGCAATGAGAAGCCCGCGCACCGCAACAAAGAGTAGGCACCGCTCACCGCAACTAGAAAAAGCCCGCGCACAGCAACGAAGACCCAACGCAGCCAAAAATAATAAATAAATAAAATAAATGAATTTATTAAAAAAAAAAGAGAACGTGTTAAGGCACAATAGTAAATATGCTTAAAAGTTAACCTGCCAAGACCCAAATTCTGACCTTCTAAAAACATTACAGAGGGGGAAAAAAATCCTATAATTAGTAACAAGGAACAGCATAAACATGCAGTGCTTAGCATCAGGGAAAGAGGAAATAATCTTAACGCTAAATGTTCACTTTTTAAATGATATTTTAACAATATTTCAGTTGTATTTCAAATATGTCTATATAGGACACTATCATGACAGTTAATGTATATTTTCAATCACATTTGATGTAAAGCCTGTAAATTTGTTAGACTTGCCACATTCTTTCTAGAGAAAGTTTCAAAGTGTCTGAAACACTATATTAAAAGACAACTAAAATTTCTCATTGGGAAAAACTCTTTTGTGGGAAATCTAAATTAAAACCTTCCAATTTAAAGTCCTAAACATTTTCCATGTAGGAAAACTCTAAGTATACTTCTTCAGATAGTTTTTAAAGCAATCAGCACCGGCAATGTTAAATTATCGTGGCTCTCAAGAAAAACAGAGGAACACTGTACAGAAGACCCTCACATTTGTGGCTCTGTGTATTCCCTGTGGGCTGTGCCAACCCACTCTCTCCCCAGTAATGACTCTTTGTTTTTACTAAGTCCCAAAGGGCTGGTGAGAGCGCTGCAAAGAGAAGGGGGGGAGGGGTGGATGGAATGCAGCTGCAGGCTCTGAAACAATGCTGAGTCCATATATTTTGTTCCCAGTTAGAATAATAAAAAGGGGACTGCAGTGGGGGGTGAGGGGATGGAGAAGACAGAATCCAGAATAAGCAAGGTAGGGCCAAGTATTCCATAGCTCTCATTCTGCAGCACCCCCTCCTCTCCCTACACTCATACTATCCCAACTCTAATAACCATTCATTTGGTTAAAAAGCTTATCTGTTAAAATTCAAACACCCATTAAGATTTAAACCTATCAGTCATTTATATCTAAATTACTTTTATCAGTGAACTATACTCAGACAAAGAATAGAGTAGGTAGAGAGAATGGAGCTTGCAAAGATAAACTGGGGAAGCATGGACACAAAGATAGGAAAGTTTGGGGGAGGTACGTAGGAGATTTCTGAAAGGGAGGTCCAAGGTTTCAAACAGAAACTGCCTGCTTTGTAAAGGTACCTAGGGCCTGGGGGGTAACTGGTATGCTACAGAAAACCATATTCCTTCTAAGACTGCTAAAAGCTACATGTTTCTGAATCAAGAGCTTGGAAGCCTGCACATATTGGTTCCTCATTATTCAGTCTAACCTAGTGCCTCCTAAGAAAATGTCTCTCACTTGCATTTCCCTGGCCTCCAGGTCCCAACTGGGAGAATAAAAGAATTAAGGGAAGAGGGAAGAAGCAGACACCAAACAAGGTGTCAGCTGCTAGTGAGGGAAAAGCAGCTCAAACCCTACTCTTCTCCCCTGGGTACTGCCCTCTCTTCCCAGATAACCCTTTACTGAAATGCATAGCCCTGCTGAGCTCAAGAAGTGAGGCCTGCCTCTCGAACATCCCTTCAGATATTGTTGATGCTATTAAAATTTGTAAGAAAATTCAAGAAGCCTCAAGTAAATAACTGACACTAATACCTCAAAAATAGTATCAGCATGCACTAGAGACTATCTAAAAAGCTATGAAACAAAATTCAGAAGAATGCTTGTTCCAATTAGGATCCCATTCATGAACACTCAGTTACTGGGGGGAGAAAAAAAAGGACTTCATTGTAAAGCTATCATGTAGAAGCAAACCTCTGACATCCACACACAAACATCTCCTTCAGGTTAGCATTCCACAAGATTTAGAAGTACTCTTAGTTGGTGTTGAATGATACAATTAATCTCTTGACTCTTGAAATGTTTTCAAGTTATAAAGTTTAGAAAGACTGTATTTATTCACATTGAATTTTTGCATTTTGTGACATAGACAAAAATTCACAAGTGTATAGATTTATAATAAACAGGAATATGATCTTCCCCCCTCAGGTTGCCTTTTCTCTAGAGCTCTAAAATCCATTTACAGATATTCCAAATCTCCATACTGTAGACAGTATATAGAGACAAATTCAGAAATGCATATTAATTTAAATGAAGGAATGATTGAGTCTATTTATTTTATTAATATTAAATAGTAATAATTATGAAATAATATTGACACTATTCCTGTAAAATTTATCATCTATTACAAATACAAAATTCATAGGTGCATTTTATTAGGAGTTATCATTTATTATACTTTTAAATCCAGCAATAAAATAGACAATACTCTGTTTATTCTGTGTACTAGAAAAATTCAATTTTCTATATATACATTTCATTTCTTAGTATGTACAATCAAAGAAATTAAGTCCATAGACAGCAAAAGTTTGTTAATATTAACAACAATCACATAATTGTAACTTGCCTGAAATTAATAATTCTTTATGGTTACTTAATTGTGGTAAACAAAATATAATCTCATAATACTATGATGTATGATACGCTTCAATAAAAACGTTAAAAAATCAATTATCTATGACTTGGAAAAAAACTACTCTCAATATCTATACCTGAATTACTTAGCTAAATCAAGAAGATAATTCAAGTCTTAAAGGTGTCATAAATTTACATTTAGTCACAAAGTTCACAAAATATGAGCGACATTATATTAAGAGGCACAGGTGAAAACAAATTTTAAGACGTAAATATAATAACGTGTAAGATTAGATTTTCTTGCTAAAACAATAAGAGTACTCACCCCTTGGAGCCCTTGGAACTGAATTGAAGGTCGAAAAGGAATTAAATTCTATTAAAAGAAACATAAGAAACAAACACGTCAACCTTGGTTACTGGGACACGGAACTAAATGATTAAACTCTAAATCTATGCACTTGGTCAGTGCTATAGTCTGTGAAAACCTTTTCATTACATACTTAGGTTTATATGTCATTATATTAAGATGCCTTGATAAATGATACTGCACTACTGACATTTCTCTGAATACACAACCGAAGGTATCTTTTGGCAGTGTAGCTAATCAGGTTTTTGAAAATGACTGACATGATTTGGCAAAAAATGATTAGTGTACTAATTCAATTCTACATGAAAAAGTATTATTGCTTAGTTTCTTGATATGTTTTTTAAAAAGGTAGGGGAAAGCAAGAGATAGTCAAAGAAACTTTGCAAAACTCTTAAGAGGATGCTAGAAATATAAAATTAAAATATTTGAGAATGAACTGTGGTTTCCATTTTCTCACATTTTACCAGAGATTAGTTTTTAGTTGAGGGTCAAACAGGTTACCAATTTTCTCACAAGATTCTCCCAGGAGAATATAATTTCTAGAACAATGTTTTGTTTTATTATGAGCTTTGTCCTGTTCATAATTTTTATATTTTCTCATAGAGTTGTGTATTTAGAACAAAAGCTGAAACTGTAAACATCTACCATAGTCTCAGGCATGATTTCCTGTACCTAAAGTCACCAGTATGGGGCTGGTTCACCACTATTGGAACGCTTTTCCAAACTTCTAACAGAAATTCATAGGGAAATCAGATTTGGGTAGCATTTTAATAGTAACACATCAGCCTGTAAACTATTCTTCATACCCTTGTATCCAAACCCAATACACAAAAACAAAAGCAGTGGTTTCTGGTCTCAACTCTACTTTAAAGAAAAATACAGAGGCACCCATGTGCCCCTCCCTCAGCCACTGCACATTAACTACTACCTACCAGGTACTTCCCAAAACTTCTCTACAGATTTAAAAGTTTACTAATCACGATTACAATAAACTAAAGAGAAATAAGGAAAGGATAAGTACTTTAAAAGACAGATCATCTGAATATAAAATCAAGTGGTAGCATTAACCATTCTATTATTATTTATAAAAATGGGTAAACATCTTCTTGAAGAAAACATAATAGATACTATTACCATTGTTCTACCACCATAAAAAGATAATTTAACTTTAGACTTATCAGCAGAATCAAAGCACTACTGGGTGACAAAATTTATTTCTTGGTGTGGGAGAAGTAGGTAACAATTTTTCATAGTGATTCATTCTAATTCACAGTCTTTTATGAAAATATAAAATACAGATTAACGCTAACTTGAATTTCCTTAGAGGGAGAAAACCTCACCCAAACCTACCTTCCATAGCTAAACCTCTACCTGAAGTAATGGTAGCTTGCCTGCAGAAGCCCTGGGGAGGCCCCCTTTGTGTGTAAGTAGGTGGCACTACAATTTAGGTAAGACAGGTCCAGGTTCTAGCTTTCTGAATATTTCAATCAGCCCTGCCTCCTGCTCTCTCTTCAAATCACAAACACTGAACATCTCCTCTGAGGCTGGTTACACTTTCCTCTCTGACTCCTTGCAGGCAGGTTATCTTCAGCTCACCACTGGAATTTGAACTTCTCTATCAAGTTCATCAATTCTTCTTGGTCAAACAAATGCTAACTTTCCTCAATTTTCAAATTGCTCACTTCTCCACTGGATGTCACTTGGAGACACCACTCCTCCTAGCTCTTTGATCATGCCTTTCACTTTCCTCTTTCTAGATCCAGTCTCTCTTGGAGGCTCACCCTTGCCTATTTGGTGATGACTCTGAATCTCTTTCCTATTCCTCAACTTGGCATCTCTCTGCAACTTGCAACTTATCACAGCCTAGGACATTTTGCATTAGAAACTCTCAATGACAGCAAAATTGGCAAACACTAAACCACCTCCGCCCCTCGCCAAACTGGCACCTCTTTGCTACTTTCTGGCAAGGGTGCTTCTATCTTGTTGGTTCTCCAGGTTCACAACCTTAACGCACAGCCTCTTCTCCCTCTCCCCTCACCGTACTTTATTAGGCAATCGCACACTGCTAGAATCACAGAATTCCAGGTCCAGAGGTACTCCAGTTGGTGCCCAGCCCCACCCCCCACCCTTAACCACAATGGGCCATGAGTCCCATTAATAACTAAGCTGGGACCAGAATCTAGGACTCAATCTTCCTGTTTTGCCATACTGTTTTTCTTCTACTATCTTGGGCTCCACACACATCTGTTATGGTAGATTCATGGGCACTTGCTCCTTTATGCCAGAGAGTTCGCATTTTAGTTGGAGAACATTTTTAAATTATTAAATATTGTACTAGGCTAAGTACTGCTGGGAGGTGCAGTAAGGATTCTCACAAAGGAGAAAAGTATGGGTTAGAAGAGATACTAGAAAAGAGAAAAGGCTCATGGAAAAGATGGCTCTTGAGTAGCAATTTTGAAAAGACAAACTCCAGGGAGAGGGAGTACCCTAAGCAAAAAAGCAAGGAGACAGGAATGGGTACTGTGCAGGCAGATGGCACGTCTTTTCACACGTGAAACATAACATAAAGGATGAGAATTGGACCTGGTGATCCCTGGCTAATCTCTCCTTGACCTCAAAATTTGTCTTCAGTTTTAGCTTCTATCCACTACAGAATAAATAGGACAGTAATTTAAATTTCAGACCTCATAATTTCTAAAGATTCATCACCCTGTGAAATAACCCTATCCTAATCCATTACCCCCTTAGGGATGGCCTTTAAGTCTTGTCTTTGACATGATAAACAACTGGAGGCTCTTCTGATTTTTGGAATAAGAAAGTGAGTTGCTGAAAGAATGAAGTGTTTCAGGGAAAGCAGCTCTTTCAGTCATGTGTAAGAAAGACAGAGAGAGAGATCAATTGGGGCTAGGGAAAAGGATTAGACATCAGCTCCAGGGGATGTTTTATTTAGGAACACTCTGGTGATAAAGGCCTAAATTAGTATGGCTTCATCTGGAGCAAACACGAGATGGTGGAATGAGCAGACCTTCCCGAGAATGAATGATAAAATGTGATGAAAGCTTGAATATCAGGCGTACACGCGCACAAAAGAAGCAAAGGTGGCTCAGGGCTCTCAATCATCATCTGGGGCCAGTCTGCCCCAGACTCCCTCATATTAAGCTTAGTCTCTACTTTGAAAGCTCCTAGCCTGTTTCAGGTCCCTATCACCACGCACCTAGACAAAGGCCTTCCTCCCTTCCTTCAATTCCTTCCAAAGGCTACTCATTCCAATAGCTAACAGAAGCTTTCTCAGATACCACCCTCAGCATGTCACATAGCCTGCAGTGGGTTCTATCAAAGCAAAACAAACTCCTCCACATAGAAAGCAGACGGTCCAACTATAGCACCAACCAATTTCATCTTCCACTTCCCAACTGTGGCTCAGCAGTGTTAACCTTTTTCAGTCTGTTTATTTTATAAACAATTTCCTCTCTATTTCTACCTCCTATCTGTTCTTTCAACCTGGCATACCTTCCCAAACACTATTTTGCCAATCCATACTAATCACTTAACATTCAAGCTTAAGATTAATTTCCTCAGCTAGGCCTTGTTTTAGATAAATCAGAAATCAAAGACTCAATGAGTTTAAGGACCCAATGCAGGTAAATGTGAAAGAGACTGGGTGTAAAGCAACAGGGCAGTGGCGAGTACCTGGGGAATGAATGCCCAACTGAGAAAGGACTCAAATTTTAAAATGTTAAACCTTTTTCTCACCAAACAAAACACTGCTGCCACCATTTTGCTAACTCTGAACTATGCCCACTTCAGCTACCATTAGCTATTGTTTTTTCCAGATGCCTGTGTCTATGGTACCACTACACTGGGGGTGTATTTTTTTCATAGGTTTTCTTACTCCTAGTTGTTATGATACAGAAGAGTCTAACACATATTTAACTTACAAGTATTTATCTACATTATGATAAAAAAAATATTATAAAATCACTTTGGCTATGTTCTCTTTATATATGCGGTATACAACTATACGCATTATATACTTTATAGATTACTATTCTGGGTAGTATAGACAAAACAATACCACTAATGCTTTACATCAACTTAGGGATTTTCAAGAGTAATTTGTTTTTTTTCAATAAATTTATTCATTTATTTTTGGCTGCGTGGGGTCTTCGTTGCTGCACGCGGGCTTTCTCTAGTTGCGGTGAGCAGGGGCTACTCTTCATTGCGGTGCGCGGGCTTCTCATTGCGGTGGCTTCACTTGTTGCGGAGCACAGGCTCTAGGTGCACGGGCTTCAGTAGTTGTGGCTCGCAGGCTCTACCCAATCTTTTGCCTCATGACCTGAATTTAGAACCTAACCTCCTGATATGCTTAGAGTTCTATCTGTATTGCTTGATTCCTCAACAAAAATGATAACTTGTTTTTGTTTACATAGTCTTGTAATGTACAGAGTATTTTTATATCCATAGTCTCAAGTGAGGCCTCCTAAAACCAGCCGTGGGTGGTAGAAAGGCATCATCATCCCCCATTTCAGAGGGAGATAAACGAGTCTCCAACAGGCAAAGTTCATTGCTCAGAATCACCAAGCTAGTGGTTAGCAGAGTTGGACCTCAAATCCAGACTTCTGAATTTCAAATACAGTACCCTTTCCTTATCTTGCCTCTGTAACAGGTTACCTCCTAGGGCTGAACATGAAAAGCACTTAAATGCTCCTTCAATTCTTCTGGCATTTTGTTTCCAAAGAAAATGAATTTCATAAAATCATTATAATTTCCAAGGTTCAGTTTCTGATTAAATAAAAACCAAAAAAACAACAGTTTTTTTTTTTTTTTCTGTAAGGACCATGTATAGTAAAGGAACATATATAAATATTTGTGTTAACATTTTTCATTAAAAAAATAAAACCCTCAACTATGGAGTGGTTGTGGGTGCTTATCCAAACAGGATAAACTAGGATTACTGTTGCTGAAAAACTCCTTTAAGATATCTAACAACCTAGAAGAGAAAAATACATAAGAGAACCTCAAATCCTTTATTGATTTTAATCCCAATTTTAGACAAGAAGATGTTAGGTACTATGCTACAGTTCTTGAATGTTTTAAAAAATGCAACAAGAGAGACAGCTAGAATGCTATACCACTTTTTATGCTTCTGACTACTGTGTTAATGGGAAAGGTACCCGGAATAAGTTCTAAGAGTCAATACCAGGACTTCCCTGGTGGTCCAGTGGTAAAGAATCCACCTTACAATGCAGGGGACGTGGGTTCGATCCCTGGTCAGGGAACTAAGATCCCAGATGCTGCGGGGCAAGTAAGCCGGAGCGCCACAACTACTGAGCTCACGCACCTAACGAGAGGCCGTGCCGCAAACTACAGAGCCCATGTGGCCTGGAGCCTGCGTGCCACAAGCAGAGAAGAGAAAACCCGCACGCCACAACTAGAGAGAAGCCCAAGTGCCACAGCAAAGATCCCGCGCACCGCAACGAAAGATCCTGCATGCTGCAACTAAGACCCGACGCAGCCAAAAATAAATAAATAAAATAAATAAATAAATAATAAATAAATCTTAAAAAAAATTGAACATTTAAAAAATAAATAAATAAAAGTCAATACCACTATAAGCAAATGTCTCAAGCACCTTAGTTTTTCACCTAAATGTTTTTTAGCCTAAGTTTAACTGCACAAACATAACCTCAACTCATTGTATATTTTTTAATGCAATCCAGTTTTAAAAGATAATGTAATTACAGGTGGCCAAATATGATATGGCATGTTTTAGAATAATGTTTAACTTACTAAGTACAGTTCCATTACAAATGGAATTTCAATAGGACTTCAACTTTTTGATTTTTAGCTTTAATTAAATATTTGCACCAACTAGCTCTTTTGAAAATCAAGTAACTCTAGGGTTTAACTGACTAGTACTTGAGCTATAAATAAGATAGTGATCTAGTATCTTCATCCATCCAAGAAACAATGCAGACTGGAACTGGCTTTGATAAATGCTTCAACAAGGTGATGTTTTATAGTCAAAAGATTCTGTTAAACTCTTGGTTAGTTCACTGATTTTAGATTTCCTTGAATTAACCCTCTGTATTTCTGAGAGAATGTAGGGCTTTCTTAAGCTTAGAATAAAAGTGTAGACAATACTAAAATGCTCAAAAGTTTAGTTCTTGATATCTGCCACTATAATAAGCCAATACTACTGCAATAAAAACTGCTCTATGACCAAAGAAATCTATGTCCACTTATTTCCAGGGACTATGCCTTGCAATATATAAGGACTATAAAAGTAATATGTAATTTACTAAGTAATTTTACTAAGTAATTTTAATTGTGCTGAGTAATATTAATTTCTGACACGATTCTTTTAGGGTAGGAGGGAAGAAGCAAAGCTCAGGTTTCTTTGGGGATAAATAAAAGAGAGTTACTTATCCTATAAAGGTTGTTATAACCATCTCTTGATTATTTACATAGTGCTTATCCATCCAAATTAAACCTATGGTTACTTTTATTCTATCAACCACTATTGGTTTTGTCAACATACAACCATAAGAAATAGCATTCTGTTCTAGAAAAGAGTGATTTCTCTAAGAAACACATTATAGAGATCTTTCTAATTTTATTCTCTAAGGTTAGAGATGTACTTGAAATATCTTCAGCTTCCCTTCTGAACCCATCATGGAGCTTTGACTCAACTTAAAGTTAACTCTTGAATTATTTAAAATTAACCAATAGGTATTTATTAAATACTTCATATTTTATTTGCGTACCTAAGCTGCATTATAAGTCAAGCTAAAGATAGTGCAAAAGGGGCTTCCCCGGTGTGGCACAGTGGTTAAGAATCCGCCTGCCAATGCAGGAGACATGGGTTCAAGCTCTGGTCCAGGAAGATTCCCACATGCCACAGAGCAACTAAGCCTGTGCACCAGAACTACTGAGCCCGCGTGCCACAACTACTGAAGGCCACACACCTAGAGCCCATGCTCAACAAGAGAAGCCACCGCCATGAGAAGCCTGTGCGCCGCAACTAGAGAAAGCCCACATGCAGCAGCGAAGACCCAAGGCAGCCAAAAATAAAATAAATTAATTAATTAAAAAAAAAGAATATTTAAAGATAGTGCAAAAAACAAAAATTCCAAAGTCAAATATAATTTTGGAACTTTGTGTCAAAACCAGAAAACTGTCTATAAATGGTGATGGGTCAGGTGACTGCTTTAAGTGAGATTGTTTTAGGAAATGATTATAGCCACCTAGTTACTATTTACTGAGCGCTTAAAATGTGTCAGGCCAGTGTAATCACTTTTACTATCACCTGTGGGAATTCTCAGAACACCCTTGTGGGGTAGATACTATTATTTCCACAGGATTCCACAGGTAAATCCTGTGAAATCACATAAGGTGACACAGCTAATAAGTGACCTGGAGCTCAAACCCTGGCCTGTCTCACTTTAAGAACTAAGCACTCTACACAGCTAGCCTCTCCTGCTCCTCCTTAACAAGTTATATAAAATGTGAAATATCTGAACGCTACAGAATTAAGAACTGATAAGAATCAATAGCTCTTTGGGGATCACTTTTTTGGTTTTGCACTGCAACTTAAGGAAAATATCAGACACTTGAATTTCTTTTCACTTATGCAAGTAAATAGTAAAAAGTATTTATGACTTATCCTGGGATACAATTTAAGATAGATCTTTCTTTCCTAAAAGAGGTACTATACCATTTAAAGAACTGTGGTTATAATTCTTTTATTTAAGAAGTCATTTAATTCTGCTCTTTAAAACATCACCTGATAGAGAAACCAAAGACTATCCAATAATTATATTTTAACCATGGTAATAAAAATAAAATCTAAGCAGGGAAAGAAGAGGAAGAAAAAAAAAAAGATGGAGTATAAGCAGGCAGTAGCACAGGAAATCAGTTAATCCTGAAATCAAATATACCCAGCTCTCGTCAAAAGCTGGTAATATGTTTAGAATGATAGTATGAATGTGAAATTTTGAGGTAATCCAAAGATACCTTAGTAAACGGTATCTCCTTCTCTGCCCCAATCTTTTATTAGATGCTCCCCCACCCCCCAGGGGAGAGAGAGAGAGGGAGTCATTAAGTTTCACAAAATCTAGTATTTTGCTTTGTCAGTCAATTCAACCTTACACATCGGAGAAACTCCTTCTCTGCAGATTTGGAAGAACCAGATTAAAGAGCATTTGGAATAAAGAATAATTTCTTTCTAGCCTTTACAGCATAGAAAAGAATGAAATATAAAGGAGATTCTCGAAACAGTAGTGAGAAGTCAAAAATCTAATTTAACACGGTCCTTGTTTTTAAAGATAGTTTCTGGAAAACTGTAGCTATCTGATGCAGGCCAAATTAAAAAACAAATTATTATTGTCTTAAACGTTACTATTTCATACAACTCT
Organism: Balaenoptera ricei; assembly: GCF_028023285.1. Lineage (NCBI taxonomy): Eukaryota > Metazoa > Chordata > Mammalia > Artiodactyla > Balaenopteridae > Balaenoptera > Balaenoptera ricei. The sequence continues at coordinate 77,983,646 of NC_082641.1, forward strand.
TTAAAGGAATATGGAAGGCAAAAATCCAAACTGAACAACCACCTAAAAAGTTAGTTACTGTGAACAAGCCCTTATAACAATATATGAAGCACAATATCCCATCATTTTTTTCCAAGAGAGCACTTAATGTGGACTTTGTAATTGTGTAATAAGCTTACATGTCAAATCTGATTATAAATACAAATGAAGATTTGTTCTTTGGGATCATGATCTCTAGTAAAGTATAAGGAGAAACAGTAAAATAAACTTGGATTGGAAGATGGGTATTATTTTTAAAATAGTAGAAATTTGTAAAATGAAGCATCTACAACAAAGGGAGCCATTAGAAGGCTTGAAACTTGGAAACTACATGATCACACACACTTCGTGTTTTAAAAAGATCGCTTTGGCTGCTGTGCGGAGAATGGACTATTGGGGGAAGAGTGGAAGCCTGGAGGCTGGATGGAAGTCCATGGCAGTGGTCCTCAAGAGAGATAATGGTGGCTGGGACTGGAGTGGTGGTGATGGATGAGGTTAGATTTCAGATTTTTGAAGACTGACAGAACTTGCTGATGGATCAACTAAGTCAAGAAAAGGGGAGATAAATCAAGGAATACTAGTCAATTACTAGTCAACTGGTGATGAGTACTGCCACTTACTGAAATGGGGAACACTCAGGAAGATGTATGTTTGAAGGGTGAAATCAAGAATTGTGCTTGGCAAAAATAAACTCAAAATGGATTAAAGACTTAAATGTAAGGCCAGACACTATAAAACTCTCAGAGGAAAACACTCTATGACATAAATCACAGCAAGATCCTTTTTGACCCACCTCCTAGAGAAATGAAAATAAAAACAAAACTAAACAAATGGGACCTAATGAAACATAAAAGCTTTTGCACAGCAAAGGAAAACATAAACAAGATGAAAAGATAACCCTCAGAATGAGAGAAAATATTTGCAAATGAAGCAACTGACAAAGGATTAATCTCCAAAATTTACAAGCAGCTCATGCAACTAATATCAAAGAAACAAACAACCCAATCCAAAAATGGGCAGAAGACCTAAATAGACATTTTTCCAAAGAAGATATACAGATGGCCAACAAACACATGAAAGGATGCTCAACATCACTAATCAGTAGAGAAATGCAAATCAAAAGTACAGTGAGGTATCACCTCACACCAGTCAGAATGGCCATCATCAAAAAATCTACAAACAACAAATGCTGGAGAGGGTACGGAGAAAAGGGAACCCTCTTGCACTGTTGGTGGGAATGTAAATTGATACAGCCACTATGGAGAACAGTATGGAGTTTCCTTAAAAAACTAAAAATAGAACTACCATACGACCCAGCAATCCCACTACTGGGCATATACCCTGAGAAAACCATAATTCAAAAAGAGTCATGTACCACAATGTTCATTGCAGCACTATTTACAATAGCCAGGACATGGAAGCAACCTACGTGTCCATCAACAGATGAATGGATAAAGAAGATGTGGCACATATATACAATGGAATATTACTCAGCCATAAAAAGAAACAAAATTGCGTTATTTGTAGTGAGGTGGATGGACCTAGAGACTGTCATACAGAGTGAAGTAAGTCAGAAAAGAGAAAAACAAGTACCGTATGCTAACACATATATATGGAATCTAAAAAAAAAAAAAGAAAAAAAAATGGTTCTGAAGAACCTAGGGGCAGGACAGGAATAAACACGCAGATGTAGAGAATGGACTTGAGGACACGGAGAGGGGGAAGGGTAAGCTGGGATGAAGTGAGAGAGTGGCATGGACATATATACACTACCAAATGTAAAATAGATAGCTAGTGGGAAGCAGCCGTATAGCACAGGGAGATCAGCTAGGTGCTTTGTGACCACCTAGAGGGGTGGGATAGGGAGGGTGAGAGGGAGACGAAAGAGGGAGGAAATATGGGGATATATGTATATGCATAGCTGATTCACTTTGTTATAAAGCAGAAACTAACACACCATTGTAAAGCAATTATACTCCAATAAAGATGTTTAAAAAAAAAAAAGGAATTGTGTTTGGGTCTGTTAAGTTTGAGATAACCTATTAAACTTTGATAAAGAGATCAGGTGTTGAAAATTAGTGCCTGGAAATGGAGGAAGGTCAGAGCTGGAGATAAATATTTGGAGGTCGTTAACATATAGATGACACTTAAATCCATAGGACTAGATGAGCTCACCTAGGGAAGTGAATAGATAAAGAGAAGGGAACTGGGATCTCCAACTTTCAGAGGCCAGTCAAGCAGAGGATAATCAGCAGAGGAGACTGAGAAAGAATGGCCAGGGAAGTGGGAGGAAAATCAGGAAAGTGTTTCTAACAGGAAGGAGTAGTCAACTGGATGGCATGATGCTGAGGTCAGGTAAGACACGAACAGAGAGATGACCACTAGATTTGACAACAAGGGACCTAGTCAGGTGCAATCTCAGGGATGTGATGGACACAACCCAACTGGAGTGGGCTGAGCAGAGGATGGGAGATGAAAAAGCAGACACTATTTCTCAGACACATCCTCAAACATAATCCTCTCTTTAGGTGTCCCCTTGCACAGAGACTTTACTGTATGTATGTGTGTATGTATGTATGTATGTATTTATTTATTTTTAATGTCTGCTTGTTTCTACTAAGGACGAGCACTTTCTGGACCATCCCTGACTTATTCAACTTTATATATCCAGTGCCTAGTACTATGCCTGGCACATATCAGAAGATAAATAAACATTGGCTAAATGAATAAATGCATATTTGACAGTTATAGTTATAATTCCTGTTCCTACCTCTTAGTCTTTTATTAAAGAAAAAACATCTCAAGACACTCAACTGAGTTTTTACCACATGGATGTGTTTTCTGGCTATCTGAGGCATCATGGTTTCCAACAATGAAAACCAAAAGCCATGATACTAAGTAAATGTCTTTTAAAAATCTGCTGACACGTAAATTTACAAGTAAGCATATTTAGATCCTAAAGTATCTCAAAGAATCTTATTAGAAAGTTCATGCCTGGCTCCACCCTTGAACAAGCTCAGTCTTCATGGGAAAAGTCTTCTAGCCAAGGTTATCTCCATGGACCATGAACCAAGTGCCCATAACTAGTCCATGACAATGTATATGTATAACAGAAGCTTCATGTACTCATGATTATTTTTTGGTTTGTTTTTCACAAACTGTCAAACAAAAAAAAGGGAATCAAAACACCAAAACAGAAGTGAAAGTAATCTGCAAGTGAAAACACTGACCCTTGCAAGGCCTTTAGGAATCATTTAAAAATGATGCTTGAAATGTAAATCCAGGCACATTATAGAGAGTTACTTAATGTTTCAATAATCACTTGGGACAGAAACCATGGAAAGTCTGATCTTCATGTTAAAATCAAATTCAATTTTCATATTATCTGTACTCTACGACAGTCTTAAGTGCAATTTATAGAGAACGTTATTGGATAAAGGAAGCCTATAAAAATACAAGCAAAATTTGAAAATCCCTGTTCAAAACCAAAATTTCTTCCACCTAATAATTTCAACTTCCCCCAAAACATTACCAATCCCCAAAATTTCCATCCAAATGGAAAAGTTTGAGACATGTAAATATAGCATTGTTCTAGTCTAGCCTCAGACCCAAATATACTTCTCAAATATGAAACATCTAATCAAACCTAAGTCTCGTCACCAAACAAAAGACTGAGTGAACGTTCACTAAAATGGTACTTTATCTCCCCCACCCCAGCCCACCCTCCCAACTGCTTCTGATTTCCCTTTTTTCTACTAAGGGTACTCCTCCTAGTGCTGATGGCTAGAAATTTCAACTTAACCCTGTTCCTTTAAAATCTGTTATTAAATTCTATAGATTCTATTCATCTGTAATGTCTTGTCTCCCACTAGCATCCTAGTTTAGATCGCACTCATCTCTGACCTGGACCACATACTTCCTCCTAACTTGTCTACTGCCTTCCGGATTCATCTTATACTCATCATGCACACTGAGGCCAGTATAATCCTAAAGCATTAGCTCAAATCACCTTAAATTTCTACTCAGTGTCTCTCCAGTTTTGAGAGAATAAACTCCAACCTGCTCCAGTCTCCCTTTCCTCTCTTAAATCCAACTATATTTTCTCCTACACTCGAGGTTAAGTGGAACAGGGTCTTCCTTGCAATTCTCAAAGCCTGCCTTAGCTTTTCTACTGCTGTCCTTTCCTTTCCTGTGCCATTCCTTCTGCTGGAGATGTGATTCCCCCCATCTAGTCTCTGCCTGTTAAACTCCTGTAAGACCCAAAGATGTTTTTTATACCAATAACATATAGGATCCCCAACAAGAAAGAAACTTATGCTATTTGTCTAACAACCTAGTTATTATTAAACTAGTAGCAAATGCTCTGACTACTGAGTTCAATTCAAGGTGCTAATTTGATTCATGAATCTTTACGGAGCATATAGTCTAATTAATAAGATTCTCTCTTTTTATATCCTATATTAAACTGCTAGCCATGAGATTCCAGGTTTGGCCTTTGCTGGCAAAGTATCAGTGGACACCCTTAAACCAGTTCTTCCTAAAGATTTAATGTGGCTCTAAAGAGCCATAATGCCACAACCAAAATAGATAGATAGGTAGATAAACTGAAAGGAAGGGAGGGAGGGAAAGAAAAGAAAGCAATTCTCCTCGGTAAACCTGACCTGATTTATGCCATATTTTTCAGCTTCAATTTGGCTGTAGAGACACAGTCATTAATTTATTGTATTCTACTCCAGACCTGCTTTTCTAGATTTCTGCATTAAGTCATGGGAAATGTCCTATGGAGCTGAGGTATGAGGGAGTCAAATGTGCTGTGGTTATATACATGCTCTTTTCTTTATTCTAAAACTCAGCTCACCTTACCTGAAGAAACGCCCATATCATCACATTTTAGAGACATCTTCTCAAATACTCCAAACACATTTGACCCAAACTGGCAAATAATTGGGCTGAACTCTGGTGCCACAGTCCTGAGCCTCTCTGTAGTCACTGCAAGTTGTTAAAAATGACCCAGCAGTGGTTCTCCTGAAATTCTCATTTTCCTCACTTTGCCGGCTTTATCACAAATTACCTAATAAGCGCTATGAGCACAGCTTCCATAGTTTTTTACAAGTGCAAATGGAGCAAATGGAAAGGTTGGATCTGGTGACTGTCCTTGATAAGCTTTCCTGTAAATCATTCCGAGAATTTTACACCCCTTTCCTTTTAAATTCTTTTCTTGAACATGTTCCAATCCTTCACATATGTTCTTTCTTTCTCCTCTCAGTTCTGGTGCCAAGGTTCCCTGTCTATCTCCTTAGGCAATCTGGCTACTGCTTTTCACTAGGAGGAGCACCCTTCTTTGCACTGAACACCTGATCATCTGTAAAAACTTTTCAAACACTTATTGCAAAATGGGGCACAAACTTGACTTTACCTGATAAAAAGCATTTTAATATCAAGTTCAGCCTGAAGATGGGTCTAAGTTAAAGTCAGTAAGATTAACTTACTTTAATTAAAACTGGCTGTATTTAAAAACTGCAACAAAAGGAATCTGCTAAGGCAAACCTCATTGTTTTACTTAGTAAACATGTCAGCAGCAGTGACAGCTCTGTGCTGACAGGTCTGGATGCTTGAGTGGTGCCTTAAGGAGAACAGGGTCTACTGTATTTGTAAAAGCAGATTATTGAACACACATGTACACACTCAAAATTGTTTGAGGGCAGGCACAAAAAGGAAGAGATAGGAAAAAGTAAGGTATGAGTCTTTTTGTGCCTTAAACCACAATGAATCAAATGCTGATACGTTTACGAGGTAAAAAGAAAGGAAAGGAGAGGATATCTCCTACTCCATGACCTGTGGGATCAGTGATTTTATAAGATCATGGAACACATTAAAGGGAGCTATTGTGAAGGACAGTAACTTTAGAGGTTTAAATAAGACTTTATGCTTTGACTGGAAATAACAGTAACTAGTAATACTGAAAGAGACTGAATTCCTCATGCAAAATGAAACATAAGTATATTTGTACAAATTTTCAAAACACTATCATTTTCCTAGAAGACACTAATCAAAGCAGGGAAATTTAAAGCCAATAATTGGAGTTGGCAAGAGAATGTGTTAACAGAATCCTTCTTAAAGTCATCTGCTTTCTCATCTTCAGGCATAGAGAATGAATGGCCCCTGCTTCCAGATGCATCTATGCAAGACTTTTTATGTAATAGTTGGATAAACATGACAGTATTATTTGAGCCACCATCTTTGAAACTTCGAGTAAACATTAAAAAAAAACAACAGGCTCAGCAATGAGAGAATCTGAAAAGAAAATTTTGGTAAGATTTTTGTTACTACCAAATGAGTTACTCAAATGTCAAAATAACGCCAGCTACACATTACTGAAGGAATTGGCTATAATAAATTTTAGAATTTTGAGGTTTAATTTGAAATAGTTTTAGGATACATTTGGGAGAAATATGTAATTACAGTAACATATGCTCATTTAAAATATGTGGGGCTTATATAGACCACAAATTCAGACATCAGTTTAGAATGACTATAAAGTTGTAATACATGATTTTTATTTAGTAACCTGTACCTTCATTCAAAATAACCTACCTATAGTAAAAAAAAAAAAGTAGTTTTGCAATATATACTAAATATCTGTATAAGTATTCTGAGTTCATTCTGCAAACCATGAAAATAACTTTCCATTTAACACTTTTTAAAATATAATCAACTTGAAACTGTCTCTGTATTCAAACTGAGTGAAAAACAACTTTTAGGAGATATTTACTCCAACTATAACTCCCATTCCTGGAATCACAATGTCTCTATCCCGCACCCCAATCTCTGTTTAAAAGGTTCCCAAGTTCGCTTTCCTCATTTCTTCTCTAAAAATAGAAAACTTGAGTAATGAAGGTCAATTAGGTTTGTTTGTCTTTTGAAACAGTGAGGAATTGTTTCTAATTAAAGATTCTGTTTCCATGAACTCTAATAAGTTCGGATACTTGCTCAATTATATCTAAAGAACATCTGTATTTAGCCTAAGTCATAGTTTCCTAAAATTCTTAAATTTACCTCCCTGAAGTTTTAGGTCAAGTGGATTAATTTAGGAGAGTAAATCCAATGGACAAAATAATCTGGATAAAAATAACTCTCTGATGCTTAATTTAGGAAATTAACCTGTTGAAATTTCTGGCTCTTAGAAAGTCATCAGAAGAGGAGGCATAACAGTCATAACATTGCATGGGCCAAAGCCACTTGGAGGCCACTTGTCAAGCATCAAGCACCTTCCTATCTAAGCACAGGAATGGTAGGGGCAGTTTTATATGAGAAGTTAAAGCCATCCTGCCCCCCTCCCCAGGAGAGAATAGAAACTTCTCCCTGACTAGCCAATGCATTCCAACATTTTTCCAAACGCAGCTACAATTTAAAGTTAGGAGCCCTAATTTGATAAGGGTGGAAAGTGAAAGCGTAAAAGACCAAGTATGTATCCTTCTACTGGAGGATAAAAGCTCGGCCATATGCCCACTGCTGGCAACTTTACTGTGTTGATGGGGGAGCCCTGGTCTGGCCCTAGTCAGAAGGTGGGACACTGAGGACACACTGTGGGAGACTTGGCTGAACACACCAGAGGATACTGTAGTAAGTTCCAACAGTACCTCATTTGTTTCTTCTGTCTCTTCCCACTTTTCAGCTGTCTGAAGTTAACAGTCCCACCCCAAATCCTGCTTTTCCAAGCCCCTTAAGCAGTGTTTCTGTGGCCAAAGTGACAGTGAGACCTGGGGACAGGAACTGGTTAAGTCAGAAACAAGGCAGTGTCCAACTGCAATGGCGAAGTGAGCTTATTTCTTCCTCCTCTCCCTGCATAGTACTGCTTCTACTACCAACTTTTAGAAGAAAAGGAATCCACGGACTATCTCAATCTACCTGGGTCCAACTCAGAAGGGTAGAGGGAGCTGGCAAAGTCTTCTCCCTTTCCCTTCTCTGCCTCTGTACAGATTGACTAGACACATTAATTTGCATGCACAGAGATGGAAACAGATGGTAATGATATTAATAGGCAATAGAAGTAGTCAGGAGCAAGGAAAGCCATTGACTTTGGTACCTTTGACTGTAAAAATAAATAACTTAAAAAAAAATCAAGAACTAAGTGGTGGGTTGGAAGAGGAAGAATTTTTGATCTGCTGTTTCTTAAGACAGTGGAATATATGTGGGGCTTTTAGAATCCAAGCATTCCAACTTTAATCCCAAGCATGTAAACACTAAGGTGTAGGAGGCAGAAATGAAGGGAGAAAAACAAACAGCATTCTCAGTGAGCACCGGGGGCTTCTCTGTCACCTCACTCTCCCCGGGTACCATCCCTTCCCTGTGTGGGCCTCCTCACCCACCTCTTCCCTGTCAGTGTCTGTCAATCTTGTTGTAATCAGCTGTACAGTTCGCCAGTTGTCCCCCCAAGGTGGCTGGCTGACCTACTGTCCCCAGAGATGCCTCTCCCCACCCCTGTGTGTCAGTCTTTATCTGCTCCCTGGGTCTGTTTCTGACGGGAGGTTGGCCTCCTCCTGCTGGCTTCTTCCTCTCCGGTGTTTTTCTCTGTACATACCCTGACCTACCTTCTTCCCACTGTCATTCCTTCCCACACCCTCCCCTTGGAACAGGCAAGCTTATCTCTCCATCTTGCAGGGCTGAGTTTCTCTCCAGTGTCTGCCCCTGTGTGCCTCTGCCTGCCTATCTGGCTTCCCCCAGATGGGCCTCCCACTCCATGCTGGTGCTGGTGCTGGTGCTGGTCTCTTCCCTTCAGATGCACCTGTCTGGGAGTAGCTACTGACACATGCAGTTTTTATTTCTTGTATTTCCTCGCATTCCTATTGCTGCGTGACTTCCCAGTCATACATGAGACCCTTTTTCCCTGAGACTTCATGGTGTGTAGGAAAAGTATCTTTCTCCCTGTGCATGCACTCCTCCCTCCACCTCCGAGTCTGAGTGTTTTTCGCCTATGTTTCTCTGGTGGGTAACACATATGCCCTGGAATGTACATCCATGTGTCCACTCAATTCTGTGAGTGCCATCCTGAGGGCATGCTCATTTCTGAGTCTCTCCTGCTGTTTACATGTACACTATCACGTGAGCTCATGTACTCCTCAAGCTGTGCACAACTGTGTGCCTCCTCCTGTGTGCATGCTTATGTAGGGGCCCCCTGAAGGTAAGTCTCCCTTGGCCCAGGTTCACACCTCTCCTGCGGTTTTGCCTCCAACTCTGGGCCTTCCTTCCAAGCATTTAAAGGGCCTGGCACTAGTGGGAGCTCAACAGATGTTAATTCCTTTCTCCACTTTTATCTGAATAACTAGGAGCATGTCCAGGTGTCCCTCTGGCCCTCTGTGCCTGCTTTATGAGATCAGTTAATCGGAGCGTGTTTCCTTGGCATGGGCTCGGCTATTTGTCGGGATGCCCCGTGGGTTCTCTGCTCCACGGACGGTCTCTCTTCTCAGAGTGACTGTTACCGGTCGCTCATATGGTATATCCCTCCCCTTATGCGATGCGTCCACTCTGCCTCCCTCACCCATTCACAGTACTGCATCTCCATAAACGGCTTCCCCAGGCACTCCGGTGGCGGCGTTTCTTCGCTATGCCTCCCACTCTCTCCCTCACTTTTTTTTTTTTTTTTTTTTTTTTACGTGAAAACGCGTCCCTGGGTTTGTCCTCCAACTGCCGAGTACGTGAGAGCCTTCGCTGTGCTCGAGTTGTGTGTGTCCTCGGATCTCTCTCCGGGACGCGGTGCGGGGTGAGAAACCCGAGTCCGCCCGGGACGCAGTGTATCCCCTCCCCACTCCCCGCCCCGCCCCCGCCCCTAGATCCAAGTCTCCATGTCTGTGAATCCGCCTCAGACGCGAGCGACGCGTCTTTCGGGTATGAGGAGCCACGGAGACTCTCTCTCCTCAGTAACCCATGTCTTTGCTCCCGGGTGAGCGCTGGCTGTGTGTGGCTCTCGCTACGCGGTGTTGTGTCTCCGGGAACGCGAAGCGCCCGTGTGCCCGAGTCTCTGGAAGTGTAAGGTGTGTCCCTCTCCTCCCTCATACGCGGAGTGTCTGTGCCTCAGCCTTTCCGAGTACACGGTGTGCCCCCCGCCCCGGCCCCATACGCTCAGCGCCTGTATCCCCAAGTTCTTGCGAGTACAATGTGTGTCCCACCTTCATACGCGGAGCGCCTGTGTCCCGGTCTCTGCTGGTCCGCGGTGGTACCCCCAAAACGCGGCCGGTGAGTGCCCGCCGGTCCTCTCGGGTTCGTTACCCGGACGCTGCCCTCCGCCCCCTCCCCCACCCCCCACACGCCGTGGGCAGAAGAGCCATCTCACTCGTCTCCCTGTTGCCTTTCTCCCTCACCGGGACAGAAAAGGCTAGAAAACCCGGGCGCCGTCGGAAAGTCCCGCAGCGGCTGCGCAGCCGAGCCAGGGCTGCGGCTGCCTCGGCCCCGCCGCCAGGGGCCGCCCGCCCGCCCGCCTCCCAACGCCCAGGCGCCCAGCTGGCCCGGGACGGCGGCGTCAGCGACCCTGCCCGGCCCTGCCCAGCCCTGCCGCCGCGGGCGCTGACGGCAGCCTCGGCGAGCCCCTGCTCCACCGGCCCCGAGCCAGGTGTCGGGGGCAGGGAGAGGCGCAGCGGAGCGGCGAGGGACGCCCTCTTCCTTCCCAAGCCCGGCCAACTGCCCAGCTCACCTTGTGGCTCTGGTAGGTCTCGAGCGCGCGGATCGCCGTCTCGGTGAGCTTCACATGCAGTACGGTGGTGTTGTCCTGTCCCAGCCTCCCGCACGACAGCCCATAGCGCTGCTCCTCCCGCAGGCCCGCCGCCCCCCCTGCCGCCATCTTAAACTCCCCGGGGTGCCGCCGCCGACGCCAGTCGGGCTCTAGCCTCCACTGCGGCCGCGGCTGCTCGGGCTTCTGCAGCCGCCGCCACAGCTACGGCCATCCCGCTGCTGACGTACTGTCATATACTGCGCGCAGCCAGACCTCGGGCTGCCACCGCCGCCACCCGCCCCACCCTCCGGCCTCGTGCCCCGCCCCGGGCTCGTCTCATTGGCCCCGGTCCCCTCAGAGCCGTCCTCATTGGCCGCCCTCCACTCTCACGGGGGCGGAGCCCAAAGTCGCTGGAGTTTGCTCCCGGGACGGGACGTCCGAGAGGTAAGAGGCTGACGTCGAGGTGACGCGCCAAGTTAATCACACCTGACGTCACGTCTGGTCGTCTTGGCCCACTGGCCGCTATTGGCCAGGCTGGTTTGGGGGATCCCCTGCTAATTGGGTGTCCAGATTGCCTGGTCTGGTTACCTGGGGTAGAAGCCCCGCCCCTTGGGGGTATAGTAGTAGAGAGCCGGGAGTGTAGGGGAGAGTCTCTTCCTGCGCTGGTGGTCCTTGGAGAGGAGGATCCCCACCCCGAATGTGAGGCCAAGTAAGGACTTCGTCCCCCGACGGCTGCGTTAGTTTGTGGAGTAGGATGTGTGCGTGTGAGGGAGGTCGCTGTAGGCGGAGTCACTGGAGAGTCTCTCCTCAAAACTCATTGCTATTGCTGAGCGACCGAAATAGGGGAGGATGCCCTTCTCCGTCATTTCACCCTAAATTTGAAATTAGTGAGTTGGCCCTTGGTTTTAAGAGTTCTGCTAGATTGTGTGGAGCATCTTAAGTACAACACCATGCCTAAAGGTTAAATCCCTTTGGTGTGGTGGGCATAGTACTAAAGAAAACGGAATTTAAAGGTTTTTCCCACGCCATGCCCTGTTGTGATCCCGGAGAAGCGGTATTCCGTTCCGTTGGAGTTCGCCATAGGAGCAGGGTTGTGCCTTTTTATGGGACTTGGAGCGGCACTTAGGATTTTCCTTTCAAAGGGCAGTAGAAGAGTGTAAGTGTCCTTGACCTAAATTAAGAGAAACAGCGACATCATTCTTAGGTTCGTTTGAGTTCTGTCCATTTCATTTGACAGGGGTGTGGGAAAAACCTAGAGTTTAAGCTATTGATGTTAAGCGTAGGAGATGGGTGTGTGAGGGGCTGCGGAGGCTGGGCATACTTTCCGGTCCTCGCGATGCTCCATGTGTAGGCGTGGCTAAAGGAGGAAGCCTAATCAGGAGCCCTCTTCAGGCAGGGTGTGGAGGGAGTGACAGGCTTCCCGTCAGAGGGGATGAATTAACTGGGTGATCAGCACCACCAGATAAAAACAAACCTTTCAAAGGCTTGAAACTGTTGCAAGGCAGTTTTTAAAAATGATTATTTTTTTTTTAATTTGAGACGATTTTTGTTTTCCTCAGATTGTAAAACCTTGTTGCGTTTTACAGGGATTCCCCAGAAAAATTTATAGGCATTTAATCAGTATTTCCCATACTTTTAAATTGGATAGGGCTATGATTTTCCAGAAAGGTCCAAGTGAGATTTTTTTCATGATTCACCCCCTCCCCTTAATAAATTCTCTAGCCTACAATGTACACTACCTCTTGATTCAGATCCTCAAGCATTGTATGTGTATAATACAAATTACAGAACGAATTCTCCTTCCACAGAATATGGGTTAAGTGGAAACGCCTGTATTAAATGTTGTTCCATCACAGGAGAGCATTTTTAAAATTGATTTAACTTCAATCCGCTAGATTCGGCTAGCTGTTAAGGCGTGATTAACACTTGCTAATTTAGTTTACTAGAGTGTTAATTATCTTAAATTCATTGAATAAATTAAGGCAATCACAAAAAAATTTTTTTAAAGTAATCTTATACTTGAATTATTCTTTTCTCCTGTTTACTTTGCTTTTTGATAGGGAAGGACTGACTGACCACATATCTAAAGTTTTAATTATTTGGGGGTGGGGAGGAGAGTTTGACCAGAACAAGTAAAACCTGTCTACCATTGCTTTTCTGGTGAAGGTGGGTAAATCCCCGCCCACATGGCATCTTAACTTGGCCTCCTCTTACTCAGAACTTCTGATGACATCCAAGGGGTGGGGGAGGAGCAAGGGTGGTTTTCACTGCAGTTTTTAAATGTCTGACCCGCAGCCCCTTAACAGAAATTGGTTTTCTTTTCTTAATTGTGGTAGGAAAATTTTTCTCATGCTGTATTTTAGTGAGTAACCTAGTCTTTCAGTGAGTAATACAGTATATTATTGTAGTGAGTTATTGTTTGTATTTTTCCTCTTTTGAGCATTTCGACTATTGAAGGAAGCAATGAACATGTACAAAACAATAGGATAATCTAGTTGTGTGTCTCTTCATTGCATAGTACACATTATGCCTGCCTGAATCAAATGGGCAAGTTGTGACGCTGATAAGTTTAATTCCTTCTCAGGAGGCTGGTGAAAGCTGCTCTTTGGGAAGTTTACCACTTTATAGATATTTTCTGTCTCATTATTCAGTTTAATTAACAATTATTGAATGCTAAATAAATGTAAAATACTGTGGAAGATTTAAAAAATAAACGGGGTAGTCTCTTATTTAAAGAGATCTTCTGTTTGAATATGGGGAATGAACCAACAAACAAAGTGATTAGAGAATTAGTAAGTGCTAATTTGGGTGGTAGTGTTTATGAGCTTAAAACTTCAAAGAAAGGAGAAGTCTGCAGAAGTTTTGTGGCGGTGTGGAACTTGAACATTTTTTGAGGGTTGAGTAGATAGATTCTAGATAAGTAGAGGTGGTATAGATGGGGAGAGGCCAACTAAAAGTGATCTTAATGACCATTCTAGCTAAACTCATTCATTTTACGAATGAGGAGACTGAGACACTTAATTTAAAAGCAACCTGCCTAACTTATTACAACCAGGAGAAGCAGGGTCTGAATCAGCTCTTTCAGTGTCATTCTAGTCACTATATACACTGCGTAGCTATTGTTTGGACTGAATAACTGAGAAGAAATCTGTCTTATATGATAATTCAGTGGAAGAAAAAAGTGGAAAGGAAGTAACCTTGTTCAGGACTTGCTCCATCCCTGATGTCTAGCATGCGGTGCAGAGGTTGTGTGAACATCAAGGCCATCGCTGGTCTTCAAGTGCTGGGCCACCCCTTATTCTGGGTTGCCACGTATTTAATGAGCATTTCTTACTTATCCTTTGGAACTGAGGTCACCAGTTCAGATGCCTTCAGGGACCATTAGGTACCCGAAATGAGTGAAGTGGCCAGTTTGCCACAGGGACTGAAGGTGCTGGACTGTGGTGAGCTGGGGGTGTTTAAAGGGCTCAGTGATTTTCTGGTTTGGCTGATTGTTGCCAGGTGAACCTGCAGGGACCCAGTGTTGTCCAATCTTCTAATTTTTCAAGAAAAGCTGTAAATTGAAGATTTTTACATGGGCTTTCTGAGTTTATTTGTTGGCACCTTACTAAAAATGTCAATAAACGTTTTGTGGACGTTAAAAAAGTCTCTTGGCCTGAGTTAGCCCACAGCTTTCTAGTTTTCAGTCTCTGCTTTAGTGCTTTTCAGTGCTGAAGGCCATTCTGTCTTATACACGTCTTAGTAGTTTTGTGAGTTATTTCTTAAAGCCACTTAGATAGTTTCTACTAATGTCTTAATACAAGGCAGTGGCTTCTGTTATGAAAAGAGAACACAGATGTTATGGAGTTATAGCTGAGAAGCAAAAATCTCCTCCTTTCCTTGGACACAGCTGAAGTAGGAGCTTGATGGTTTAAAAGGAACTTCACTAAATGTTCATAGAGAATAAAAGTGAAATACCTACAAAAGGGACATAAATATTTGTTGCCTAAACACAAATTTTAAGCTGAGCAATTGTTGTGTCATGTGTGATTGTTTTTTACTCCATTCCATTCAAGTGTAAGAAATGTCATATTGCATTATTTATCATCATCATCATCATTATTGGTAAATCTGGCGCTGAGCCCCCCATCTCTCTGTGTGGTAGAACAATAAATCTACAGGTGTTACAGAGGTCCCAGAATACATGGGGAGGGCTCTCTGGTCTATGTCCATTGGTGCTGGTATAATCCTTTAGAAGCTCAAGAATTTCCCTTTAGGAAGGGTTTAAGATTGGGTGCATGGAAGGAACCAGGGGATGTGAATTAAAACTGGGTTTACATAGCAAACACACTGGTTTTACTTTAGATTGTGTGTTTATATGGCCATTGCATTGAGGGTGGCGTTGATAGGGATTATGAGAAGGGAGGCTGAACTTTCCCTAGTCACTACTTAGCACTGAAACATTTATGATGGTGGTCTATGTGATTTCCTGAGAGGTATAGCTCATCTGGGAACTGGGGTACTAGGTCCAACTCTCCTCTCCAGGTGTGTCCTTTCCTGGGGAGCTGAAAAGACAGTGGACTTGGGCTGAACCCTTCCTGGGACTGGCAGCCTCTTCCCCTTCCCAATCTTGGGGGAAGCTATCCCAGCTCTGGACTACTCTCTCTATAGTCTCTTAGTCTCCAAAGTTCTTTCCTCCTCCTAGGACCCTCTGGTTCTTTTCAAAAATTGTAATCTGGGAGTAAGTATCCCCCTGCCCCCAACCCCCTCTCACTTCCTCCCCTCCACTTCAAATTCCTTCTTTCTCTGGGTGTTGCTGTGTAGAAGGTGAGGTGGGCGGGGTTCTCTCTCATTCTCTCAGCTATATGGAAAATACAGCTCTGGCTTCCTAAGACAGAGATACCCAGTCTTGACTGACACTTTTCTGGGCTTCTCTCCCTCTTTGTTCCTTGCCTTTCCCACTTGAAGAGCAGTCTCTAGGAAGTTGTATGTCTTTGGAAGCAAAATGACTTTGGTTTAATTCTCCTGCACACCAATAAGACTCTTTCCCTCTGTACTGACTGAGAAAAATGTCCTGTCCACAGAATTGCACAATATAGTGACCAAAATGTCCTTTTCTCCCACATGATAATTGTTTTTGTGGCTTTTCAGCATAGTGCAAAGTGCCCTGAAAGGTGTCAAATAAGCTCTGAGAATGAGAAGCGTGGTAAAGAGTGACCTCACAACTCTTTAACTGTTTCCATGCTGTTTTGTACTGAAAAGGAGCACATGCATTTCTGAATAAACTGAGGAAGTAGGAAGATTAGATAGGGCAAAATGCCTGTTCAGCTTTTCACTTTAAAACATGCTAATAGTGGACCAAATGCCATCAACATCTAGAACAATATTGATAATTAATAATAGCTTGAATTCCTGATGGGACTTTGCATTTTAAAAACAATTAAGTTATATTATCTCTGTGAATTTTCTCTGTACTCCGTGAGATAGTCATTGTTTTATACTAATTTTACCTTTAAGGTAACTGAGGCTCAGAGAGGCTGTGGTCACCCGATTGGTAAGTGACCGAGCTTGGTCAGAACCTAAAATTTCCTTTTCCAAATCTAGCACTTCTGTCTTTGAACATGGCTCTAAGGTCTGAGGAATTACACTGAATGTGTCATGTTGTCACAGTAAAATTAATAAAAAGGAAATGGTTGGTTCTACTTTGGGGGGCAGCTTGGGGGTTGGTTTTGTTGTTGGTCTTTTTTTAAAAATTTTTTAAATTTAATTTTATTTATTTTTTTATACAGCAGGTTCTTATTAGTTATCTATTTTATATTGTTGTTGGTCTTGAAAGAAGGACTTAAGTTCATTTGAATCACCCCTTCCACACAAACACCAAATATTCTGTTAAATAGTTAGAAGGTAAATAAAATGTTTCATTTAACTTTGGTTTATTATAGCTAACCTATTGACTTTAGTGAGATTTATGAAAGCTAATTCTATTTTTATGTGTGGCATAGATAATTTGTGATATATTGGAACCCTTGGTATAACAAATGTGTGCACAGGTGCCCATTTAAAATGCTCATCTTGGGAATTCCCTGGTGGTCCAGTGGTTAAGACTCCGGGCTTTCACTGCCTAGGGTGCAGGTTCAATCCCTGGTTGGGGAACTGAGATCTTGCAAGCTGCATGGCACAGCCAAAAAGAAAAAAAGAAAATGCTTGTCTTATAATTTTAAATTATAAGGATTTATACTTGTTGTATCTTTGCTTTTATTGCATATTGTTCATATCTATGATTTATTTGATAATGAGTCTTTGGTCAAAAGCACAATCCCCAATGATATCACTTGTTCCAAAAGCAAAATGCCACTCACTTTATAGCATGGTTTCCAGAACGTATTATGGTAAAAAGTAGAAAATATATATATCACACATATGAACACAGAAGCTTTTCTGTTTCTACTTAGAGAATTAGAATTGCATTTGCCCTGATCCCATTTTGTTTTCAGTCAGCAGTTTATTCAAGTATCATATTTATCATCTTTGATCTTTTGATCTGTCATGGCTTTCGCTGTTGCTTTGGATTTTGGAAATTTAAGGACCAACATGACCCTTATAGGTTACAATATTTACAGAATTCGAAACAGGGCAGCGTAGTCTAACAGGGGATGTAAGATATGAGAATAAGGGATATTAGATGAGAAGCACCATTCAGGCACTAATTCCTAACCAAGGGGGGAAAGTGGCGGGGGGAGGGAGAGGTGATGAATTGGGAGATTGGGATTGACATGTATACACTAATATGTATAACATGGACAACTAATAAGAACCTGATGTATAAAAGAATAAATAAAATAAAATTTTTTTAAAAAGTGATTATTTGCAAAAAGTATTTAAGAGTAAGAGATAGTTGCTACCAGTAGTAGTCACATATTTACTGAATAAAGTTTCATGGCTGTACATTGACTGTTGTCCATCCTGAGTGGATTAAAATTTCAGTCCAATTGTAGGGAATATTATATGCCTGGAAAAGGAAAGGAATACATTTGTCTCCAAGGGTTGATATGGTTGCATAGTACTGCCCCCTTCAAATTGTTATAGCAAATTAATTTTAATGATGACTAATTAACAGAAATGTGCTTATAATCTGTAATCTGGGGACTTCCCTGGTGGTCCAGTGGTTAAGAATCTGTCTTGCAATGCGGGGGACGCCGGTTTGATCCCTGGTTGGGGAACTAAGATCCCACATGCCACGGGGCAACTAAGCCCGCATGCCACAGCTACAGAGCCCATGCGCTCTGGAGCCCTCACACCACAACTAGAGAGCCAGTGCACCGCAACTACTGAGCCCGTGTGCATGCCAGAACTAGAGAGAAGCCCATGCACTACAATGAAAGATCCACGTGCCACAACTAAGACCCGATACAGCTAATCAATCAATCAGTCAGTCTGTAACCTGGTCTTGGAAGCAGGGCCGTTAACTGAGAATGAGAAGAACTGTTCTCTGATTCTGATTCTGTACCTCTTGATTCTCTATCTTTGCCTTGAATAAATCACTTCTCTTATGTGTAAGATTATTTTAGGTAATTTAAATACTCCGGTTATTTGAATTGTGATAGTTCTCTTCAATATTTCTCAACTGAGGGACTTCCCTGGTGGCGCAGAGGTTGGGAGGCTGCCTGCCAATGCAGGGGACGTGGGTTCGAGCCCTGGTCCAGGAAGATACCGCATGCCACCACAACTACTGAGCCTGCGTGCCACAACTACTGAAGCCCGCGTGCCTAGAGCCTTTGCTCTGCAACAAGAGAAGCCACCGCAATGAGAAGCTCGTGCTCCGCAAGGAAGAGTAGCCCCCGCTCACTGCAACTAGAGAAAGCCTGCACGCAGCAACAAAGACCCAACGCAGCCAAAAATAAATAAATTAAGAAAAAAATAAAAAAATAAAAATCTTAAAAAAAATATTTCTCAACTGAGCCAACATAAAAAATATTAAAAGTATAAAGTATGATTTGATTTACCTGCAAAAGAGTATTAGCCTCATATTGCAATATAAATGTATCAAAATCAATATGTTGTACACCTTAAGCTCACACAATGTTGTATATCATTTATATATCTCAATTTAAAAAAAAAAGTATTAGTCTCTAACAGGGATAGTCACATTTCTTAAAAACAACAGTCCAGAATGTTAATGATCTATTGTAACTCTGACCCGTGGTAAAAAAAATGGTACTGGAGTCAGCAGATTGTATTAAACTTCAATAGTATAGAAAGCCAAGCAGCACGATTTAGCTTTGTCAAATGTTGACATTTCTTGTATTCTGCATGGAGGAAGAGGTCTGTCCTATGTAGATTTTGAATTGATCAGTATCTTTGCTTCATTTTTAGTTTCCTGAATCTTTAAAAAAAAATGTTTGTCTTGTGGTTTTAAAATTAACCTGTTTTTTACACACTCACTCTAAGCATATCGGTTTGAATAGATCAATTGAATGCTATTTTTGACTGTTTTCCAAAACAGAACATAATTTGTGATATATTGGAAATTTACTTTAAAAATAGAAAATTTGAAGCATGTCTTGGTTTGCAGTGGCAATTCCAGAAGGTTTGCTGTAAAATATTCAAGTGTTAGCTCAGAATAAACTCTTTAAAATTTATTTTTAACTTACGTACAGTAAAATTTACTTTTGTTTTAGACAAACAAAATAGTTCTATTACTCCCAACAAACTCCCTCATGCTGTTCCTTTGTAGTCAGGCACTTCTCCCCTCCCTCTTAACCCCTGACAACCACTGATCAGTTCTCTATTCCTACAGTTTTGCTTTTTCAGAATGTCACATAAATGGAATCATACAGTATGTAGCCTTTTTGGCCTGGCTTCTTCCACTTAGCATAATGCATTTGAGACTCATCCATGTGGATGAATGTACCTGTAGTTTGTTTCTTTTTATTGCTAAATAGTATTCCATTATGGATGCATCACAGTTTGGTTATCAGTTGAAGGATGTTTGCATTCTGTCTAATTTTTGGTGATTCTGAATAAAACTGCTATAAATATTCACAAGTGCTTTTTATGTGAACATGAGTTTTATCCCTTTGGGCAAATACCTAAGAGTGGGATTAACTGCATATAGTAAGTGTGTATTTAACTTTATAATAAACTGCAAAAACATTTTCCAAAGTGGCTATCCCATTTCCTTTTTATTTATTTATTTATTTTGGAGTTTGGGCTTCTCTGTGTACTTACCAACACTTTGTGTAGTCAACTTTTCATTTTTAATTTTAGTCATTCCAGAGGATGCATATTAGTGTCACATTGTGGTTTTAATTTGAATTTCCCTAATGACTAATGATGTAGGGTACCTTTTCATGTGCTTATTTGCCATTCTTATATCTTCTTTTTTGAAGGGTCTTTTCAGATCTTTTGCCAATGTTTAAAATTGGGTTGTTTGTCTTCATATTGTTGAGGTTTGAAAATTCTTTGTGTAATCTGGATACAAGTTCTTTGTCAGGTATGTGATTTGCAAATATTTTCCCCCAGTCTCTGGCTTGTCTTCTTTTTTTTTTAAAATTTATTTATTTATGGCTGTGTTGGGTCTTTGTTTCTGTGCCAGGGCTTTCTCCAGTTGTGGCGAGTGGGGGCCACTCTTCATCGCGGTGCACGGGCCTCTCACTGTCGCGGCCTCTCTTGTTGCGGAGCACAGGCTCCAGATGCGCAGGCTCAGTAGTTGTGGCTCACAGGCCTAGTTACTCCGTGGCATGTGGGATCTTCCCAGACCAGGGCTCGAACCCGTGTCCCCTGCATTGGCAGGCGGACTCTCAACCACTGTGCCACCAGGGAAGCCCTCTGGCTTGTTTTTTAATTCTCTTAAAGTATCTTTTGCAGAGCAAAATGTATCATTTTGCAGAGCAAAATAAGTTTTTAATTTTGATGAAGTCCAATTTATCAATTTTTTTTAAAGACAGTACTCTTAGTGTTAAATCTAAGAACTCTCTGCCTATCTGAAAGCCACGAAAATTTTTCATATGTTTCCCCTAAATGTTTTACATTTACGTTTAAGTCTGTGGCCCATTTTGAGTTAATTTTTGTAAAAGATATGAGATAAGTGTCTAGGTTCATTTTCTTTTCCCACATAATAAATTTACACCATTTGTTTAAAAGGTGGTCTTTTCTCCATTGAAATGCCTTTGTACCTATGTCAAAAATCAGTTGGCCATAGTATTTATGTGGGTCTATTTCTGGACTCTTTTCTTTATTGATCTATGTGTCTATCCTTTTCCCAATACCGTACGTTGTCATGATTATTGTAGCTTTACAGAATTAACTTTAAACACCTCTGCTATGAAGAAACAAATTCTCTATAGCATTCTAGTCAATTTCCTTTTAAATCTTATTATCTAAGCAAATGGATTATCTCTCAACAATTTCAATGTCTTTTGTCTTCATTCAGCTTATATATTGATTATAAATTCAGCATGGGCTGTAGCCATACTTCTTATATTCCTTCCCTGGATAGAAAAAGACCCCAGTGGACTATGACATTTAACTAGAGCTTTCTCTGCATCACAGTCTAAATGCAAAAATTTGCGAAAGAACCATTTACTAAGCTACTACCTGCAAAACTTCCCTAGATGGGCTTCCCCTCCTCTCACGGGCCCCACCACCACCGAGGCTGAGCTGCCCCGACAGTGACACCCTACCACCCAATTGACGACCAGCTTCCTGTCTGCTGGAGTGGCAGTTGGTGGAAGCCAGCTGTTATGATTCATACCATTTAAGACTTCTGCCTTTTGAGAAGTGACGCTAATAGAGCCATGCTGAATGGTGTCTGATTGGGAGAGTTTTCTTTATGAAAGAGGTTTGATTTCTAGTGCCTAAGCAATTGAACTTTTTTTTTTTTTTTTTGACAGGTACGTTTCAATTTCTAGTTTCTGTGTGAGCTCAGTTAGATAGATAAATGTTGTTTTCATCAAGTGTTTGTACTTGCTGTATTTCTTCCTGAAAAACAAACGAGCATGGAAACTTCTGTAATAAAAGGTTCTTGCGTGTTACCAATTCTTTAATAGTTTTATAAGTTTTCAGGCTTCTGATATTCTCCAAAAGGCAAAAAACTCTCTGCCCATGATAGGATTACACTTTGAATTTGGTGAAATAATTCTCATGTGCCTGAGGGGATAGCTTCATATATCTTGTGGACATGGTCTTTCTCTTAGGCTGCTGAACCCAAAATCCTGGGTTTTTTGGTTTGTTTGAGTTTTTTGTCGTTTTGTTAGCTCAGATAGACTTATGAATATTATTTAAAAGCAGAATATTTGTTAGGAGGGCAAAGAATTTTGCCACCATAGGGACAAGCTTTTGTGCCATTCAGTCAGTAAATACACTGAAAAGAACAATATAAGAAAAAATTTTAAATATCGTTAAGGGAAAAGTGTACTGGTTTTTATGTGATACCCCAAATTAACATTGTCCTTTAGAGAAACAGAGAGAGCATGATGATGAAGGGAAAAGACAGTGATGAAGTTTGGGTCATACCGATCCTAGTACCAGTCAAGACGTGGGGAGGGAGCCTGTGTGCAGCAGCCTTGTACAGGATGGGCCAGATTTCTCTAGGGATGCTGATGGCATCTTTGCTACCTGCTGAATCATGCCCCTAAATATGAGAAAGTCAAATTGTGACTGGAATTTTTCTAATACTAAGAAGTGCTGATTTCCTATAGCCAATTAAAGTTGTGCTAAAAGTTCAACATTTTATAGCATTTGGTAGTAACAAGTGATTTTTAGCTTTGGTTTAGTGATACCCTAGGGCAGAAGTTCTCAAACTTTGAAGTATATAAGGATCCCCTGGGGAGCTTGTTAAAGTTTAGGTCCCTAGACTCCAGCCCTGAAGGTTTGGATTTAGCAGGTCTGGGGAGTGGCCAAGAATCTGCATTTTAACAGCCTCACTCTGTTTGGCACCCTGAGTCATCTCTTAAGAAGTTACAAAATTCTCTTAACAAAAACTATTGTCACTCAACTTAATTTTTAAAATACTATTTCACTTAGAACAAGTAGGTGTTATGAAACCTAATGATTGATCTTCAGAGTTCCAAAGCAGTTAGCCATAATAGTTTAGATTCCCTAGGTGTGAACTAAGATGTAACATGCAATGAGCAGTATACAGAAGCTTACTTTAGATTTCTTTCAATTATAAGTTATTAGTTACACAATTTCCATTTCCAGGTCATCTGTGCATCCACAGATGGTATTAGATAAGAGAGGTAGACCAGGCATAGATACCTAGGGAATGTCACAAGGTTCTTAATAATCATTTATTGCCTACTGTGCCCTTAATGATGTTGCTCAGGATCCCATTAAGTTAGCTGTGAATATAGTAATTGGTCCCTGGACAATAGCCAGAGGGTGTTGAATCCTGTGTCTCTACCCATTCTGGTCATGTTAGAGACAAGATAGAAATTGTTGCATATAATCCTTTCTGGGGACAAGGCCGCCTGTGCTCCAAAGGAGATTTCTTAAAACACAGCAAGAGTCCCTAGAGAGTCTTCCTCTAATTCAGGCAGGCACTTATGACCTACTTTTGAAGGTAATTTGAAAATCCCATCAAACACAAGCAATCGAAATCCAGCTTCTCCACAAGGTATTTTGTAGACCTAACATTGCATCCTTTCTATCTGCTCACACCAACAGCTTGAATATATTTTGGTTAGGATTTTCCCCTCCCTTTAATGATAGTTAGGTAAGATGGAGAATTTCTAGTTTCTGGACACAATGCAACTGCACAAATGAATATGATATGATGTAAATTGGTTCTTCCTGTATGTAACAAAAGGAATCAGATGTGTTGGCTTGGTGTTCAAATTCAGACAAAGTTCTGCAGATTGCAGAATGATAACACCCAAGCCAGAGGTTCTTTCTCCCTCCTTGGAAGCCCCATGCTTGTGGTTTATGTAGTACCTTCCGAAACTTTTCAAAGCACAACTTTGATAAGGCAAAAAAGAGATTCATAGAATCTTCCAGAGTTGGAAGGTACTTTTAAGAACATCCAATCCTATCTCTTACCTAATTTTTGAATCTCATCTTGCTCTACTTTAACTCTCCCACTTAATTGTCAGCCTCTTAAGGGAGAAGTTTCTATTTTACTCATGCACTTTTATTCAACATGAAATTATATTAATAATCAAGTTTAGCTTCTTGAGAAAGAAGGCTTCATTTTGCACAGTTGGCCTAAATAAATATTTGTGAGCTTCATCACTAAGTTGGCTTGTTTTTCTCATTCCCTGTTTTCCGGTTGCATGGGTTTGGCCGCCACATTTCCTCAGTTTAGATCCCTGCCCTGTCACTTACTAGTTGTGTGATCCTCGGCAAGTTACTTATCCTCTCTCTGCCTTAGTTTTCTTTTCTCTAAAATTGCACTCAATAAATGATAGCGTTATCCTGATCACCACCAGCCAGACTATGCTGTCCTAATTTTCATTGTTTCAAGGTGTCTTTTACAAAATTTATGTCATCGCCTCTATTTTACTGATGCTTTTAGCTCTCCCTAAAGTCAGTCTGCATTTTATACATTTATTCATTTCTGACTGTTTCTTCTGAGTATATATATCCTGGGTAAGAATTATATGGCAGCGTTCTAGTCTTTGGGAAGATAGCTTGAAGGGTTGCGAAATTCATAGCATAACGCAGGTTGTGATGCGGCCTGGAATGATCCTAGACCTGTCGCTTACTTCAGTTTACCTCCTTAAGCCTCAATTCCTCACAAGTAAAGTGGAGATGATGATAAATTGTACCTGTGTTATGAGGTGTAGTATTAAATGATTATGTAAAAGCATTCAGAATGGTGACTAGTATATAAAATAGATTGCCATGCCTAAGCCCTTCTCTAAGAGTCTGATTTAGTTGATCTGGGGTTGGGCTCAGGCATCTGTATATTTAAACAACTTTAGGGGACTCTAAGGTGCAGTGAGGATTGAGGACCACCAGACTGGATTATTCTCAAAGTCTAGCCTCATTAGCAGTGTTACCGTCTTAAATGCCTGTGCTTCCTTTCCTTCCGTCTTACAGTTTAAGTTCTGTCTAAAAAATACTGTGGGAAGACAGAAGTTATTTGAAAGCTGTTGAAAGTAGGACAAATTAAAAGTTACAATTATTTAGTTAGTACATACTGAATATACTTTATTATTGTAGGTTCCCCATAATTCTAAGACAAGCAGTTTTTCAATTGAAAATATCATAAGGAGTTTTTAGGCTGCTTTGACTCACTGCCCTACAACATAATATGGAAATCACTGGTTTAAAAAAAAAACAAACTTCGTGATTCAGTTAACAGAGTCAGGATATGTATGCTCATGTAGAGCAGCGGAGTTAATTAATTGGGTGTTTGGAGTCTGATATGTTGTAATAAATTGGGTTATCAGGTGGTGACTTAATTGGGCTGTTGAATGAATTAGCACCCCTTAAATGTGGGAAGTTCATACTTAGCTTTATCACTCCTGTTAGTGAACGGATGGCTGTATCCAAAAGATCAAAGTACATTTCTGAAAAAAATCCAAGTAGTTCGTATCAAAGAATAATGAGTATCAGAGGCATTAGGGCCCTATCATGTAATGTTGCTAATGCCCCCTGTAATATTGACTGCAGACAAACGAGGAAATAGTAAGAGGAAAACTAAAATCACAGGGTAATTCCATACCCTAAAACAACCATTACTAAGAACTTTCTATAAAACAATAAATAATAAATGATGTGTTATTTCTGAATATCACTTTTTTATTCATAAATAAATTATGGGGAAGAGTTGAAAAAGGCAAGGATTTAAATTTATTTACGGAAAAAGTGCAGGATTCCAAAAATGCTTCAGAGGAAATTAAGTTCACTAGTGATCTTTTAGGGCGTGGCTCAATGAGTAATTATTTTATGAATGAATTAAGGAAGAACTAAACATATAGGAATATAAATATAGTCTCTAAAACCTTAAGTCCTTTCTTTGTCTCTCTCTTCCCAGACTTATTCCAAAATCCCACTTTTATTTTCTGTATTCTTCCACTTGGGAATTTTAATTTTTAAAAGTGGAAGAATATTTACTGCTGATTATGTCTTCTTTTCTTACAATTAGAAAATACGGAAGCATACCTGGGTACAAGTAGGCATAAACAGAAAGACTAGGGAGAGCTGTGCTTACAATTCTTGGTGCTGGCTGATGTTTTCCGTTTTGGAAAGTCTTCTTTAAAGAGAGGGACAAGCACACCTTATGTTGCTGAAGGATTCCTGGAGCCATCTTACAATGAAGGCTGCTTTTGGTACCCATTAGAGTTCACCACTGGGCCCAGGTACTTACCATGCAGGTGCTGAAAGTTCATTTTTTGATTCCCAATCCCTCTGCGGCACTGATTACACAATTTGCCAGGCCTAGTACAAAATGAAAATGTGGAACCCCTGTTCAGAAAGCAAGAAAAGTAAAATATAAAGCTGTTTTCTTTCTTCCACAGTCTTTCCAATTTGTAACGGTGTTTTTATTTGCTATTTAATGTTTCACATCTGCAGGCATAGGGCCACTTAACCTGGCAAACGCAGATTCTGAAAGAGCCCCATCCTGTGACTAAGCACATATACCACCCACCAGCTGCGGGCATCCCCCCTCCACCAGCCATGGGACAGACCCATGTCCTGGAAGGAGGCAGAGAATTCTTGCCAGATATCTCCCTTACCCCTGGGCTTACTGCCCGCGGGAATCCATGGCGGACGGGGGACCGCTGAGGGTAGTGCCACCTCCATGCTGGAACTTGCTAAATACCTTGATCAGAGGTGGGTGAGAGGCTCTCTTTCACCCACAGGTACATTGTGAACACCCTGTGGCACTGCCAGTCTGGGACGGGGATGCCTGCCACATGCCTCACCCTGAGATGTCTCAGGGAGCTATGCAACCCTTCCATCTATGCTCAGACCCCTGCTGGGTCTGGAGTTCAGTAGTAATAGCTGGGTGAGGACCAGGGGGGTTGGGGTGAGGGTTCTAAAGTGCCAGGGCAGCTGAGAACCCATCTCAGTGAGGCAGGGAAGTGGGCTGGTGGGTGAGTTGAGGCTCCAAGCTCCTAGTGCGTGGGCTGTGGTCTCATAGGACTTCACTTAAAAAACACAAAGGCAAAGATAAAATTATTAAGAATTTCAAGATAGAGTATTAAATCTCATGGCGGGGAGGAGGGTCTTCTGAGCTAGTACCCTGTGTGACCAAACTGGCTGAACACCAATGAAGCAGGCCTGGACCTCTGGAATAACCTTTCTGACACTGAAATGAAGAAACTTTTTTTGAAAGAGTGAGAAATACTTGAATATGACTTTTATTTCTTGTATAGCAGTGCTTCTAAACTTTAATGTACATATGAATCATCTGAGGTTCTTGTTAAAATGCAGACTCTAATTTAGTAGGTCTGGGGTACGGCCTGAGATTCTGTTTTTCTACCAAGTTCTCAGCTGATGGCCAGAGCTGGTCTTGGAACCACTTTTCCACCCTCTCCACCCCCACCATTAAAACATTTTATTTGAAAATAACTGTAGACTCACAAGAAGTTGGAAAAATAGTTCACAGACTCCTATGTACCCTTCACCCAACTCCCAGTGGTGACATCTTGTATGTAATACAATAGGTAATAAGATTGTAATATAATATCAAAACCAGGAAATTTACATCATATAATAATGTTAACTATACTACAGACTTGATTCCATTTTCATCATTTTTTACTTGCATACATTTGCGTGTGTGTGTGTGTGTGTGTGTACGGGATGCAATTTCATTCCATGTATACATCTGTGTGCCTACCACCATAATCAAGATATGGAACTGTTCTCTCACCACAGAGAAACTTCTTCATGCTACCCCTTTAATTCATGCCCCCCAAAGGTGTATACAGTACATTGGAAATTCTCAGTAATTCATATAATCATAATGCCTATTCTTTTCTTATAGTGAGAATTGTCTCTAGAATGCAGCAAACCATGAGGTGGCAGTTCCAAGTTCACTGAAGCAATGAAGTAAGATGAAGCTTAGGGAGCAAAAATAACACTGGTCATTTGAGGGAAATACAACATTCCTTGTCCTAGTACCATCCACTCATCCTGGAGTGTGCCTTGCATGACCAAAGTCAAATGCAAATTTGGGAGAATCATTTTACTTAAAGGGGCCATGATGAAAATAAGAACCAGATACACCCAGTTGAGCTCCAGGACTTAGTACAGAAATTGATAAATATTAATTGATAATGATGAAGATGTTTGTCATCATAATGTTCAGAGGACTTGCTAATTGCCTTATCTGTGTATCAGACAGCCTCCAACTTCACACATAAAACTTGTTACCTAAGAAATACCCTGTAAAAAGGCAATATGTATCAGAACTTTGGTAGATATGACTCATAATTATCAGCAGTCCCAAGAGACTATGCCTGCTTCTCTTTGCATGTTGGTGGTATAGGCTAGTGGTTAAGCATATTACTCTTATCAGCTGTGTGACCTTGGCCAAGTGACTTAACATCTCTATGCCCCAGTTTCCTTATCTGTAAACTGAAGATGTTTGATTAGAGGGCCTAACTCAGGGCCGTTGCAAGAGTGAAGCACTTAGAACAGAGCCTTACAGAGTATAAATGCTCAGTGTCAATTAATAGTATCATTAATATTAGGACTGGGACAGCCTTGGATATCATCTCCCAACAATTGCCCCAAATTTTGCTTCCTTCTGTCAAAACTATTAACATCAGTGAATTTTATATTGAACATATATAGATTTTAAAGGGTAGATGTTCTTTTATATGTAATGCTTCACTGTACAGACTAAGGTTAAGCACATAGGCTCTGGGTTCAAGTCCCAACCTGTACTAATTACAGACTAATTGTACAGCTTGGTCAAGGAACTTCCCTAAGTCATAGTTTCCTTATCTGTAATCAGGGGTGTTAGTAAACAGTACCTTAAACTTGTTGTAATGATTAAATGAAGTAATTCATGTAAAGTTCTTGGTATATAATTAGCACTTTATTGATATTAACTTTTTTTTTTTTTTTTTAAACCAATTCCTGGTTTTCTTAGTAAGTGTAGATAGCTCACGAAGTTCCAGGGGTACTTGGGAGAAGTGACTTTAAACCAAATATAAAAGAGCATTTCTCCAGCCCAGTGACCTGTCATACCTTGAGGACAGAGGACTTGGAGCATCTAACAAAGTAGATTTCCAGGTGCTGCAGAGACTAATTGCCACCCCCCCCTCCAATATCCATCCTCTTCTTCCTCTTAGTAATTAAACCCTGCCACTTCCAGTGTTAGGAGGGCACATGGCCAGTAGAGCCAGAAGCCACCTATTCCCAGCTTGCCTTGTAACTAGCTGTGGCCATATTTTTCTGGGAATGGAATGTGCACAACTTCTGCACTTCCTGACAAATTGCTTGCCCTCTACTTCCTTGCTTTCCCCTTCCCTCTGCTGAGAATGTGATAGCCCATGGACATGGTCAGGCACCAGCTTCTACCGTACAAGCAAGGCCATGTCCCAAAGATTGGCAGAGTAACAAGACAGCATTAATTTGATTCCCTGGACAGCTTTGTGGAATAGAGCTGCCTTCTCCACATTGGCCAGCCTGTGCTGTACTGAACTGTTAAATGAGAAGAACGTAAACTTCTATCTTGTTGGTACCACTATATTTTGTAGTCTCTTGGTTATAGCAGTTTAGACTGTATCTCAACTAATTTATCAGGCCCATCTCCAAAGATATTGAATGCTGGGAAATGTGCATTTTAATAAGATCCTTCAGTAACTGTGGTGATAGCAATTTAGGATTATACTTTGAAAAACACAACACCAATGTGCTCTAAGCAAAATGTAAGTTTTGGAAAGCGGTCTAGAATTTAGAAGACAGGATCATCCCTTGTTAAAATTTTATTTTATTGGAACTGAAATTTGTTTAAGAATTCTGAAATAATTAACATGCCACCTCATTTCATTTTATATTAGCAGTAAGATTACTTTTTGAGTTAAAGTAGTTGATTTGTAAAAATGAATGCCCAACGTGTTATTTATAACGTTATTCATAATGATCAAAAAGAGTGAAAATAATATGGTATTTATCAGGCCATTTGTTCAAGTCTATATCATGGAATTAAAAGGATGAGGTAATTCTCTATATATTGACTAAGATTCCCAAGATGTGTTAAGCTGAAAATAAATAAATATTGCAAATAAAAGAAACAAGACACAAAAGAATACATATGGT
This sequence comes from Balaenoptera ricei, assembly GCF_028023285.1. Classification (NCBI taxonomy): domain Eukaryota; kingdom Metazoa; phylum Chordata; class Mammalia; order Artiodactyla; family Balaenopteridae; genus Balaenoptera; species Balaenoptera ricei. The sequence goes on from NC_082641.1 coordinate 78,013,572, forward strand.
ATGACTTCATTTATTTAAAAATCTAAAAATAGGAAAAGTTATAGTCCTTAATGATGTATGCTTAGGTGCTAAAATTAAAAAGAAAAACAAGGAATTGATTACCCTAAAAGTCAGGATAGTGGAAGTCTTTGAAATGGAGGGTGGGAGAGGGTAGTGACTAAGAGTCATAAAGAGGGCTTCTAAGAGGTTGGCAATGTTTTACATTTCAATCTGGGTGGTGATTGCAAGGGGGTTCACTTTGTTGTTTTGTATACTTATCTATGTATATACTGATTTCACAATAAGAACCTATTTCATGTCTACATTAAGCATATATATATTTTATATATATTCAAGTGTATATTGGGCATATATATGCATATGTGTGTGTATATGTATGTGTATTGTTGTGTATTCATAGAAAATTTCACAAAGGGAACACACACAGAAAGAACTATGGGCATTTTTTATTCCCATATTTGGGTAGTGGGACTGTGTGATAGAGAAATTTTTACTTCGTATTTTACAACTTGCTTTTTACCATAATTTGCATTTTCTCCATAATCATGTGTTACTTTGTTTTAAAATACTCCCTCAAATATTCTATGTGCATATGATCATTCCATTTTTATATGCTTCTGTATTATTTGCATTTTCTTCATAATCATGTGTTACTTTAAAAGTACTTTCTCAAAATTTGCATATGTATATGTCTGTGTATACATATGTGTATACATATTTATATATGCTTGGAGAGTTCTGGGATGATATTCGTAAAATTCTCTATGTGGTCACCTGTGAGGGGTGCACCTGGGAATAATGCATTAAGAGAGGGGAGAATTTTCACTTTTTACTTTATATACTTCTGAGTTCTTTGAATATTTTCTTTTACAATGAATATGTAGTACTTTTAAATTTATAGCACACACCCAAGGTGGTATATAGTATATTACAGCATATTTTGTTTTATAGGCAGAATAGACTTGAAGAGATAGAAAGGGTTCTATTTAAAAATGTGTCTGACTTGGCTGGGGGCAGGGTGGGAGTGGGGGAAGGCTTGTCTGTAGGAAAAGATACCATAGAATACAAACCTACACTCTTACTCCAATACATAAATTCCAAAGCCTCTGATAATGGACTACTCTGATGGAATCTTTGAAATTAAACCACCAAGGTAGGAATCCTCAAAACCAAGCACAGGTCTTGGCCTATGGAAGGTAATCAAGTGTTATTTGTTGAATTTATTAATAAACAGTACAATGTTTAAGTGATATTTCACTTGCTAAACTTTCATTGCTTGGTAATGCTATATGCTTTATAATATGTTAGGTATTTTTTTAGTAAGAGGATTGAGAGGTGGAGAACATTATTGATAGGATACAAGTGAGTGATTTAATCTGCTTTTAAAAGCATAGGATACTTTTCAAATTGTTAATTAACAATGATACTGTATCCTAATTGTTCTGTGAAGCTCAGGGTAAGTGATCTAAAATTCAATAGGAATGACTTAGCCAGACAAGAAAAATTCCCTTGAAGACGAAATGTATTATAGGGAAACAGCACTAGAATTAGTCAAAGCTCTGATACTGAAACTCTATGTGTAGTCTAGGTAGGTTGAATACTTTTTCGTTGATAATTAGATATTGCCAACAAATGATAATCAATAATAATGTTTTGTTGGCAACAGAGGCAATCAAGTATAGAGATGCAGAAGTGAGCTACTCACTGAAATAGAGCTTTTTTCAAATAACGTCCAGCACTGATATAAAACTGCTGCTACTCAAACAGTAGCAGTGATCCACATGTGGCTTCTGAGCACTTGAAATGTAGCTAATCTGAATGGAGATGTCTTTTGTCAAATACACACTAGATTTTGAAGACTAAGTTTGAAAAATAGAATGTAAACTGTTAATATTATTGTTAAAATTTTAATGTTTTAATATTGATTACATGTTGGGATGATAATATTTTGACTGTATTGGGATGAAATTATTAAAATTACCTTCACCTGTTTCTTTTTATTTTTTAAATGTGGTTATTAAAAAAATTAAAATTACTAACATGGCTCACATTTGTAGCTCATTTGTGTTTCTGTCAGACAGTGCTGGTACAGAAGGTTTGAGTTCAAAGTGAACCAAGAACCAGCGTTTTCACCTTCCTTATTTTCCAGACAGGGAAAAGCATCCCAGGGAAGGAAGTGCTTTGCTCAAAGGCATAAAAATGGTTGGGAAGAAGTGAGGAGTAGAGCCTCCATCTTTTGATTCTGTGTCTCCTGTTTTCTAGCTTTTACAACTGGCCCCTAATAGAAAATCTGAGGCTGGAGAAACAGACTCACTACACACCGGACACAGTGTTCCTTTAACCTTTTATGAGCTAGACAATGATTTTTTAAAAGTTCTAGGTATTTGGAATAGGATTGAGGGTAGATAGCGGTTATAAGATTTTAACACTTTATTTTTCATACTTTTGTGTTATTTTTAAGCCTTGGGCATATATTACTATTAAGAAAGTGGGGGGGGGGCTTCCCTGGTGGCGCAGTGGTTGAGAGTCTGCCTGCCAATGCAGGGGATACGGGTTCGAGCCCTGGTCTGGGAAGATCCCACATGCCACGGAGCAAATGGGCCCGTGAGCCACAATTACTGAGCCTGTGCGTCTGGAGCCTGTGCTCCGCAACAAGAGAGGCCACGATAGTGAGAGGCCCACGCACCGTGATGAAGAGTGGCCCCCGCTTGCCGCGGCTGGAGAGGGCCCTCGCACAGAAACGAAGATCCAACACAGCCATAAATGAATAAATAAAGCACACCTAGTATAGTGTAATTTTAAGAAAAAAAAAAAAAAAAAAAAGAAAGTGGGGGAAAAGGCCTGGAGTGGGGACAGGGAGTGAGGTAGGTGTAAGATTCAAAAGAAACCTTGGCTTATAATTCAAGTCTGGAGATGTTTGAAGTGGCTTTTTTCTACCATTATCTTCTTTCACATCTCTAACATCCTTAGCTAATTCTTTCTGCTCTCTTTGGGGTGTTTTACTTTTTATATTACTAAAGCAAAATCTACTGGGACTAATTTTTGAATCTGCAGCTGTAGCTCAAAAAACCTATGTTTTGTAACTTTTGTAAGCTGCAGGCCACAGGAATGATTGGTGTTTTTGTCTCAAGAGAATTCAAGTCCTGCCTTCTAAAAGGCACTTGCCAACAGACTAGATGTTTCTATTTGAAGCCATTTGCTACAATAATCCTTGAGACTTTTTTGCTCATTGCTTTCAGAGCTGTTCTAAAGGCAGATTCTTAGAACACAATTTCATTTAGCTTCAGAACATACACAGCCTCCTTATTGGCACAGCTGTGCTGAGTTCCTGAATGAAGAGATGATTCCCATAGTGCATTTTATAGCCATGCACCATTCCTAAGGATAATTTAAACCACAAATTATTTTTATTTGTTATTTCTTTATTGTAGGAGAGAGAAGCATACTTGGCTAGTCTGAAAGGTACTGTTTACAGCAGCATTTTCTATTTTTGTGGCAGTTTCCTTTGCATTGTTGACTTTCTTTTCAACCCCCAGAACGCAATTTAGTGGTCTCCTAGCCCAAGACAAGGATAAATGCAGGTTTCCAGTGCTTATTAGGACTCTTGGAGTACGTATGAGTATGGTATAAATTCCTCTGTTCAACTTTTGGTCAATATTCTCATTTTCTCTTCTTATTTTATCACTTTCAAGCCTTTACAACCCCTGAAACAAAAAATACAGGCATGCCTAAGAGATTTCACAAGTTTGGTTACAGATCACCACAATGAAGAGAATATCACAATAAAGCGAGTCACACGAATTTTTTGGTTTCCCAGTGCATGTAAAGGTTGTGTTTACACTATACTGTAGGCTATTAAGTGTGCAATAGCATTAAGTCTATAAAAACAAGGTACATACCTTAATTTTAAAATACTGTATCTCTGGACTTCCTTGGTGGCTCAGTGGTTAAGAATCCGCCTGCCAATGCAGGGGACATGGGTTCGAGCCCTGGTCCGGGAAGATCCCACATGCTGCGGAGCAACTAAGCCCGTGTGCCACAGTTACTGAGCCTGAGCTCTAGAGCCCCTGAACCACAACTACTGAGCCCGTGAGCCACAACTACTGAAGCCCATGCACCTAGAGCCCGTACTCAGCAACAAGAGAAGCCACAGCAATGAGAAGCCTGTGCACCGCAACGAAGAGCAGCCCCCACTCGCTGCAACTAGAGAAAGTCTGTGCGCAACAATGAAGACTCAACACAGCCAAAAATAAATAAATAAATAAATAAATTTATTTAAAAAAATAATAAAAATAAAAGTACTGTATTTCTAAAAAATACTAATCATCATCTGAGCCTTCAGCAAGTTGTAATCTTTTTGCTGGTGGAGGGTCTTACCTTGATATTGATGCCTGTCTTAAGGTAAGACAGCAATGAAGTTTGCTACATCAATTGACTCTTCCTTTCACAAATGAGTTCTCTATAGATTGCAGTGCTGTTCAATAGCATTTTACCCACAGTGGAACTTTTTCAAAATTGGAGTCAGTCCTCTCAAACCCTGCCTCTGCTTTATCAACTAAGTTTATGTAATATTTTAAATTCTTTGTTGTCATTTCAACAATTTTCTCAGCATCTTCTTCTACCAGGACCTGCTTCTACCACAGAACCTACTTCTACCAGGAGTAGAATCCATCTCAAGAAACCACTTTCTTGGAGAAGTTCCCTGGAGGCCTAGTGGTTAGGATTCAGTGCTTTCACTGCGGAGGCCCGGATTTGACCCCTGGTCAGAGAACCATTACACATGCTGCACAGAGTGGCCAAAATACCAAAAAAAAAAAAAAAAAAAAAAAAAAGAAACCACTTTCTTTGCTCATCCATAAGAAGCAACTCCTCATCTGTTCAAGTTTTTTTTCATGAGATTGCAACAATTCAGTCACATCTTCAGGCTCTAATTCTAATCCTAGTTCTCTTACTATTTTCACCACATCTGCAGTTACTTTCTGCACTGAAGTCTTGAACCCCTCAAAATCATTTATGGAGGTTGGAATCAACTTCTTCCAAACTCCTATTAAGTTGATATTTTGACTTTTCCCATTAATTACTAATGCTCTTAATGGCATCTAGAATGGTGAATCCTTTCCATAAGGTTTTCAGTTTACTTTGCCCAGATTCATCACAGGAATCACCATCTATGGTAACTGTAGCCTTATAAAATGTTCTTAAATAATAAGACTTGAAAGTCAAAACTACTTCTTGATCCGTGGGCTGAAGAATGGATGTATTAACAGGTATGAAAACAACATGAATTTCGTAGTACATCTCCATCAGAGTTCTTGGGTGACCAGATGTCAATGAGCAGTAATATTTTGAAAGGAATCTTTTATTTTCTGAGTAGTAGGCCTCAAAGTGGACATAAAATATTCAATAAACCATGTTGTCACCAAATATACTTTCATCCAGGCTTTGTTGTTCCCTTTATAGAGCACAGGTAGAATAGATTTAGCATAATTCTTAAGGGCCCTAGGATTTTTGGAATGATAAGTAAACATTGGCTTCAACTTCAAGCCACCAGCTTCTTTGGCCCCTAACAAGAGAGTCCTTTGAAAATTTAAAGCCAAGCACTGACTTTTCCTCTCTGGCTATGAAAGTCCTACGTGGCATCTTCTTCCATTAGAAGGGTGTTCAGTGTAGTCATCATTAATGTTCTTAGCTAGATTCTCTGGATAATTTGCTGCAGCTTCTATATCAGCACTTGCTGCTTCACCTTGCACTTTGGTGTTATGGAGATGGCTCTTTTTTTTAAAACTCATGAACCAACCTCTGCTAGCTTGAAACTTTTCTTCGGCAGCTTCCTCACCTCTAGCAGCCTTCATAGAATTGAAGAGAGTTAGGGCCTTGCTCTGGGTTAAGGTTTGGCTTAAGGCAGGGGTCCCCAAGTCCCGGGCCATGGACTGTTACTGGTCCACGGCCTGTTAGAAACGGGCCGCACAGCAGGAGGTGAGCAGTGGGCGAGCAAGCAAAGCTTCATCTGCCGCTCCCCATCACTCGCATTACCGCCTAAACCATCAAACCCCACCGCCACCTCCATGCGTGGAAAAATTGTCTTCCACGAAACTGGTCCCTGGTGCCAAAAAGGTTGGGGACCGCTGGCTTAAGGGAATGTTGTGGCTGGTTTAATCTATCCAGACTACTAAAGCTGTCTCCATATCAGCAAAAAGGTTGTTTTGCTCTCATCATTTGTGTGTTCCTTGGAGTAGCATTTTTTTTTTTAATTTATTTATTTATTTTCGGCTGTGTTGGGTCTTCGTTTCTGTGCGAGGGCTTTCTCTAGTTGCGGCAAGCGGGGGCCACTCTTCATCGCGGTGCGCGGGCCTCTCACTGTCGCGGCCTCTCCCGTTGTGGAGCACAGGCTCCAGACGCACAGGCTCGGTAATTGTGGCTGACGGGCTTAGTTGCTCCGCGGCATGTGGGATCTTCCCAGACCAGGGCTCGAACCCGTGTCGCCTGCATTGGCAGGCAGATTCTTAACCACTGCGCCACCAGGGAAGCCCTGGAGTAGCATTTTTAATTTCCTTAAAGAACTTTTCCTTCGCATTCACAACTTGGCTGTTTGGCACAAAATGCCTAGCTTTCAGCATATCTCAGCTTGCAACATGCCTTCCTCACTAAGCATAATCATTTTTAGCTTTTGATTTAATGTTTAACTCTTCCTTTCACCTGAACCCTTAGAGGCCATTGTATGGTTATTAATTGGCCTAATTTCAATATCATTGTGTTTTAGGAATAGGAAGGCCTGAGGACAGGGAGAGAGATTGGGTCAGTGGAGCAGTCAGAACACACACAACATTTATCGGTTAGGTTTGCCGTCTTAAGTGGGCACGGTTTATGATGCCCCCAAATAATTACAGTAGTAACATCTAAGATCACTGATCACAGATCACCAAAACAATTGTAATAATAATGAAAAAGTTTGAAATATTGTGAGAATTACCAAAATGTGACAGAAGTGTGAAGTGAGCAAATGCTCTTGGAAAGATGGCGCCAATAGACTTGTGTGACACAGAGTTGCCACAAACCTCCAATTTCTGTAAAATACAATATCTGCAAAGTACAATAAAAGGAGATATGCCTGTAATCCTGCCCTGGAGACTGACGTCATCTTCTCTACCTACTTTTGTGAGTCACATGCAAAGGTTCTGAAGGGACTTTTTGATTTGATTTTTTGAAAAGTTATTTACCAAACACATATTCAGATATCTGAACCCATCCAGAAGCTGAGTAATCTGCCTCTGGAATTCCAAAATCTGTTTTCATTAATTTCACAGTCATAATTTTAAGCACCTACTATGTGCAAGGGTAAGGTTACCTCTGTTAAATATAATGTTGACAGTTCATCGTATCACAAGAAAAACATTTTTGTAACTATGTTTGGTGATGGATGTTAACTACGCTTATTGTGGTGGTCATTTTGCAATATACAAATATTGTATCATGTTGTACACCTGGAACTAATATAATGTTATATGTCAATTATATCTCAATACAAAAAAAAAAAAAAAGAAGAAGCAACCTTGGCAGAGTGAAAAATGCTGCATAGAGGCCCTTGGACCACTCCTGAGGACTTTGGAGCAGTAGAAAGAGGGGATGGAGAAGGTGAAGCTGACAAGTCTGGAAGAGCCAAGCATTCCCACCACTAGAAATAGTCAAATGCTGTGCACTTCCAGCCTTTGTCTGTCATTGGGCTTCTGAGTTGCTGAATGGGGCTTTAAATCCCTTAGCTGAGCTTTCCTGACCTTTGCTTGTTTGCTCTCCCTGTGGCACCAAAAGCTGCAGCATTTACATATAAACCCATACCTGGGCCCTGGTCTCAGCTCCATCAAAGCACCAGCTATATGACCTCACCCTAGCTCAGAGTAACTGCTTTTAGTCATTAACTTTGATCTGCAAAAGGAAGGAATGGGACTCTTTTTAGCATTAAACTGTTAACCATGCCTAAGAGAAGAGGTAAAGGTAGAATTTCATCGCAGCTCCCTTTTGGAAATTGTTGTCCACTACCAGGAGGCCTTGGTCACACCAGTGGTGTTGCACAGTGGAAGTTTCAGAGGTATGCATGTGCCTGAGCCCTGCCCCTGACAAATTAAATAGAAATTACTGGGTTATGGGACTTAGGGATGAGTATTTTTGAAAAGCACACCAGCCTAATATCCAGCCAGTGTTGAGAACAATTGGTAGTGAAAGCATCAGGCCTTGAGAGGGACAGACATGGCTGGAAAATCCAGAATTTACCACTTAGTTGTAAAGCCATGAGCAAGTCACTTATTCTCTTTTAGCTTCAATTTCCTTATCTGTAAAATGGGGACAAAATTGTACCTTCCTCAAATGTAGCTTTGTAGCACATAGTAGATACTCAGTGAATGGTAGTTATTGAGATGAGTCTAGAGCTATTCTGTCCAAATGATTGTCATTAGCTATAGGTGATTGTTTAAAATGAGAAAGTTAAACAGTTTGTTTCCAAGTCCCACTAGCCACCTTTCCAGTGCTCAGCAGTCACATGTGGCTAATGGCTACTGTATCAGACTGAGATGTTAAACATTTCCTTCATCACAGAAAGTTCTTTAGACTGCAAAATGATAGCCTACAGGATCTGCTTCACTAAGAGCTAAGTTTATTTAGAGAAAATTCATTTTTAATTCTGTTCTGGAAAACCCACTACATTTGTTTCTGTCAGGTAAACAGCAGGCCTTCTGGCTTGAACAGAGTAGTGAAGGAAATCCAGGAACCAGCTCTTCTGTGGAGACTTTTTTTCTTGTTCTTATATACCTGTAAATGAGTTTACCTAGAAGTAAACAAACAAGTGGGAACAGCTAATCGATTGTTCAAATAAGAATCTCTCTTCCTCTCCCTACCCCACAAGCTCTGAGGCCCACTTAGCATTTAGTCCATTTTTTGAAGTAGAACATTAACTTTTTCCTGCCCTATTTTTAAGTACCACAGGTACTATTAGTGAAGCTGTGTGTGTGTGTGTGTGTGTGTGTAAATGTGTGAGTGTGTGCATGCATGCATGTGTGTTATGGAAGAAGAAGGGGCAGAGGGGGAAGAAAGAATTAGCACTGGTAAGGGAAGTCACTAAATATCCGTCAGCAGGAAAAGAAAGGCCATAGATAGGATGTGTTTTATGATATTATTATCAGTAATGTTTATTTCAGGTATTTTGATATATCTTCTATTCTAAAAATTCTTTAGTGTCATTTTGATTTGCCCACAGTGGGTAAGAGCACAGGCTCTGAAGTCAGACCTCATGAGTTCAAACCATGTTCCAGTATTTAATAGTTGAGTGACCTTAAGTCTCAGTTTCTCCATTTACAAAATTAAGATAAATGTTAGTATCTACACCTCATGGGATTGTTTCAAGAATTACATGAAAGAATACATGTAAAGTTCTTAGTACAATGTCTAACACCAGATAGATGCTAAATGAATTAAAAAAATTATTTAGAGAAAAGAAAGGATATTTTATTTTCAGTAAACAAATGATATGATGCTTTTAACTACAAGTTTAAGAGATATATTCCTCACAGGAGTTCTAAATCTGTTTGAAAATGTAATGCTCTTAGCCCTTTGTCATATCTTCTAGAATGAATAGGCCTCTTTGTTTCTCAAAGAACATTTATAGTTTCTGTGTTACATAAATGTTCTACTTGCACTACTGTACTTGTTTAGTTAAGCACAGGCCTAGCAGCTGGGGAAGTGTCAAAGTCTGAAGAGCAAATGAATTGTTGATTTGAGCTACTGTCTGTTAAAAATTGCTAATAAAACCAAGCAGTCTTACAAACAAGGAAAGTAGTGTTTCTTGAAGGCAAAGGGACCACAGCCTACCTCTTAAATTCACTTTGTATTTGTTTTGTCTTCCTGCAATGATGTTTTTGTTGGCAAAATTACTTTATTATTTTTTAAAATCTGAAAACATGGCATGTCTTTTGGGTTTTTTATTATGGAGATATTTCACACTCTTTGGTTTTGTTATGCAGTGTGACAGTGTGACATACTTAAAAACTTAACTCCTCAGTGAGTGGAAAGTGTTATCACTTATTTTTAGTAAGGAAACTCTATTGGTTCATATAGCTGTTTTCCCAGCTGATATAACATAGCAGATTGGTGCTGTTTGAATACTGTTAATTGCTGAAAGTTCTTAAACTAGTAAATAGGCCTGATTAGCTGGAATCCAAACAGTAACCCAAAGATACCAGACAACTTTTGATAAGATAAACACTCTACTAACCTTATACATTCCCTTTGGATTATCTTCCAATGGTATGAAATGTTAAACTAAAATTTTGTTTTTATATTTAGAAAGACTTCAGGAAAAATTGTTTAGGATATTTGAAACCAAGTTAAAAGTTGCTATGTCCAATGTATGATTTAGTAGATAATTATTAGTAATTCTGGCCCAGTATCATTTACTTCATGACAGCTGAACAGTAAAGGTGAACCAGTTCATAACAGAAAGTCCTGATTTATAAGATCACATTGTACCCTGTCATTTCTGTTTGGGCAATTGCAAACAAACAGTAGTAACTCTAACAAGGGAATGATGAGCTTTTAATAAATAAATATAATATAGGTTCTTTATTAGGCATCTTAAATCTCAAAACTAAAAAGCTTTCTAGGATAAAACTCCACTTTTACTTAGCATTTGAAATAGTCATTAGAAAAACAACTCTAAAATTCCTTCCATTTCCCAGGTTCTAGAGCATTTATATTAAAATTAACCTTGTTTGAGGTGTTTTATTTAATAAATTTTAAATTGTTTTAATTAAATATTGCTCATGTGAACCATGCCATCCCCTTAACCCTAGAAATGGAGGCTGGGACACAACAAAAATGACCAGAATGTGATATCATACCCAAAGAGTCAGGAGACAATCAGTTTTAGAGTACTACCAACTCACTTTGCGTACTTAGACAAATATTTTAAACTCTCTGTGCCTCCTATTGATAAGGAAATTTTCTTATCAATGAAGTACAGGGGGTCAACTAGTTTTCTAAAGTTTTTTCCAGCTCAGAAATTCAATAATAAGGTAAATTTTTTTAAATTGAAAAAATTTTTGTTGTTTTCTTGCCTCACTATTAAAAAATAGCAAATAAGAAGAAGAAGAAGAAGAAGAAGAAGAAGAAGAAGAAGAAGAAGAAGAAAACTACTACAGTCTTACTATCCACCATTAAAATTATGGCATATTAACTTCTAGTCTTTTGTTCTATGCTTAAAAAAAATATATAGTTGAACTCACAGAGCATATACATATGCTTAATATTATAATACTGAAAGCTTTTCATAAAATCATTTTTATTTAATTAATTAATTAATTTTTGAAGTATAGTTGATTTACAGTACTGTATTAATTTCAGGTGTACAGCGTAGTGATTCAATATTTTTATAGATTATACTCCATTTAAAGTTATTACAGGTTAATGGTTATAAATCCTTGTACTGTACAATATATCCTTGTTTCTTATCTATCTTATACATAGTAGTTTGTATCTTTAATCCCATACCCCTAATTTTCCCCATCCTCTTTCCTCTCCCCACTGGTAACCACTCATTTGTTCTCCATACCTGTTGAGTCTGTTTCTGTTTTGCATATACATTCATTTATTATTTTTTAGATTCCACATATAAGTGATATAGTATCTGTCTTTCTCTTTCTGACTTATTGCACTAAATAAGCATGATATTCTCTAGGTCCATCCACATTGTGGCAAATGGCAGAATTTCATTCTTTTTTATGGCTAGTATTCCATTGTATATTTATATACCACATCTCCTTTATCCATTTGTCTGTTGACGGGCACTTGGGCTGCTTCTGTATCATGGCTGTTGCAAATAATGCTGCTGTGAACATTGGGGTGCATGTATCTTTTTGAATTAATGTTTTTATTTTTTTCTGGATCTATACCCAGGAGTGGAATTGCTGGGTCATATGGTAGTTCTATTTTTTAGTTTTTAGAATCTCCATACTGTTTTCCATAGTGACTGCACCAATTTACATTCCCATCAACAGTGTCCAAGAGTCCCCTTTTCTCCACATCCTTTCCAGCATTTGTTTTTTGTAGACTTTTCAATGATTGCCATTCTGACAGGTGTGAGGTGATATCTCATTGTTGTTTTGATTTGTATTTTCTAATAATTAGTAATGTTGAGCATCTTTTTGTGTGCCTGTTAGCCATCTGTACATCTTATTTGGAAAAATGTCTATTCAGGTCTTCTCATTTTTTGATTGGGTTGTTTGTTTTTTTTTTTTTTTTTTTTTTTTTTTTTAATTCAGACAGAAAGTCACAAAAATTATACTCATCCTCATCAGTTCACTCAGTCCCATGTAATTAATTTTTTTTTTCGTCTTGATCTTTTGTTAGCACTTTTATGAGTTCATCAGTTTTTCATTAGAGTTCTGAAAATGCTTATTCATTCAGTTCAGCAGTACAGTCCGTTACCAGAAACCTGTACTTGTCAGAGTCTTTTCCATGTATTTCTTGAAGATGAAACCCTTTTATAGGAACATATTTGCAAAATCATCAGAGTACACCCAGAACTGTCTGTAAATGACAAAAGACTTAAAAATGACCACGGTTAAAGATTTGATGACAGTTCATAATAATGCAGTTGACAAGAAAATTAGTTATTTCTGAGATATACATTTTAAAGTAATAACTAGGATTATTACTTATAACATTATACCAGAACATATAAGATTTTTAGAACTTTCATGTAATGTCTGAAACATTTATATTAACATATTTCCATACATATTTCCATACAAGTACAAATATAAGATTTTTAGTAATTTCATGTAATGTCTGAAACATTTATATTAACATATTTCCATACATATTTCCATACAAATACAAATATAAGATTTTTAGAAATTTCATGTAATGTCTGAAACATTTATATTAACATATTTCCATACAAATAACCCAATGAAAGTTTAGTATTAGTTGTTTTGTTTGTTTTTTTATACTGCAGGTTCTTATTAGGCATCAGTTTTATACACATCAGTGTATACATGTCAATCCCATTCGCCCAATTCAGCACACCACCATCCCCACCCCACCGCAGTTTTCCCCCCTTGGTGTCCATATGTCCATTCTCTACATCTGTGTCTCAACTTCTGCCCTGCAAACTGGCTCATCTGTACCATTTTTCTAGGTTCCGCATACATGCATTAATATACGATATTTGTTTTTCTCTTTCTGACTTACTTCACTCTGTATGACAGTCTCTAGATCCATCCACGTCTCAACAAATGACTCAATTTCGTTCCTTTTTATGGCTGAGTAATATTCCATTGTATATATGTACCACATCTTCTTTATCCATTCGTCTGTTGATGGGCATTTAGGTTGCTTCCATGACCTGGCTATTGTAAATAGTGCTGCAATGAACATTCGGGTGCATGTGTCTTTTTGAATTACGGTTTTCTCTGGGTATATGCCCAGTAGTGGGATTGCTGGGTCATATGGTAATTCTATTTTTAGTTTTTTAAGGAACCTCCATATTGTTCTCCATAGTGGCTGTATCAATTTACATTCCCACCAACAGTGCAAGAGGGTTCCCTTTTCACCACACCCTCTCCAGCATTTGTTGTTTGTAGATTTTCTGATGATGCCCATTCTAACAGGAGTGAGGTGATACCTCATTGTAGTTTTGATTTGCATTTCTCTAATAATTAGTGATGTTGAGCATCTTTTCATGTGCTTCGTGGCCATCTGTATGTCTTCTTTGGAGAAATGTCTATTTAGGTCTTCTGCCCATTTTTGGATTGGGGTGTTTGTTTCTTTGATATTGAGCTGAATGAGCTGTTTATATATTTTGGAGATTAATCCTTTGTCCGTTGATTCATTTGCAAATATTTTCTCCCATTCTGAGGGTTGTCTTTTCGTCTTGTTTATGGTTTCCTTTGCTGTGCAAAAGCTTTGAAGTTTCATTAGGTCCCACTTGTTTATTTTTGTTTTTATTTCCATTACTCTAGGAGGTGGATCAAAAAAGATCTTGCTGTGATTTATGTCAAAGAGTGTTCTTCCTATGTTTTCCTCTAAGAGTTTTATAGTGTCCAGTCTTATATTTAGGTCTCTAATCCATTTTGAGTTTATTTTTGTGTATGGTGTTAGGGAGTATTCTAATTTCATTCTTTTACATGTAGCTGTCCAGTTTTCCCAGCACCACTTATTGAAGAGACTGTCTTTTCTCCATTGTATATCTTTGCCTCCTTTGTCATAGATTAGTTGACCATAGGTGCGTGGGTTAATGTCTGGGCTTTCTATCTTGTTCCATTGATCTATGTTTCTGTTTTTGTGCCAGTACCATATTGTCTTGATTACTGTAGCTTTGTAGTATAGTCTGAAGTCAGGGAGTCTGATTCCTCCAGCTCCATTTTTTTGCCTCAAGACTGCTTTGCCTATTCGGGGTCTTTTGTGTCTCCATACAAATTTTAAGATGATTTGTTCTAGCTCAGTAAAAAATGCCATTGGTAATTTGATAGGGATTGCATTGAATCTGTAGATTGCTTTGGGTAGTATACTCATTTTCACAATGTTGATTCTTCCAATCCAAGAACATGGTATATCTCTCCATCTGTTGGTATCATCTTTAATTTCTTTCATCAGTGTCTTATAGTTTTCTGCATACAGGTCTTTTGTCTCCCTAGGTAGGTTTATTCCTAGGTATTTTATTCTTTTTGTTGCAATGGTAAATGGGAGTGTTTCCATAATTTCTCTTTCAGATTTTTCATCATTAGTGTATAGGAATGCAAGAGATTTCTGTGCATTAATTTTGTATCCTGCAACTTTACCATATTCATTAATTAGCTCTAGCAGTTTTCTGGTGGCAGTTTTAGGATTCTCTATGTATAGTATCATGTCATCCGCAAACAGTGACAGTTTTACTTCTTCTTTTCCAATTTGGATTCCTTTTATTTCTTTTTCTTCTCTGATTGCCGTGGCTAGGACTTCCAGAACTATGTTGAATAATAGTGGTGAGAGTGGACATCCTTGTCTCGTTCCTGATCTTAGAGGAAATGCTTTCAGTTTTTCACCATTGAGAATGATGTTTGCTGTGGGTTTGTCATATATGGCCTTTATTATGTTGAGGTAGGTTCCCTCTATGCCCACTTTCTGGAGAGTTTTTATCAGAAATGGGTGTTGAATTTTGTCAAAAGCTTTTTCTGCATCTATTGAGATGATCATATGGTTTTTATTCTTCAATTTGTTAATATGGTGTATCACATTGATTGATTTGCGTATATTGAAGAATCCTTGCATCCCTGGGATAAATCCCACTTGATCGTGGTGTATGATCCTTTTAATGTGTTGTTGGATTCTGTTTGCTAGTATTTTGTTGAGGATTTTTGCATCTATATTCATCAGTGATATTGGTCTGTAATTTTCTTTTTTTGTAGTGTCTTTGTCTGGTTTTGGTATCAGGGTGATGGTGGCCTCATAGAATGAGTTTGGGAGTGTTCCTTCCTCTGCAATTTTTTGGAAGAGTTTGAGAAGGATGGGTGTTAGCTCTTCTCTAAATGTTTGATAGAATTCACCTGTGAAGCCGTCTGGTCCTGGACTTTTGTTTGTTGGAAGATTTTTAATCACAGTTTCAATTTCATTACTTGTGATTGGTCTGTTCATATTTTCTATTTCTTCCTGGTTCAGTCTTGGAAGGTTATACCTTTCTAAGAATTTGTCCATTTCTTCCAGGTTGTCCATTTTATTGGCGTAAAGTTGCTTGTAGTAGTCTCTTAGGATGCTTTGTATTTCTGCAGTGTCTGTTGTAACTTCTCCTTTTTCATTTCTGATTTTATTGATTTGAGTCCTCTCCCTCTCTTTCTTGATGAGTCTGGCTAATGGCTTATCAATTTTGTTTATCTTCTCAAAGAACCAACTTTTAGTTTTATTGATCTTTGCTATTGTTTTCTTTGTTTCTATTTCATTTATTTCTGCTCTGATCTTTATGATTTCTTTCCTTCTGCTAACTTTGGGTTTTGTTTGTTCTTCTTTCTCTAGCTTCTTTAAGTGTAAGGTTAGATTGTTTACTTGAGCTTTTTCTTGTTTCTTTAGGTAGGCTTGTATAGCTATAAACTTCCCTCTTAGAACTGCTTTTGCTGCATCCCATAGGTTTTGGGTCGTCGTGTTTTCATTGTGATTTGTCTCTAGGTATTTTTTGATTTCCTCTTTGATTTCTTCAGTGATCTCTTGGTTATTTAGTAACGTATTGTTTAGCCTCCATGTGTTTGTCCTTTTTACGTTTTTTTCCCTGTAATTCATTTCTAATCTCATAGCGTTGTGGTCAGAAAAGATGCTTGATATGATTTCAATTTTCTTAAATTTACTGAGGCTTGATTTGTGACCCAAGATGTGATCTATCTTGGAGAATGTTCCGTGCGCACTTGAGAAGAACGTGTAATCTGCTGTTTTTGGATGGAAAGTCCGATATATATCAATTAAATCTATCTGGTCTATTGTGTCATTTAAAGCTTCTGTTTCCTTATTTATTTTCATTTTGGATGATCTGTCCATTGGTGTAAGTGAGGTGTTAAAGTCCCCCACTATTATTGTGTTACTGTCGATTTCCTCTTTTATAGCTGTTAGCAGTTGCCTTATGTATTGAGGTGCTCCTATGTTGGGTGCATATATATTTATAATTGTTATATCTTCTTCTTGGATTGATCCCTGGATCATTATGTAGTGTCCTTCCTTGTCTCTTGTAACATTCTTTATTTTAAAGTCTATTTTATCTGATATGAGTATAGCTACTCCAGCTTTCTTTTGATTTCCATTTGCATGGAATATCTTTTTCCATCCCCTCACTTTCAGTCTGTATGTGTCCCTAGGTCTAAAGTGGGTCTCTTGTAGACAGCATATATATGGGTCTTGTTTTTGTATCCATTCAGCCAGTCTATGTCTTTTGGTTGGGGCATTTAATCCATTCACGTTTAAGGTAATAATCGATATGTATGTTCCTATGACCATTTTCTTAATTGTTTTGGGTTTGTTTTTGTAGGTCCTTTTCTTCTCTTGTGTTTCCCACTTAGAGAAGTTCCTTTAGCATTTGTTGTAGAGCTGGTTTGGTGGTGCTGAATTCTCTTAGCTTTTGCTTGTCTGTAAAGCTTTTGATTTCTCCATCAAATCTAAATGAGATCCTTGCCGGGTAGAGTAATCTTGGTTGTAGGTTCTTCCCTTTCATCACTTTAAGTATATCATGCCACTCCCTTCTGGCTTGCAGAGTTTCTGCTGAGAAATCAGCTGTTAACCTTATGGGAGTTCCCTTGTATGTTATTTGTCGTTTTTCCCTTGCTGCTTTCAATAATTTTTCTTTGTCTTTAATTTTTGCCACTTTGATTACTATGTGTCTCGGCGTGTTTCTCCTTGGGTTTATCCTGTATGGGACTCTCTGCGCTTCCTGGACTTGGGTGGCTATTTCCTTTCCCATGTTAGGGAAGTTTTCGACTATAATCTCTTCAAATATTTTCTCTGGTCCTTTCTCTCTCTCTTCTCCTTCTGGGACCCCTATAATGCGAATGTTGTTGCGTTTAATGTTGTCCCAGAGGTCTCTTAGGCTGTCTTCATTTCTTTTCATTCTTTTTTCTTTAGTCTGTTCCGCAGCCGTGAATTCCATCATTCTGTCTTCCAGGTCACTTATCCGTTCTTCTGCCTCAGTTATTCTGCTATTGATTCCTTCTAGTGTAGTTTTCATTTCAGTTATTGTATTGGTCATCTCTGTTTGTTTGTTCTTTAATTCTTCTAGGTCTTTGTTAATCATTTCTTGCATCTTCTCAATCTTTGCCTCCATTCTTATTCCAAGGTCCTGGATCATCTTCACTATCATTATTCTGAATTCTTTTTCTGGAAGGTTGCCTATCTCCACTTCATTTAGTTGTTTTTCTGGGGTTTTATCTTGTTCCTTCATCTGGGACATAGCCCTCTGCCTTTTCATCTTCTCTATCTTTCTGTAACTGTCTGTTTTTTTCATATTGAGTTGTATGAGTTGTTTATGTATTTTGGATATTAACCCCTTGTCAGTTATATCATTTGCAAATATTTCCTCCCATTCTGTAGGTTGTCTTTTCATTTTGTCAGCGGTTTCTTTTGCTGTGCAAAAGCTTTTAAGTTTAATTAGGTCCCATTTGTTTATTTTTGCTTTTATTTCTTTTGCCTTAGAAGACAGATCCAAAAAAATGTTGCTATGATTTATGTCAAAGAGTGTTCTGCTCATGTTCTCTTCTAGGAGTTTCATGGTTTCAGGTCTTACATTTAGGTGTTTAATCCATTTTGAGTTTATTTTTGTACATGCTGTGAGGACATGTTCTAATCTCATTGTTTTACATGTAGCTGTCCAGTTTTCCTAGCACACTTGTTGAAGAGACTATCTTTTCTCCATTGTATATTTTTGCCTCCTTTGTTGTAGAATAATTTCATAAACATCATTATTAAATGGCTGTGTGAATATAATTATTTCTTTTCCTATTGGACATTTAAGTAGTATCATTTTTTTTACATTATAAAAAAATGTTTTAGCGAAAATATTTGTATAAGGGTCACTCTTCTGTCTGACTCTATTTAGCATTGTTTTCACTGGATAGAGTGTCAGAAGTGGAATTACTAGGTCAAAGATAATAATTTTAATGCTTTTTGTGTTCCAAAAGAGTTAACCAGACTGTATTCCCATTAAAAATATATTACTCTATAGAGTTATGCCCATTCTACCACAGTGTGGGCAGCATTGAATAATTTTACCAAGATTTTAATATTATTCTCCCATGTTTGATCTTTTAGGATTTGAAATTTCAACCAAGTATAAAGCCATCAATTTCATATAGTCAAATTCATTTGCCTCAGAGAAAAAGTCTTTTTCATGATCACAAACTATCTATTGATTGTTGGTGAACTTTAAGATTGCAGGTTGGGTCAGCACAGATTGTGATTATGACTCTATTATAAGGGTATTTTAAGGATAATAATATAAATTTGTCTGTCCACTTTTCCCTGTCTACCTTTAAAAAGTATTTGAGGCAATGTTGGGCTCTGTTTTCAGTAATGGCTGGGTTAGATCTTACTGAACTGACCTTATTCCGGTTAACAACTGTAGACTCTGGAACATGTGAGTAATAATAATAATAATAATGTAGCTACTTGAAGGCACAGGGCAATGAACAGAAGCGGGCAGATCCTGGTAAGAAATACATTCTTAGAGGAGATGAGAGAAATTAAAGAAGACCTAAATAAGTAAAGAGATAAACCACGTCCATGGGTTGGAAAACTCCACGTCATTAAGATGGTAACTCTCCACAAATTGGCATGTGGAGTCATTGCAATCCCAATCAAAATCAAAGCAGGCGGGCTTCCCTGGTGGCGCAGTGGTTAAGAATCTACCTGCCAATACAGGGGATACAGGTTCGAGCCCTGGTCCGGGAAGATCCCACATGCTGCGGAGCAACTAAGCCCGTGCGCCACAACTACTGAGCCTGCGCTCCAGAGCCCGCAAGCCACAACTCCTGAAGCCCGGGCACCTAGAGCCCGTGCTCTGCAACAAGAGAAGCTACCGCAATGAGAAGCCCATGCACTGCAACGAAGAGTAGCCCCCGCTCACCACAACTAGAGAAAGCCCGCGCACAGCAACAAAGACCCAACGCAGCCAAAAATAAATAAAATAAATAAATAAATAAATAAAAAATAATCAAAGCAGGCTTTTAAAAAGGAAATTGACTTCAAGGTTAACATCATTAGTGATGCCATGTGGATGGTAGGTCTCTCCTGATATTATGTGATGAGAAGTACACTTAACCTCTGTGGCATTCTTTTTGAAAACCTATAACCCCAGTCTAATCATGAGAAAATCATTAGATAAACCAAATTGGGGGGACATTTTACAGAATACCTGACCAGTACTCCTCAAGACCATTAAGATCACGTGTGAAAAACAAGGAAAGTCTGAGAAAAAGAGAGGGGAAATGTGATGACTGAAAGCAATGTGGTATTCTAGATTGGATCCTGGAACAGAAAGAGGATATTCATAGAAAAACCAGTGAAATCAAAATAAAGAGTTTAGTTTAGTTAATAGCAATGTACCAATGTTGGTTTCTTAGCTTTGACAGATGTACCACAGTAATGTAAGATGGTAACATCTGGAAACAGAAACTGGGTGAGGGATATATGGGAGCTCTCCATACTATCTTTGCAAGTTTTCTGCAAATCTAAAATTATTCAAAAATAAAAAGTTTATTGAAGAAAAAAAGAAATTGACAAGCTTGTTTTAAGATGCATGGAAAGGCAAAGGACCTAGATTAGCCAAAACTTTTTTGAAAAAGAAGAATGAGGTATTTAGACTACCTAATTTCATGATTTATTATAAAGCTACAATAATCAAGACTGTGTGGTATTGGCATAAGGATAGACATGCGGAAATGGAACAGAACAGAGAGCTCAGTAATAGAGCTCCATTATAAGATCAAATGAGTTTTGAATAATGTGCCAAGGTAGTCCAATGGGGAAAAGGATAATATTTTTAACAAATGGTGCTAGAACAATTGAATATCTGTCTGGAAAAAAGGAATTTTGATTCTTACATTAACCTTACACAGGAATTAACTTGACATGAATTGTAAGCCTAAATGTAATAGCTAAAGCTATAAAACTTCTAAAAAAATAGTAGAAAATCTTTGTGACATTGGGTTAGGCCAGTGGTTCTCAACCAGGGGCAACTTGTCCTTCAAGGGACATTTGGCAATGTCTGGAGACATTTTTGATTGTCACAATTAGGGTGGGGAGCATGCTATTGGTATTTAATGAGTAGAGGCCAGACATGCTGATAAATGTCCTATGACGCACAGGACAACCACACAACAAAGAATTATCTGGTCCAAAATGTCAATAGTACGGAGGTTGAAAAAGCTTGGGTTAATCAGAGTTCTCAAATAGATCACAAGAAATCAGAATCATAAAAGGAAGCAATTGACAAAATTGACTTTATGAAAATTTAACACTTTTGTTCCATGAATGATGCAGTTAAGAAAATGAAAAGGCATCACAGACTGGTAGGAGGTATTTGCAAAACATATATCTGACAAAATGCTTGAATTCAGAATATATAAAAAACTCTTATAACCAATAATAAGAAAAAAAACAACCTAATACAAATAGGCAAAGGATTTGAACAGATACTTCAAAAAAGAATATAAGAATATGACCAATAAGCACATGAAAAGATACTCAGCATCACTAGTCATCAGGGAAAAGCAAATTACTACACATTTGATAGAATGGCTAAAATTAAAAAGCCGTCAACATCAAGTGTTGATAAAGATGTGGAGTAATTGGAACTCTCATACATCGCTCTTGGGATTGCAAAGTGGCTCAGCTACTTTGGAAAACAACTTGACATTGCCTTATACAATAAGCATTTACTTACCATAGGACCCAGCAGTCCTACTTCCTAGGTATTTACTCATGAGAAATGAAAACATATGTCCATACAAAAACTGTGAGAGTATGTGAATGTTTATAACCACAGTACTCATAATAGTCTCAAATGAAACAATCCAATTGTCCATCAACTGGTTAATGGATAAACAAGTTGTAGTATAACCATACTATGAAATTCTATTTAGTAATTAAAAATGGAATGGAATATTGATACAAAATAACATGGATGTATTTCAAAAATCTTAAGCTAAGTGAAAGAAGTCACAAAATTATATTCTGTATGATCCACTCATATGAAATTCTAGAAGAGGTAAAACTGTAGTGATGGAAAGTAGATCAGTGGTTGCCTGAGGCTGGTTGTCAAGGGAAGGGATCAACTGCAGAGAGGAAATTTTTTTGGGTGCTGG
The DNA here is from genome assembly GCF_028023285.1 of Balaenoptera ricei. Classification (NCBI taxonomy): domain Eukaryota; kingdom Metazoa; phylum Chordata; class Mammalia; order Artiodactyla; family Balaenopteridae; genus Balaenoptera; species Balaenoptera ricei. The sequence continues at coordinate 78,035,426 of NC_082641.1, forward strand.
AAACGAGACAGGCTGGGGCCTGGGACTTGGGACCCTTTGCTGCAGAGCTTGCACCTGGACAAACGTCTCTTCCAGCAACAATGTATAAAGAAACTACAAGGGACAAAAAATAACTGCATGCATGTGCAGTTGGGGCAAATTATGGACAACAAGATACAAAAAGCCCCCCAAAATCCAACTGCCACTTCTGAAGAGCTGGCAGCAAAAACAGGGTGTCGGAAGCAAAAGTAGGGTACTGTGCATGCCCCCTGCACTCAACACCAGCAAAGGGGTGGGCAAACCTAAGCCACCCCTTCTGGCCTGACCCCTGGACATACCCCTATCCTCACCCCATATAAGGAACCAGCTTGCATCCCCCTTGGGGAGCAAGCAAAGGAACGTGTTACTTGCTTTCACTACCCCCTGCTACAGCAGGGGCCCCAGTAAAGCCTTGCCTGAGTTTCTTGTCTCACCTCTTATCAATTTCTGTTGATTGGGGAAGGCCAACAACCCTGATCGTATCAGAAATGTTCTATAACTTGATTGTGGTAATAATCTACAGTTGATTATACGCAATTGTGAAAACTTATCAAACTGTACATTTAAAGGGAGTGAATTTTATGTTAAATTTAACCAATAGAAATATAAACTTAAAAAATAACTTGAGACTTTGAAATTAATAACATGCTAGTAAGAGAATATGAACCAAATAATAAAGGAAAAAAGTTAATTATACCAAAAAAAAAAAAAACCAGCTAAAGGTAATTATTGCAATTGAGCAGTAAATTTAGCTTCAAGGTTTCTAGTAGATAATAAAAAAATGAAAACTGCATGTTCTATATACTTTTCATTATGTCATAAATGGAAGAGTATTTGCCTGTCAGAAGACTACACATTTTTACAAGCGGGAGAGTAATTTTATGTGGGAATCTTCACATAAGAACGTTAAGTACCACACTGGGCAATATTTTCTAAAGGACTTTAAAAAGTTAGAAATATTCTTCATATGGTTGACTCTTATAATGACCATGAAGAAACCTTTTTTTTTTTCTGGAAACAAAAGTAAAGTACATAGCTTCCCATTGTTCAACCCCTTGGAGCAGCTTTTTGGATGTCAGTAACCTGATCAAGACAATTGATATGAGCTCAAGAACAAAGGAGGTGTGGTTTAAGCGCACGGAGAAGGAGTGAGGTATGATCTAAAAATGAAGCTTGTAGGTGTCGACAATTTTATAAGAATAGAACACCCACCCCAATGGAACTCATCCCACCCCACATAGGGTTTTATATGCTTAAATGTTTAGACAAGCATGGTGTTGAATTCCTGAATTTTATATCACAAGCAGAAAAGACAAGTTCCATTGATAAGTATCAATAGTTACCTGCTGCTTCTATAGAACTTTAATATGAATCATGTACAGTGTTTTAATTTGAGCTGGTCTGCAGCCTGATAAGGCTGCCAAGTTATCTTCAAGGTATAACCTCAGATAATTACATTAGTTGACCTGTTGAATTATTTAGTATTTTCCATCTGAGTGCTGCTAAAATTTGTAGGTGGAAAATGAGTATTTGGGTCTTGGCATACATGATACTGGATTATTAATTTCTGAAGCAATTGATCAACAGATTCAGTTACTTCTTGTGGTCTTAGGTCGTTAGCAAAGGGGAGGATTTTTGCATTCCCATTTACTGTGCCAGTTCAGATTGCTTAGGCATTATTAAAGGAGAGGGGACTTTGGAAATAGTTATATTAAGTATTTTGGGGGGTTAGACTCTCTGCTGTGAAGTGCTCATCCCTTCCTATTCCAAACACTTCTGCAATTGATTGAATGTTTATGCCTCTCCAAAATTCATACATTGAAATCCTAATCCACAAGGTGAAAGTATTGGGAGATGAGGCCTTTGGGAGATGATTAGTTCATGAGGGCAGAGCCCTCTTGAATGGGATTAGTGCCCTTATGAAGGAGACCACAGAGAGATCCCTTAGCCGTGTGAGGATGCAGGGAAAAAGACAGTCTATGAAACAAGAAGTGGGCCCTCACTAGACACCGAATCTGCTGGGGCCTTCGTATTGGGCTTAGCATCCAGAATTGTGAAAAGTAGTATATCTGTTGTTAGTAAATCACCCAGTTTATGGTATTTTTGTTATAGCAACTGGAACAGATTAAGACAACCTCCTACATTCTATGCAAAACTCAGATCTGGGCAATAAGAGTACTGCTTACCCCTGGCCACAGTACGAAGCAGTATAGCAGAGCGGCTAAAACCCTAGATTCTGGAGTTAGACTCTGTGATAGACATATGACATTCATAGCAGCTCCAAATCTCTTGACCATCCACTCCATGTTTTGATATTTCCCTGCATTGTGAATTTCACCTTCCCAAGGTAGCATAAAAACAAAACTAAAAAGCTACATTTCCCATTCTCCCCTGTAGCTAGTGTCTAGATATGTGGCTTGAATGATACCAGTTTGCTGCATCAAGGAAGACCTTGACTCAGAAGTGAGCTAAGGGAGGAAACAGCCTGGTCACAAGGCATCATTCTACTGGTTCCAGAGTGGATGGCAGAAGCCAAGTCTTTTTAGGATCAGCAGTGGCAACAACAACTTGATTCATCCAGTTCTTGAGTGTGATGCTTAGAGAATCCTGAGTAAGACAAAACTTCAAAACTGGTTGACCCAGCTTAAGGTTCTAGCTGTAAGACCCAACTCAAGTATTTCCTCTATGATACTTCTCCTGGCTCTGGTGGATCAATTTCATCCTCCTTTGTGTCCTCCTTTAACAGTGATCATTATTTTCATGATATCAATAATTTTACAGTGGTTTCTTTGGAGACTGTTTATTCTAGAAGCTTATATGTAAAAATTATCATCACTGAAAATATTATACAAGAGCACTCTGGCACATAATTACCAATGAACCTAATGGAGACATCTGTTATTCTACTGTGTTACATTTGTTTGTGATGTGGGTCTCTCTAGGAGCACAGCAATGATTCTTATTTTGTGATAAGTACATTGTTATTATGGCACATGTCTGATTGTTATTACTATTGAGTTCTACAGATCTGTATATAAAGTACTGCATTTCATTAAAAATTAGGCTTTCAAAAAAAAAAAGATCACCTGTAGAGCTTGTTAAAATGTGTATTCCTGGGCTCTACTCACAAAGATTCTGATTCATTTCTCCTGAGAGGGGTCCAGGAATCTGCCTTTTAAAACTCTTCAGGTTATTCCGATGCAAGAGGTCCACTGACCATACTTTTATAAACACTGAACTATACTTGAAATCCTTACACATCTTTCATCCTTATTTATCTCATTCATCAATGTTAGCCCAGTGTCTGGTATATTGTACGTACTCTGTATTTGCTTAATAACTGAATTTGTTCATTGCATGATAAATAGTAAAGGACAGAACTATTGAAAACAGTGACACTTTACCTGTTTTGTTCAAAATCTAAGAATTCTTTGGAACCAAAGAAGCAAATTAAGTAATATTTTTCCATACAGTGATTCAGCAGCTTCTCTAAGGGTCAAACTTCTGGTTCAGTGGGTTTCCCACTAAAGCCAGGATTCATTTTCCATGCATGGTCAAACATAAGATACTACATACTGATTTTTGATTCACATTTATCAGGGGAAAGCATACCCTCTGACATGTTTATCACTTAAGAAGGTGTCTTTTTCCAGAGCTTTAGTGCTTGTGTTCTGGCAGGACTTCCCCTTCTCTTGCTCTTCTAGCCCTCCCCTCTGTGGCACCATCTCTGGGTGACAGGAGCTTAAATTTGAGAAAAACAGCATTTGTGAAATAGTACCTTCTAAGACACAATTATTGAGGATGTAGAGATAACAATCACAGGGCTCAAATGAAAGCTCAGTTATTTGCTCTTTCTCTGCCTGAGTTTGAGTAGTTAGGCATGATAACAGAGCCAACAGCAGGTGAACATGGTTGGGCAAAAAAAGAGGAAGATCAGGAACAAAGATCTGTAGCTCACAGCACTCAGAAGAGAGGTACTCAGCCACTGGCCCTGGTCAAGGAGGTCTTGCACTGCTCATTTCCAGGTGTGGGAGTTCTGTCAGGCAATGTCTCATTTGGATGACACCTGTTGCAGAAAGACTTTCTCAGTTTTCTCCCATCCACATCCAGTAGGATCTTGCCATCCTCAGAACCTCTATTTCATAGTTGTTTATGTGAATCCTATCTTTTCCGTCCAACTATCAGCATTCTGGGGGCCAGGGACCTGTACTGAATAGAGGCTCTATAAAAATGTGACTAAGCCATTGTCAAAGGACACATGTTTCCCTGTGAATGGAAGGACTGGGGCAAGTGTGCTAAAATATACTAAGGGATTTTGAGAGAGCTTTGGTGAGGGGGTGGGGAAGGGTAAGAATCTTAAAGATAAGGAGAGTAGAGAGCTTCTAGTAATTGGTGGTATATCCGTGTAACGGAATACTAAATGACAATGAAGAGAACAGTCTTTTCAAGGGATATAAGTGGAGCAGTGATCCATTCACTTGTCTTTTTCAAAAACAACATAGAGATATATATTTTACGTATCATAAAGTTCATCCATTTCAAGTGTATAATTCAATGGTTATTAGTAACTTTACCAAGTGGGGCAACCATCACTGTAAATCAGTTTTTGAACATTTTCATCCTCCCAACAAGATCCCTTACACCCATTTGCAATTATCTCCATTCCCATTCTCAGGCCCAGGCAACTACTAATCTATTTTATGTCTATAAATTTGCCTTTTCTGGATGCTTCATATAAATAGAATCATATAATATGTGGTCTCTTGTATCTGGCGTCTTTCTCTCTGCCTAATGTTTTTGAGTTCGTCTGTGATGTAGCTTGTGTTGATAGTTCCTTCCTTTATCTTGTTGAATGGGATTCTGTTATATGGATATACCACATTTGTATACCTAGTCACCTGTTTATTGGGAACATTTCTATGTCAGGCTTGGTGGAGACATGTTTTTATTTCTCTTGTATAGATATCTAGGAGTAGAATTGCTGGTTCTTTTGGTAGTCTTATGTTTAGCTTTGAGAAACTGCTAAATTGTTTTTTATAGTGGATGCACCATTTTATATTCCCAGTAACAATGTATGAGGGGTCCCGCTTCTGTACACCTCACCAACATTTGTTATTGTCTGCCTTATTTATTATAACCATTTTAGTGGGTGTGAATGATATCTCATACTTGTTTTAATTTGCATTCCCCAATGACTAAAGATGTTGAACATCTTTTCATATCATTATTAGCCATTATCTATTTGCATATCTTCTTTAGTGAAATATCAGCTCTTATATTTTGCCCATTTTTAAGGGAGTCATTTGTCTTTTTATTATTGAGTTGTAGGAGTTCTTTATATAAGAAGATGAAGGATGTAAATCCTTCATCAGATATGTGTTTGCAAATATTTTCTCAGTCTGTAGCTTGTCTTTTTATTTTCTTCATGATGTCTTTTGTAGTGCAAAAGTTTTAAAGTTGGTTGAGGTCCAATTTATCAATTTTTTTGTGTTTTTGTGTCTATCTAAAAAAAAAAATCTGCCTAATTTAATACCTTAGAGATTTTCTTCTATTTAGCACTTATATTTAAGTCTAAGATCCATTTGAATTAATTTTCATGTATGGTGTGAGGTGAGTGTCTAAGTTCATCATCTTGCATGTGAATATTCAGTTGTCCTCATTTGTTTTATAAACTGACATCTACTGAGTGCGTGGCTTTGGGGTAGGCACTGGTGATATAAAAATGAATGATATAATTTCCAACTTTAAGTACAGTCTAGAGAGGTATATGTACATAACCAAGGAGCATAAAACAGAGGGACACACCAACTCAAGATCTGGTGACTTAAAGAAGAATGACTGAGGTAAAATCAAGCGGGTGGCTTCAGGGAAAAAGACCTGTACATATTAGTTTAGTCTAGTTTAATGGTTTCAGCTTGTTTGGTGTCTGAACACACTAGTTTGTCACCATCTGTTTTAAGACATATCTCTAAAATTTTATGATTATTAAGAATTCACATAATGATGTTTGCTAATGATCATTAAAAAAAAAAAAAACTTGATATGCTTAGTGTGGGGACTATAGTGATATTTTAGAATTGACCACATACCAGGCTATGCCCTGAGAACATGTCTCCCAGGTACATATTATTAAAAAATGGCTGAAAACTCTTGTTTAGTGTATGAACATTAGGGATCAAAAAACTTAGTCCTGAGATTCCCATTAATGGCTTTGTGTTGTTGGAACATTACTTAACATCTCAGACTGTCAATTTTTCTTCCATTATAATGTGGCAGCTCATTTCTAATGTCTTTTCCTTGGGATGCTCTATTTGCTCGTTCAGTCAACATTTATTGAGTACTCACTCTGAGCCAGGCACTGTTAGGCACTATCAAGCAAAGGTAAGACAAAGATGCCAAATAGAGAGGGATGTGAAAACAAATCATTAAAAGATTATGTTGCACATGTTATGCTAGTTCTATGATTCCCTGGGTCTAGAAGTGCATTCTTTTGACTGAGGAGTTAACTGGGGAGAATGAAGCAAGAGGGAAGATGACCCAAGGATCAGGTTACAGAGCGTGCTGTGCAGGAAAGAATTCACATGTCAGACGTGGGACAGGAATTCCTGCCTATACAGTTGCAACCAAACTTTGGACAATGAGATTTTTTTTTTTTCACATTGTGGGAAAAAGATATGTTTATTTCCCTAAGAAAAGTAAAAGAGAAAGATATATAACACTTGGGACTATATAAAGAACTTAGCAGATATTGGGTATCCAGTTCTCTTTATTGCACTGAAAATTATAATGGCTATTTTTTTTTTTAATATTTATTTATTTATTTATGGCTGTGCTGGGTCCTCGTTTCTGTGCGAGGGCTTTCTCTAGTTGTGGCAAGTGGGGACCACTCTTCATTGCAGTGCGCGGGCCTCTCACTATCGCGGCCTCTCTTGTTGCGGAGCACAGGCTCCAGACGCGCAGGCTCAGTAGTTGTGGCTCACGGGCCCAGCTGCTCCGCGGCATGTGGGATCTTCCCAGACCAGGGCTCGAACCCGTGTCCCCTGCATTGGCAGGCAGATTCTCAACCACTGTGCCACCAGGGAAGCCCCTATGGCTATTTTTTATGTATCAGGTTTTCCCAAAGAGCAAACCTACAGTATAAGACATTTTGTTAAGAAGTATGTTTTTAATATATTTCAGGAACATGAATCTGCTAGAAATCAACTTCATGCCCCCATTCCCAAGACTTGCCTTTCAGATTCTGAGTCACATTCTCTAATACATTTTCTGAACTTCCTTTTATAACTACAGCACCTTCAGACTTGAACCTAAATAACCTAATAATCTTTCATGTAATGTACAAGACACTGAGCCTATGACTTTTGAAGCTTTTCAGACCAGGAGAGTCTGTGCTCCTTTGTCTTAAGTTCCCCTCTGATTCTCCTCTCTTTACCTCCACACACTTCATTTTCTCTTCTTTCAATAGACAGTCTGGGGCTGCTTATATGCGAGTAGTGGAACTGTTATAAGAAAATTAAGCTAACATTACATTACATTCATTTAACTCTATAATCTTTATTTGGTAGATGCACCATTTAGGAGCAAGTGTTGTTCAAGTGTACTTATATATACCTTAATTATACATTGTGTTTTGAAAAGGCCTTGCTTTGGTCTATTAAGAAGCTATGTTACAAGTGACAGAAATCCAACTCAAATGAACTCAAGCAAAAAAGAGAATTTATTGGCTCTTTTAACCAGAAAGTCCAGGTGTGGAACTGAATTTAGCACAGCTCTATCTAGAGACTCAACAGAACTCCTGGCTCTCTTGCCCTCTGTCACTCAGTTCAGCATTCCTCGGGGTATTGGCATCATTCTCAGACAGATTCTGTGTGTGTGGTAGTTAAAGATGGCCACTGGCACCTCTAGACTTATCTGGTCTTTATAAGTCGAGATCAGAGAGAGAGAGATCCTGTATAATGGATCTCATCAGGATACCGTGTTGGTCCTGTGTGAGTCATATGCTCACCCTTTGCACTAACCTCTGTGAACAGCAGAAGTAGGTACAAAGATTTGCTGGCCTAGGAACTGTCCCAGCTCATGAAGCCAGAGCCGAGTGAGGCCCTCTGATTGACAGCCTCCAGATCCACATGGGGTGAAAGAGGAACAAGTGCCTAGTGGATGCTGGGCAGACACAAACAACAGATGTCCACTGCATTTGGTAAGGTGTTATTAAACACTTCTAAGTGAAAGGAGCACTGGCTTTCATTTGCCACAAAAATGCAAAGCTGCTATTAATAATACTGCTGCATTTATTTATCTTTGTAACCATCTCAAATATTCTAGGGATCTATTTAACTCATTCTCTCTTAATCTTTCTTATGGTAATATAATACCTTTTCACTGAATTAACATGCAGTGTCAATTCTTAATATCAATTTTTGAATTTTATCAAGTTTTTGTAAATGTTCCCATTGTGATTGCTTGCACAGACTGTGTTTATTTCACAATAAAAATCACAAGTGTCCTAGTTAAGAGAGATCATTTAAGAAGTGGTTCCTCTTTGATAACTTAAATGTGTTGATGGTGTTTGTTTACCTAGAATTAAAAAAATTTTTCTGAATGGAATTTGTCTCAAATTCTTGCTAAAGACTAGAAAACAGTTTTTAATTGACCACCGTTATAAGCTTCAAGTAAACCACATTTCCCTTGTATAGGACATTTTCAATTCTCAGATCTTGACCCTGATAAACTTTCTGATGGGGGAAAATTCCAAAACACATATGAAGGAGAGAAGTACATTCAGGCGTTTTAAATAGCAAGTCCAAATACAGTAATCTTTTTTTTTTTTTTCTTACTCATAAATTAGGACAGCTCCAGCTTTTAAAATAGAGTGAGAAGAAGGGGTGGCATACATACAGAACAAACCAACATTTAAATATAGCACATTAGAATTCTTTGCATATCAAAGACAAGCAATAAAATGTAAGTTGATTTTGGCTTTAGAAAACATGTTCGATGTTGGCTGGTTATACCACGTTGCTATCCTCTAGAGCTTGGCATGGGCCCTCTGTCACAGGAAGAAAGAAAAGGTGAAATCATTACAAAAAGGCCCTGCTGTATTGTTATCATTAAATCTCTTTGGACTATGTCCAGTGTAGATACATTATATACAGAATTCCTATGCATGTGGTTAATTTTAGCAAGAGCATATCTTGTTCCCTCAATCTACTGGCCATAAAATGAGAAGCATTATGTGATAGAGTGACTTGTTCTTAGGAAATACATACTGAAATATTTAGTGGTAAAGGGCACGATGTCTCCAACTTGTTCTCAAATGGTTTACAACAATAATAACATGATGTTCTACTATCTAAATGTTTAATAATTTATTTAATCAGTCCTATGTGGGTAATTACATGTGAAGGCAGATGAGAAAACTGGATAACTTCAACTCAGGTGCCTGGGTTTTCTTCCAGTAGCTTTATTATTTGGCTTGAAATGCTATACATTCCAAAATTTTAGACCCTATTCCAAAGACAATATACATGCTATTAGAGTTAATAATTGAGTTGACTATATACTTAAAATATTACCTCAAATGACTTCTGATAAAATGTGGGAATGGTGTCATTAATAGATGAGAGATTTCAACACCATTTTAGAAGATAGAAAGCAGAGAATAAGATGCTAGAACCTAAGCCTTCCATTTGAAAAGGCCCACTGAGTGCCTAGAATAGTGAATGAAAAGAGACCCTTATAAAGCAAGTCTTCATAAAATTTTAGCACCCTATGATTAAAGAGAAAATGCTGGAAGACCAGGTCATGTGTCATAGGTAACAGAATGGCATAGTACATCTTAGTAGAAAATTTGGAAGGTAGATGACAATGAAGCAATGCCACTAGAATTCTTAGAAAAATTGGTTTTCACCCTAGAATTTTGTATTCAGCTGAGCAATCAATTGTAAAGGTAAGGACAATTTTAGATAAGTGAAGTTTAAAAAAATTAACCTCCCTTGAGCCTTTTCTTAGGGAGCTACTGGAAGATCAAGCCCAACAAAATGAGGGCACAACCCAAGAAAGATAAAGTCCCAAGGCCCAAGAAATGTGGGATCCAACACAGGAGATTGGTGAAGGAAGTCTCAGCTTTGCATCAAACCTAGAGAGCCACCAGTTGCAGACTGGAGCAAGAGGGTAGGACTTCCCTAATGGAAGTAGGGAAGAAATGAAATGGATGGATTATCTGATAACACTAGACTGCTCAGAAAATAATGTTGATAGGTCTGTGATAAATCTGATGAAGCATTTGGAAAAAATTGTCAAAATTTCTAATATTGATGAACTAAGGAATTTCAGTATAAATAGGTTACTTAGAAGCACAAAGGTTAAATAACTAGAGAAATTAGCTATACAGATGAAAGTGATTATTCATGGGGAAGAATACAGCAGGGTCTGATGATTTGATTATCAGCTTTTTAGTACCATGTGATTATATTATCAAGTATATCAGTTATATTGATTAAAAATCAAGTGGAAATAAAAGCAGTTCAAACTGAAATAAACCATTGAAAGATGTTAGGGGAAACTGGGTGTGGGGTATATGGGAACTCTGTCTTCACAATTTTCCTGTAAATCTCAATCTGTTCTGAAAGATAAAGTCTCAAAAAATTTAATTGGAGAAACAAGAAAGATGAAACAAAGAAAAGAGTACAATATAATATGTACTCTATCACATATTAAATATAGTATAATTAATGAACATCCAGATATACAGAAAATAAAATTAATTTTATGATTGATTTTCAGAACAATTAAGATAAAATATTGCATTATTGTTTTGGTTTTTTTTAAGTTTTTTTAATTTATTGATTGATTGCTTGATTGCTATGTTGGGTCTTCGTTTCTGTGCTAGGGCTTTCTCTAGTTGCGGCAAGCGGGGGCCACTCTTCATCGCGGTGCGCAGGCCTCTCACTATCGTGGCCTCTCTTGTTGCGGAGCACAGGCTCCAGACACGCAGGCTCAGTAGTTGTGGCTCACGGGTCTAGTTGCTCCGCGGCATGTGGGATCTTCCCAGACCAGGGCTCGAACCCGTGTCCCCTGCATTGGCAGGCGGATTCTCAACCACTGTGCCACCAGGGAAGCCCCTGCATTATTGTTAATAAATATTTTTAATACATCTATGTCTTCTATTTTGAATCATTCAATATTGCCAGTCAGTTTATTCTTCTTCATGGAAACATATATTTTAAATAATGAATGAATCCATGTTTAAGATTAAGTGACTAACATTTTCTTTTCGTCAGTGGATTACTATAGTTTTGGATTATGATTATTTAAGTTCACTTCTTCTCTCCCGTTTAATCATCCTAAATCACTAAGAGTAGACCACCTTGGAAGCTGTGTAGGACTAGTTGGGGGTGGGGTGGTCAGTGAGCGTATGTGGCTAGGCAACATCTTCAAAATATTGCGCTATCTGTTGTTGAGCGTTTAGCTCCCCCATTCCTTTCCATGTGTTTGGCTAAATGGTAGACTGAATTCATAGGAATAAAGTGATTTATCTGCTGATCTACTGGTAGAGTGGGGCTTAGAAATCAAGCTTCTGATGACAGGAGCAGGAGTGTAACTGTCCCAGGGCACCAAAGATATGTGCTGTTTACTGTTGCTGTCATTGGAACAGGCACTAAACTTGCAGGCATAAACCCCAGCACAGTGAGACTGACTTTGAAGCAAAACCATGGTGAGCTTACAGTGCTTGCATTGGGCTCTCTAGCAAGTTTTAAGGCAGGTTTACTTATTTCCTTACTACTTTCTATACTTTTAAAATCCCTTTTTATATTTTGAGAACTAGACATTGCAGGAAACTTGTCTCAAACCTTATTTTCTCTCTGTAGATCCAGCGGATGAAAATGACAGCCCTGCAATAGCTAAATATCTAAGCTTTAAAAATGTTTTAAAAGCCCTAATTGGCATAATAACCTGTAATTTTCTTCTCTATTTTGGCATTACCCATTTTATATCTTGCACTTCCAGTTTCCCTCAATCACATAATTATCAGATATTCTTGTGGATTGCAAAAGATGGTTTTGATGTCATATTCTTCAATTAATTGACCAGTTTGCTTCCATTTTCTGTAATCTCTTGTTGCTTGGGCTTCCTGCCTGTGGGACATAGTTTAATTTGTAGTACCCTTGAGGCCTTTTTCCTTGATTTATTGACTTCTATACTAGTTCCTGATCCAAGTGAGAAAGCTTAGAGGTGCTACAGAGAATGTTTTTCTCACTGTATGTGCAGATTAAGCTTCCTTAAGAGTAATACCATTTCTAGGTGCAAGACTGAATTGACCATCTGTTCTGTTGATTTTTAGTGTGTGAATAATTGCTAAATAAACTTCATTCTCTTGGTCATTCCCTTGACTTTTGAACTGGTTTACAGCTCTTTGGCTGGTTGTTATATACTGAATGTGTGTGTTCCCTTAAAATTTTTGTGTTGAAGCCATACCCCACAATGTGATAGTATTTGGAGGTGGGGCCTGTGGGAAATATTTAGGTTTAGATGAAGTCAAAAGGGTAGTGCCCCCATGATGGAATTAATGCCCTTATAAGAAAAGACACAAGAGCTCTCTCACTAGCACATATGGAGGAAAGACCATGTGGACACACAATGAGAAGGCAGCTGTCTACAACCCAGGACTGCCCTCACCAAGAACTGAATCTGCTGACACCTTGATCTTGGGCTTCCTAGCCTCCAAAACTGTAAAATAAATGTTTGTTGTTTAAGCCACAGATCAGTCTATGGTATTTTGTTATAGCAGCCCAGCTGTCTAAGACACAGGCCTTCTCCAACTTCTACAGTATGGGGATTCAATATGAATAGACTAAGGAAATTAAGCCTTAGGCAGTATTGAACATGCGGAGGTGATATTCTCCTACTTCCTTTAGACCTAACACTCATTCATTCATTTTTCCTGGGACCATACTCTAAAACCAAATATAAAAATAAATCATTTTTAGAGGCAATATCTTTATGTTTGTAAGTATCTTATTTATCCTTTCATTTGGCCATGTTGAGCATTTTTTTTGTCAACAACCTAAATGACTGCTGTAGTGTAAGTATCTCATTTTTCCTTTCCCTGGTGTCCATTCCCCTACAACCTGGGTACAATGTTTTGTTTTCTTTGGGAAATTACCTTTCCCTATTCTCACTCCCCAGTCCATGTGGTTGGATGGAGGCTTACCTCATTCATGGCTCCAGACATGAGTATGTTATTCAGATTATTCAGACCAGGACATTCAGAGAAATACATTCTCCTAACTCCACTGATTCGTTCTGAAAAGGACATGTGACTTATTTCAGGCAGGCCAATGGGAGATAGGTCCAAGTCTTTTGCTGAAATCACTAGGACAGAGACTCTAGCCATAAAGAGGAAAGCAGTGCTGAGAGGTGGAGGGAGGGAGAGCACTCAGGTGATATTATTTGATTACTTGGATCCAGTTGTATCTGAATCCACACCAGATTTTTTGGTCATGTGAGCCAATAAATATCCTTTTTGGCTTAGGTCAGTTTTAATTGGATCTTTATTAATTATAACTGAAAGAGTGCTAAGTAGCATGATTACTAAATTCACAGACAGTAAGAGGCATGAAGAGATAGAGAATCTATTAGATAGACTCAAAATCCAGAAAGATCTTGGCTAAAAAGAAGAGTAACAACTAATAAAACAAAGTATAATAGTGACAAATGTAAAGTCCCATACTTGCTTCAAATCATCAACTGGGCGAAATGAGGCTGGCATGGATAAATAGTTGCCCATATGAAAAAACTGTATTGGCTTTAGTGAACTGTCGGGTCAATCACAGTTATTAATGTGATGAATCTGCTAGGAATATGTTACAGTCTGTTCCATCAACCTATTCGCCTGTCCTTGTGCCCATACCACACTGTACCATACTGTCTTGATTACTATAGCTATATTGTAAGTCTAAAAAATCAGGTGTAACTCTGTCAACTTTGTTCTTCTAAATTGTTGGCTATTCTATATCCTTTGCATTTTAATATAAATGAAATATTTTGAGCTTCCTCAAATTAAAATGAATTATATAAGAACTGCATAAGTTTTCAAGCTGGTGGGCCTAGTGAATTATAAATTGTTTTTAATGCCATTTGACACTTTAGCTGGTTAAAAAAAAAAATACCTGTTATCTTTTAAGAGTCCTATGGGAAAATAAGTATTGAAATATGCCAGGTCTTTATCTCTATAAACCTATAATGCATAGTGTATTTATGGAGTAACATAAGATACAGCTAACAGTATTTTGCTCTGGTGCAGGGAGAGGATGGAATCAGTATCTGGTAGAGAAGACTTACTTTTTTGTATATCCTTAAAATCTTTTAATTTAAAAAATGTAATAAAAAATTTCAAAATAAATATGTAATATACATTATTATTCATATATGTTTGAGATCTATCTCTAAATCAGAATTCCTTTGTATGCATGAAATATGTTTATATTTGTGACTGTGGGTGCTGTTTCTAGTTAATGCCACGGTAGTTCGCCCTCTTTATTCCGCTTTATTCCGTCGGTCAGCCAATCACCTGGACTTTAAGGACTTTAATCAATTGATCTCTTATATTATTCATCTTTGATGTACCTCCTAAGCTTTTTATGACTGCTCTTTATTCCAAATAAATAATTATGCTTTAGGGCTTACAGCTCTTTTTAAGTGCTTCCTGTTGTTGCTCAGCTTATTTTACAGTTTCTTGTGTACCCTAACTTTATTTAATTTATCCTGGCCTCAGTTGCCTCATCTGTGAAAGTTGTTGGGTAAAGTGTGGTCCAAAGTCCCTTCTGGTCCTGTGAGTTCCTAAGTCTGTCTTCCATTTCATTTCATTCCATTCCAATGACCCAGATAGACGTGGATGACACAAATCTTCAAGACAAAATGTGACTGACTTTCACAGAGTGTTCAAGCTTCAGAAAAGTTATGTCACTCTTTGCTACTCCTTAGGCCTGTAATTCACAGTTCTAGTTTTAGGATGTCCATAGTTATCAACAGGTGTGGTATATTGAATCATTGGCCCCTCCTTGCATCCACAGTCTTGTCATGACTTTGTTGTGGGCAGACTGTACTTCCTCAACACTTGACTTACTTTGGCTCATGACATATGGACAGCAGTTGTGCCGTTTTTCAGCCTAGGACTTAAGAGGCTTTACATACTTCCAGCAGTTATCTTGTGCTTCTGTTTCTGCTGGTTCAAGGAGAATGAGACTTACGGGGAGCAGACCTACAGATCCAAGTGAGAATCAGGGCTATCCTGGGCACTGAAGCCTGAAGCAGAGCCTCTCAGTTGAGCTTAGTTTGGATCAGCTGAGTCCCAGCTGACCTGTAGATCTTCAAGAATAAATAATTATTATGTCTTGGCGTGGTCTGTGACAGCATTTTTGTGACAACAAACTGATACAACAGGCACCATTGACTTACTTCTCTCAAAATGTATTTTTAAAATAGGAAACATATCCACATAATTCAAAAGTAAAAATATAAAAAAGTGTACAGTGAAATGTTTGCTCCAAGCCCTGTTCTCCACTCACCTAGGTCCCATCAATGTCCTGCCACCACAAATTGCCCGGTTTTTTTTGTTTCTTTTATATCCTTCTAGAGTTTCTTTATGTAACTACAAAGAGACATGAATTTTATAATCTTGGCCCGCATCCTCACCCATTTACACTGTTTCATGCTTTGCTTTTTTCATTTAATATATCTTGGGTATATTTACATACCAGTATATAGAAAGCTTTCTTATTCCTTTTTACAGCTGCATTGGACAGACATACCTTGGACGTATTGTAGGTTTGGTCCCAGACCACTACAATAAAGCGAATATTGCAATAAAGCGAATGACATGAATTTTTTGGTTCCCCAGTGCGTATAAAAGTTGTTTACACTATACTGTAGTCTATTAAGTGTGCAATGGCGTTATGTCTAAAGAAACAAGATACATACCTTAATTTAAAAATACGGTATTGCTAAAAAGTGCTAACCATCATCAGAGCCTTTAGTCCGTTATAATCTTTTTGCTGGTGGAGGGTCTTGCCGGGACGTTGATGGCTGCTGACTGATCGGGGTGCTGGTTGCTGAAGGTTGGGGTGGCTGTGGCAGTTTCTTAAGACAACAGTGAAGTTTGCCCCATTGATTGTCGCTCTGTTTCATGAGCAATTTCTCTGTAGCACGCAATGCTGTTTGATAGCATTTTACCCACAGTAGAACTTTTTCAAAATTGGAGTCAATCCTCCAACAGATTGTGTGAGTTTCTTTGCCTTTAAGTGACTTATATTTGCTTTTGAGATCTTTTGTAACTTTGGTTAAGGAATAAGTATTGTCTCATAGTGACCTATGATCTTATTTGACCAAGTGTTTTAAAACTTTTTGACAGACTTCCCAAATATCAAATTTTAATTCAGTTTCTTTCTATTTCCAGCAACTTTGGGGTACTTTAGAGGTCCCCTGAGGTATCTTAAAGAGAAATACTTAGCTAAGATTATTTGGTATGTTAAATTAAATGTAATCATTCGTAATTTTGGTTATTGTAACCAAGTTTCTTTATCGATTACACTGTAATCAGATGTTTAACCATGCCTTTTAAGTCTTTTGTCATTTATAGATATTTGTGTACTCTGATGCTGTTACAAAAAGTGCTTCATCATCAAAGAGATTCATAGAAAGGCTATGGAAACAATTACAACAGTTCCACACCAAGATGATGGCTATGCGAGGATTCCAACCCATACTGACTTAAAACAAGGAGCTGCCCTGCCCCTGGGGTCCCTAGATCAGGCATCCAGAGATTTTTACTCCCTGACAGTCAGGGTCTATGCCCCTACTCAGCCTTGAAACAGTTACAGAAGACAGACCATCACCCTTCTGCTCTCATAAGAATATGGGAGTAAAATCTCTGAGGGGGCCATGAAACAGGAGGGAAGGAGGCAGGGAACAACCTTTGAAAGAATGACATAGCCCGAGGACATGACATAAACTAATTAGAACCAAATGGGTCCAAGATGGTGGCCAAGTCGACCTCCACTAGACCTTGAGCCTCAGTATATGCTCACATCAGTAAGCTAAATGACACTCCCACAGGCACCATGACAGTTCCAAGACTGACCATAAGGATCAAAAAGTGGGTGGTGGCCCAATTCTTGGAAATCCCCACCCCTTCCTAAAGTAACTGGAATAGTCCTCCCACTCATTAGCCTATGAAATTACCCACTCCTATAAAAACTGACAACCCCATACCCTGGTGCCTTTCTCACCTTCTGAGACGGCCCACACTCTGTCTGTGGAGCGTGTTTCTCTCTAAATAAATCCACTACTTACTTAAAAAAAAAAAAAAAAAAATTGGAGTTAATCCTCTCAAACCCTGCCACTGCTTTATCAACTAAGTTTATGTAATATTCTAAATCTTTTGTTGTCATTTCAACAATTTTCACAGCATCTTCTTCTACCAGGAGTAGACTCCATCTCAAGAAACCACTTTCTTTGCTCATCCGTAAGAAGCAACTTCTCATTTGTTCAAGTTTTTTCATGACATTGCAGCAATTCAGTAACATCATCAGGCTCTACTTCTAATCCTAGTTCTCTATTTTCACCACATCTGTAGTTACTTCCTCTGCTGAAGACTTGAACCCCTCAAAATCATTCATGGAGGTTGGAATCAACCTCTTCCAAACTCCTGTTAATGTTGATGTTTTGAGTTATCCCATGAATCACTATCTATGGTAACTGTAGCCTTATAAAATGTTCTTCAATAATAAAACTTGAAAGTCAAAACTACTTCTTGATCCATGGGCTGCAGAATGGATGTTGTATTAGCAGGCATGAAAACAACATGAATTTCGTTGTACATCTCCAACAGAATTCTTGGGTGACCAGATGTCAATGAGCAGTAATATTTTGAAAGGAATCTTTTTTTTCTGAGTAGTAGGTCTCAACAGTGGGCATAAAATATTCAGTAAAGCATGTTGTCAACACATGTGCTTTCATCCAGACTTTGTTATTCCAGTTATAGAGCACAGGTAGAGCAGATTTAGCATAATTCCTAAGGGCCCTCGGATCTTTGGAATGGTCAATGAACATTGGCTTCAACTTCAAGTCACCAGCTTCTCTGGCCCCTAACATGAGAGTCCTTTGAAACTCTAAAGTCAGGCATTGACTTTTCCTCTCTGACTATGAAAGTCCTACAGGACATCTTTTTCCAATAGAAGGGTGTTTCGTCTACACTGAAAATCTGTTGTTTAGTGTAGCTACCATCATTAATGTTCTTAGCTAGATCTTCTGGATAATCTCCTGCAGCTTCTGCATCAGCACTTGCTGCTTCACCTTGCACTTTGATGTTATGGAGATGACTTCTTTTTTTAAACCTCATGAACCAACCTCTGCTAGCTTGAAACTTTGCTTCTGCAGCTTCCTCACCTCTCACAGCCTTCATAGAATTGAAGACAGTTAGGGACTTGCTCTGGATTAGGGTTTGGCTTAAGGGAATGTTGTGGCTGTTTTGATCTTCTATCCAGACTACTAAAGCTGTCTCCACATCAGCAATAAGGCTGTTTTGCTCTCTTATCATTTGTGTGTTCACTGAAGTAGCACTTGTCATTTCCTTCAAGACCTTTTCCTTTGCATTCACAACTTGGCTCTTTGGCGCAAGAGGCCTAGCTTTTAGCATATCTCAGCTTTCGGCATGCTTTCCTCACTAAGCTTAATCATTTCTAGCTTTTGATTTAAAGTGAGACTCTGGTGTGACTTTCTTTCACTTGAACACTTAGAGGTCATTGTATGGTTATTAACGGGCCTAATTTCAACATCATTGTGTCTCGGGGAATAAGGAGGCCATAGGAGAGTGAGACCTGCTGGTCAGTGGAGCAATCAGAACACACACATTTATCCATTAAGTTTGCTGTCTTATATGGGTGTGGTTTGTGGCACCCCAAAACAATTATAGTAGTAACATCAAAGATTACTGATCACTGATCACCATAAATAATAAAATAATAATTTAAAAGTTTGGAATATTGAGGGAATTACCAAAATGTGACATTGAGATAGGAAGTGAGCAAATGCTGTTGGAAAAATGGTGCCAATAGACTTGCTCTATGCAGGGTTGCCACAAACCTACAATTTGTAACAAAATGCAATACCCATGAAGCACAGTAAAAAAGAGGTGTGCCTTATACACAGGAGGGATAAACAAGGTCCTACTGTGTAGCACAGGGAGCTATATTCAATATCCTGTGATAAACCGTAATGGAAAAGAATATATATATGTACAACTGAGTCAATTTGCTGTACAGCAGAAATTAAATGCAACGTTGTAAATCAACTATACTTCAATAAAATTTAAAAAAAAAAGGGGTGTGTGTGCCTGTATACTGTAATAAAGAGAATCCAGTCCCCTACTGATGGTCACTTGGTTTGTTTTCTATCTTTTACTGCAATGCAAGTATATCTGTATGATAAATTCTCAGGAAAAAGAAGATGTATGTAAATGGAATTTTGATAGTTACTGCCAATTGTCCTTCATAAGGGAACAAATAAATTTTAATTTGGAAGAGATATTGTAAATATCTAACAGCCTTTTTCTTTAATCTGGAGGAAGAGTGTAATATTTCACACAGGAAGCCATCCCATTGACCTTCCAGGAGGACATGAGATGATCTTTTCAGAGAACTGACATCAAATACCAGAAAGTTCTCAGCACTTTACAGGTATCAGCTTTTTAAATCCTCACAACATCCTATGAAGGAGGTACTGTTACTACCCTCATCTTAAAGATGAGGAGATTTATGTGGAAGGAAGCTGAGTGACCTGCTTGAGTTCACTCAGCTAGAAAGCAATAAAGCTAGGATTCTAACTTATGTAGACTTACTCTAGGGTAAGACAGCTAAGCCATAACTTCTGTAAAATTACTTTTAAAATAAAGGCATAATTAAGCTAATATTACTATAATAGCCTAAAATATTTTTTCTCACATGTCCTGTTTTGATAATATCTTTCAAAATGTAATCCAGGGACTTCCCGGGTGGTCCAGTGGCTAAGACACCGCACTCCCAGTGCAGGGGGCCAGGGTTTGATCCCTGGTTGGGGAACTAGATCCTGCATACATGCTGCAACTAAGAGTTCGCATGCCACAGCTAAGAAGTCCGCATGCTGCAACTAAAAGATCCGCATGCCGCAACGAAGTTCCTGAGTGCTGCAACTAAGACCCGGCGCAGCCAAAATAAATAAATAAATAGTTAATTAATTAAAAAAAAAAGTAATCCGTAAATTTTGTGTGTGTGTGTGTGTGTGTGTGTGCATGTGTGTATTTGGATGTTATTTGACTGTACCTATAGGACTGTGGGAAAATTCCACTTATAAAACTGAAGGTACATTAGAAACTATTATAAACTGGCCTCATTTTTAAAAGTCCATGATTCTAATTATTGGTTGAATTTTTAGAAACTGTGTTTTCTGAAACGTGTTTTGGAAAATGAGTATAAGTTTCTACAATTTGCTAAGTGGTTAATTTGCCTTTGGCACAGTTAAAAAAAAAATCACCTCCTATATATTCATTTAACATTCATATCACTTCTGTGAATTGTAGGTGTTAATATTCTGATTTCACAAATGAGAAAATTGAAACTCAGAGACAGGGGTTGATTTGCCCGGATAGTGAGGGTGATAATGATGATGGGTGAGTTTTCTGAGTGTTTACTGTATGCCACGCACATTGCTAGACCTACTTTACATGGACCTATTTAATCTTCACAACAATTCTGTGCGTAGTTACTCTTACTTTCCTCATTCTACAGGTGATAAGATAATGATTTAAAGAAATTTAGAAGCTTTCTCAAGGCCGTCTAGCTAGGAAGTGGTAGTTAGGCACTTAATCCAGGTTTGTTTTGATGGTCAGTTTAATGTGTCAATTTAGCTAGGCTATGGTCCCCACAGTAATACTCATTCAAACACCAGTCTAGGTGTTGCTATGAAGGTATTCTGTAGAGGTGATTAAAGTCCATAATCACATGACTTAAGGTAAGGGAGACCTAGAGAATCTGTGAGGATCTGACTCAACCAGGTGAAAGGTTGTAAGAGCAGAGCTGAAGCTTTCCTGAACAAGACATTCTGCCTGTGGACTGGAGCTTCAGCTGCCTGAGAGCCCAGACTGCCCTTCCTGATGGTTTGCCCTGTGGACTTCAGCCTTGCCTAGCCAGTCCTCAATTCTTTGCAATGAATCTCTTAATATAAATCTCCTACTGCATCTGTTTCTCTGGTTGAACCCTGACTGATCCATTTGTCTAAATCCAAAGCTCAAGCACTAACCAGAATGCTATACTCATTCTTTGTATATGGCAGGTTAGGAATTTGAACCTGAGTCCAGAGCTTGTGCTGTTGTGCATCTGAACCACACATTACACTTATACCCTACCTCATACTGTTAGCTTTTATATTTTGTACCCTCAAGCTCGATAAGCATTTTGAAGGCAGACACCAGATTTTACTTATCTCCTCTTTCCTATATGTGTATCATGCACATAAGACCCACAGCTCTGTTGTCAAAATGATTTCTGTCACACCTGCACACAGCCATTTGTCATTTGCCTTCTTGCTTTTGTCCTCTCTCAAATTTGGAGGCCATTGTTATTTTTCCTTTTCTAACTTTTCTTTTACTTTTCTCTTTTAATTCTTAACTTACAAGCTTTTAGGAACTTAGAACTTTAGTTAATATTGCTGCACCCAGTCTTATCAATTATTAGGGAGTGTCCTTGGTAATGCAAAACTTTAATGGGAGCAAGAGGTGATATTCTCTGAGAGTTGGGTGGTGATTTGATTTAGCTGTTTTAACCTGTGCTACAGTTCTTCCATGGCTGGACCTCTGACAAATATTTTTTGTTTTAATACATTTATTTATTTATTTATTTATGGCTGCGTTGGGTCTTTGTCGCTGTGTGCTGGGTTTTTCTAGTTGCAACGAGCGGGGGCTACTCTTTGTTGCAGTGCATGGGCTTCTCATTGAGGTGGCTTCTCTTGGTGCAGAGCACGGGCTCTAGGCACTCGGGCTCAGTAGTTGTGGCATGCAGGCTTAGTAGTTGTGGCTCGCGGGCTCTAGGTGCACGGGCTCAGTAGTTGTGGCACACGGGCTTAGTTGCTCTGCAGCATGTGTGATCTTCCCGGACTAGGACTTGAACCTGTGTCCCCTGCATTGGCAGGCGGATTCTTAACCACTGTGCCACCAGGGAAGTCCTTCTGACAAATATTGATAAGCAAAATTCAAAACTTTTAAATTCCCTAATGAGTATAGTTGGAATGGGAGGAATACGTTCCTTACTGTAGATAAGCACTAATTCCAAGGTCAGAGTGTTATCAAAGAGCAGATCCTAAGGGTTGATTAAGGGATAGGTCCCAAAAGACAACACTTGTTTTTCTTTTTCTCTATTTGTATTTTATTTCTTAAGTAAGATCCTTCTTTAACATTTTCTCATCTCCTGTCAATTAGGCTCAAAGTAAATCCTTTCCTAAGAGAGTAAGAGGTCCTCCTCAGACCTTTTTATAACTTAACTGACCCATTTTCAGTGGTAATAAATTCCTTAACTTTTATGTACTGTGGTCACATTTTTTTCATAGTTCTTAAAGATATTGCTGATATTAAAAATAATTTGTAGTTATATAACACTTGGTGTTATTATTGTGAGTCAATAAATCTTTTCTTTGGGGGCACCAGAAAAAAGATCTGTATGCTTGTTGCTATTGTAAATACTAAGAAAACATGATATAAAAATAGTAGGTCCCCTCTTAGCATTACTTCAGTCATAGTAGAATTAGACTAGAGCTTAAAATTTTGACTCTGGTTAGAGATTAAGGCACTAATTTTATTTGTTTACATGGATCACAGACTATGTAAGCTGAGCCACAAAATGAGGAATGTGTCTCACTTTCCTAAGTTTACAAATGTTTATGTTAAATTTTATTTAGGCTACATTTATTTTATATAGAAATTAAAACCACATACATGTTTCGAAAAGTCCTGAAGTCAGTATAAAAGCCGAATTAATTATTTAAGTTTACTCCAAGTAATTTAGTTGCTGGTACTGTGTAGCATTCCTTACTTTGCCCTGTGGAAAAAGTAGGTATCTATGCACTTAGTCCCCTTGCCAATCTTTCTTTTCTTCTGCAAGAAATTTGTAAAGAATATTTGCCTACGTTGGAGTCATGCAGAAGATATGTAAACATCCAACACACTTCTGCAAATCGGTAAAGTATAAACTTGGGCATGTTCGTCTTCTCCCAATAGAGGCTACCAAGGGAAAAGTGCAGAAAAACTATTTTGAAATCTAAACCAGTAAGATCCAATGCAAACTATCAAAAGACAAAGAAGGAATCAAACCTCATTTGCTTACTTACAAACACAAATTACTTGATAAGGAAGCTTGTTTAGATTAAGTAAGCATAAACATGCTCCAGGGATGTCAGTGATTATTGTTGAGCATGCAAGGTTATAGAACGCTTCATTATACTAAAGCCAGTTTCTTTTCCTAAAGGAGTTCCATTTGTGTTATCCCTAGACAATGCAAAAGGAGCATCTCACCCCCAGAAAGTAAATAAAAATGATTATTCTGCATTGCTTCCATTGGTATTAAAAGGTAACTGCTAACCGCATGACTTGTACTAAGGGCAAGGCTGCCTTGAAACTTTATAATTTCTCCAATGTGATAGCATTTAAGCAAGACCTGGTAAAGAAAACTTTTGCAAAGAGAGAATGGAACTCTCTAAAGGATGTGACCCACTTCTGCCTTCTCCTACACACTCTCCTTGGTAGGTACACAAAACTTAAGAGACCTCTCATTTTTTTAGGACGCCTGAGTTTGAATCCTGCTCCCTAACTTTCTAATTATGTGTTTGTACCTAACAGTCATTAGGGCTATTCACTAATATTCTGGTGTCCTCCTTTGGGCACAAGGTAGGTTTGTATTCTTCTTCTTTGAAATAGGTCATGGGGCTTCCCTGGTGGTGCAGTGGTTAAGAATCTGCCTGCCAGTGCAGGGGACATGGGTTCGAGCCCTGGTCGGGGAAGATCCCACATGCCACGGAGCAACTAAGCCCATGTGCCACAACTACTGAGCCTGCGCTCTAGAGCCCGCGAGCCACAACTACTGAGCCCGTGTGCCACAACTACCGAAGCCCCCACGCCTAGAGCCTGTGCTCCGCAACAAGAGAAGCCACTACAATGAGAAGCCTGCACACCACAATGCCCCCACTCGTCGCAACTAGAGAAAGCCCGCGTGCAGCAACGAAGACCCAACCCAGCCAAAAATAAAATAAAATAAAATAAAATAAAATAAAATAAAACAAAAAGAAATAGGTCATGGCCACATGACTTGTAGGGAGGAGTCAGGGCATAAGTCACCATCTTTCTCTTCTCCCTGCATGGCAACTAGCTTTATTTCAGACAGCAGATGCTCCATCATTCTACAAAGAGCAGAGCCCTTGCCGCGTCACATGGATAGGTAGCATGAATGAAAAATAAAACTGTTGTCTTAAACCACTGAGATTTTAGAGCTGTTTGTTATTGTAATCTCATCTACCTATCCTTACTAACAAAGTGACTTTGAATAGCTACTTAACCTCTGTTAGTTTTCTTGCCTGTAAGATAGGAATGATAGTAGCGCCTACCCTGGGGTTTGGCGTGAGGACTAAATGAAATTATCTAAGTAAAGCAGTTAGCATGGTGTCTGGCACGTGATAAATCTCCAGTCAGTGTTGGCTGCTATTGTTACTATCATTAGCATTATCCAGAATCTTGGGGGCTAAGATATTATATATTTATTCCCAAAGTTTACCTCCTCTAAATGCAGCCTCTTTTTAAGAATTACTTTTCTTACATACCTTTCTAAAAAATATCAGCCTTCACTATCTTAAATAGAGTTCTTAAGGACTTAGGTTCATCATTATGAATGCCAATTATTGTACTGTAGTGTGATATGTATAGACTTCCCAAGGACTTAGGGTCATCATTATAAATGTCAATTATTATGCTGTAATGTGATATAGTTCAGGACACTTTGAGGTGTGTAGGGCATCTGCTGTGATGTTTTTGGGTTTTTGTGTCTTTTCATGGCAATTTTTCTTTTCTGTCCCCGTTTGCTATTCTCAGTGTACTTTTGACAAAATTTTCTTTCTAATCCCATTGACCTCTTAATGTATGGCTTTCAATCTGCTGCAAATTTTATAAGGAATTAATCAGTGTTGTTAAGATTATATATAAAAGAAATTAGTGCCAAGTAAGTGACCACTTGGTAGGTATATGTTACTGTAATTCCTTGTAGTGTCTTACTGATACTTTTTTTAAAAGAAAAAAGTCCCATCTAATCCTCTGTTACTATTGGGAAAGTTTCCACTTTACTGTAGTTGAGAAGCTAAACAGAGTCTAAATTGGATAGCATTCATATTACATCAATTTTACCATCCACCAGAAGTATGAGGTCAGCATCACTAGTACACCTCCGGTGTAAACAGATGAGCTTGAGTGTTTGTGGAGGTTCAGGGACCTGCCATTATTCCCTGCCTCTCAAGCTCATCCAAGCTGAAAATTGGAACTGGAAGATAGTGCTACCATTCCTGCTACTTTCAGAAGCCAAGGTGGAAAAGACCAGTAAAGGGGAGAAAAGAGGTTGGGGAAGGAGAGCAGATTTTCCCAATGCACTCTTATTGGATAAGTGGAAATGGAAATTTGTCATTACTCCTTCCCAGTGATACCAGCTTATTTGGGAGTATTGCACAGTTACCCAGAATCCTAGGATCTCTACTATCATTGTTAGTGTGTTGTGTATATTGGGCATTAAAGAAATAACATAGTTTCTGACCCTTATTATCTATCCAATATATGTGATTATTGTGAATTATCAGGGCATGTGATTTCTGAAAAACAATAAAAGGCAATACTTTTATACATATAGGGCATTTGTTTACTCATTGGCACCTCTTTCTCCTTTCTGTAGAACAGCCCTTGGACTTTGCTTGTGGGGGGCAAAGCAAATGTGACTGTGGAAGTTCTACTTTGCTTCAACCAGTCTAGACTGCTTAGATGTTAGGAATTTGAATCATAAGTGACAGAATGACTGAAACAATTGGAATAGAATTGTTGTAGCAGCAAAATCCTGAAGAGGAAAAGAAAAGTCTGTTTAGACTTCCAGAACTGCCTGATTCCTGATCTTTCCATGGTTTCTGGGGGTATATCACACCTTCCAGAAGTTCATTTTCTACTTTAGTCCGTTTCTGTTGCTTATAACCAAAAAATTTCTACACGATAAAGTTTTGTGTTTTATGTTTCACAGTGATGACTAAGGCTAAACAGGCATTTTGTATGTTATTTAGTTTTAAAATATATTGAACAAGAAGATATATTTTCTCAGAATAGAACTTTAATGATTTTGGGTACAGACAATTTCTAAATTGGGAGGATATCTACCATTTATTGAGCATATACTACTTGCCAAGTACCATGTTAAATGCTTTATGTATGTAATGGGTATGTGTGAATAGCTACTTGTTTTTAAATATATATGTATAAAGATTTATTTGTCATTACAATGATTCGGCGAGTAAGATATTACTATCCTGATTTTTACATATGAAGAAGCTGAAGCCTAGACTAGTTAATTTGGCAGTCTCACAACTGGAAAGTGGTGGAGCTAGGATTTATATCAGGTCTGGTTGCCTTAACGACATGATATGTTGCCTCCCATATCAGAAATAATATGGTTTTTTTTTTGGACTCAATTATAAGCCAATACCTGCTCAGAAATTAGGTATATATTCTCTCTCTTTTTAAAATGGCTCTGAAAGCAAAGCAGACTAAATGCCAATAAAAATAAGAGCAGATTTACAACACATCTCAAAAGTAAAATGGTTGTAAATAGATCAGTCCTCTAGTCTTGTATGTTACTACATTTGTTTCACATTTTTTTTCAAAAGAGAGATATTTAATTCAGTTACCCTAGATGATTCTAAGATTAGTCAGAACTTTATACTTAAAAATGTATTTGAATTTTAATTGAGTTAGAATTTCATATCCTATTTTGTAGGATCTGGTATTTTTTTTTCCTGTTTCTTTATAAATGATTGCAAATTTAGAATGTTCATAATGCAATATAGAGCAGGGAAGCAAGTGAGATTGTTCAACTAAGAATCATTAGTAACTTTAGTATCATGGAATGAATGCAGAGAATTTTATCAGTATAACTGTGTACTTTCTGAAGTTCCTAAACATTTTATGATGGAAGATTAGCTGACATGACAGATTTTTTTCATACAAAAGTATAATTAAAAAAAAATTATAGCTGCCTCCCCGTATTTAGGGTTCTAGAAGCATGCCACAGGAAACCAGCTTTGTGAATAAAAAATCCGATCTTTCACTTGTTTAAAGCTAGTATTATTTACAAGATCCCTGTTGATCAGTATTTTCCACTTTCACAATTCAGTTAGTTTTTGAAGTTTGTGCAAAATTTTCTAGGAGATGGCTTTTCATGTTAAAAGAATGACTGATTTTCAATTAACTTGAATGATCTAATTAAATATGATTAGATCAAATACATCTATACCCAAACACTATTAAAATGAAATATTTAGATGCCAAAATGTATGTCATACTGTCAAGAATTATGGGTTTATATAACAAAAATAACTAATTTGTATTGTAAATATTTGCCAAAAAATTGAGGCAGAATTGTGAGACCTTGCCTGTAGTGCAAATACAATAACATATTTAAAACAAGGCAAACAAAGGTATAGGAAAGGCATCTAATGCAGTAGTGCCTCACATATACATAGACAAACATGGGGGAAAGCTTTGCTCTGGTTTCCTCCAGGAATCCTCCCGAGTGTTAAGCATAGTTCTTAGAACTGTAGTTCTACAACATGAATAGTCTTGTCTGTTCATGACTCCTTCTCTTAATTCACAATATACAACCCAATAAGGAAGGAGCAGGAATGGAATAAGTTTCTGTACCAGTCAGGGTTTAATTAATTAATTGAAATTTTGAGATTGTGGGGACTGACAAGCCTGAATCTGTAGGGCAGACGTGCAGGGCAGCTGGAAACACAGTCAGGAGTTGATGTTTCAATCTTGAGGCAGAATTCTTTCTTCCACCGGAAACTTCAGTTTTTGCTCTTAAGGCTTTCCAACTGATTGATGAGACCCACTCACATTATTGAGGATAATCTCCTTTACTAAAAATCAACTGATTGTAGATATTAACCACATCTACAAAAATACTTTCACAGCTACACCTAGATTAGTGTTTGATTAGATAACTTTGTACTATAGCATAGCTGAGTTGACACACAGACCAACCATTACCAAGTCTCTATGTGGCAATAGTGATGGTGGAAGGAAGCGTCTGGAAAATTTTCAGACATAGCCTAACCTGTCCAAGGGTAGCTGGAGGAAGGAGGTAGAACAGGTATCATCTCTTGTCCTTTCTTCCCTCCAGGCATCTCCTACACTACTTCCCATGTGATTGTGCAGCTATGGTGGTAAGCAGAGGGGAGGATGTGCTCTAGATAAAGTAGGAAATGATGGTTTAATCATTTGTGCGAAACATGGGTTAAAGGGTCAGTATCTAGATGATTTTATGATGGCTCTTGACAAATAGCTCTTGTGCGGTCAGGGTGAAGGGCATTATTTTTTGGTGAAAATGATGTTCTTGGTTTCACTTTGCTAATGAGAGTCTTATGTTTTTACTTTGAAATACCACTTGTGGAAGCTGTTTGGGCCTCCCCTCTCACCTTGGCCCAGTAATAAATTAATACTATCAGACTATAGCTAGGCTCAAGACTAGTGGGGGGATTTGAGGTTTCCAAATCTCTCTTGCTTTCAGAACCTCTGAAATATGTTTTCTTCTTATGGCTGCTTTACGCTAAAAACCTGGGAACTGGGACACAGAAAACAGGAACAGTAATGGAAAGTTTGGGTCCTGGATAAGCATAAAATTATTCACTATTTAAAAGTCTTGAAGGTATAATCCAAAATATGGGTCATGGAAATTTTTAAGGACATAGCAATGTTATGAGACAATCTTACAATCCTATTTTGTATAACAGGCCAGTTAAATAATAAAGGGTAGGAATAAAAAATAAGACTTAAGCAACATGATAAGGAGAAGAAATTTTGTTTCCAACTTTACCTTTAGAAACATGGATATTTGATAAAATCTCTTGGAAATTACTTTCCTGTCTCCCCCTAATAAAACTGACCAATGAGAAAATGCAATATATAACCCACTAATGAAATAGTTACAAAATCAACACAGACTTTCCTTTATTTCAGAGTAATTTTAGCCAAGAAATGAAATAGCTAACGAAAGCCACAGAATTATTATCACCCACTGGAGGCAAAGTATTTTCTAAAACCATAATCCCTAAAGTTAACACTAACTGAAAATACTGCAGAAAGATTGTCCAGTATTTGCCCCAAGTGACTTTTTAGCAATCTATACCTCCAGAATATCATCCAAGTTTATTTTATTATTTTAAAGGAAAGGATTTCAATTTACTACTCATATTATATCAGGACCAGCACTTAACAAGTTCAGTCATTTCTTTATTTACCCATGGTTAAAAAGTAACTGAAAAACAACTAATCCAAAGGAGGGGAAAAAAGGAAAGAAAAGCATACTTACATGATGTAAAGGCAAAAAGTTAAAACATTCCTGCACTTGAAAATGATTGAAACATTTTAATAATCTTTCACTTCCCAGTTGAGGCCAGGTGGGAAGCAATATGGCAGTGCTATTTGGAATTCCTGGGGACTGGACAAGGCTTCAGTAGGACTCCTTCCTTGGCTCCTCTCAACCACTAAGAAAAGTGCTTTGTTTGCTCTAAAGAGAAGTTAGAATCTCAGGAGAAACATCTGCTGTTTTACAGCAGATAAAACTACTGAGGTATGTCTCTTATAGCTAGAAGCAATAATAGACAGTTATTAGGACCTCTATTTCCATTGTATTACCTGATAAAACCAGATGAACTAAGCTCTCTACTTCTAACATATTACCTTGATTTCAAAAAAAAGATTAATGCTGTTTTGTGTGGAGTAAAGACCTCAAAGCAATTTTGGCCTTGTTTTCGTATGAGTAGAAAAAAATGTAGATCTTTTTCCCTCCCCTGTTTCTAAGGCCACAGAATTAGGGTGTGCAATACACGCTTTCTCAGAACTTGATGGTACACTTTTTTGGCCAGAATAATTCCAAATGGAGGTCAGGCCTTCTGGCATGAGATATTTTTGCTAATTTATTTTTTAACACATTAACAAATTTTGCTCCTGAGTCTCACTTAGTAAAGCTTCTGATTGAGCCAATGAACCAGAGCTTGATCATTTGAGTTTGAGTGTAGTCTGATGCTTTCCCATATTTCCCTCAACTGACTAATTTTAATAAAATCCTTCTCTACCCTTCAGTCACTTTGGGTAGAAAGTTCAGCTGTTTGAGACAAGCTAGCCAGTCCCCCCAGGCCACATGGACACTCAATAACTCATGAGAATGAGGTACCCCACTTGACTATGTCCATCTTGACTTGCCATTTCCATTATGCCATTGCTTAAAATAGATGAAGACTCAAATGGGAAAAAAAAAAAATCTAGTGAAAAACTTTCACTGCTGATTCAATTCAACAGCAGTTATTTTGTGGATTGTGATGTCAGTGTCCAATTATTACAGTCCAGTTTTGCTGTCTTTTTTTTTTTTTTTTAAGTACAAGGAAAATTGTGTAAAGAGTCAGGGACCAAATATCCTACAGATGTGTATAGGAAAGCAGAAGAGGCAGGGATCTAAATTAAAGTTTGGTCTGTGTCCACTAAATATTGGGAGTAGTGAGAAAATGTAGAGAGACACTTTACCATCATTCATTGGTTTGTCTAGTTTTTCAAGTTCTCAGCAGAATCAGGATGAAAGTCATTCTATAATAAACAAATGATTTCATGGTAATGAAGTTAAAATTTGCAAAAAAGGAGTCAAGAAACTTTCCAGAAATATTTGTTTGTGTTTCCCTGGCTGTTTGGTGTCCAGGTAAAACTGAATGCTGAGGATAAATCCTGAACTACCTAAAGAAATGTGATCATATTAGAAAATGTATTTCCTAGTTCCCATGTCAGTCAGTGTTCAAAATATTTGATTTGGGGAAAATATACCTATTGCTAAAATTGGCCATGCTCTGTGGCCAAACTTCAGGTTTTGCTAAGCAAGTGAAAATATTCCTAAGAGTGTTGTAATGCACTTTGCCCACCACACAGCCAGTCTTTTTAATACAGTATTTTTCACAGCTTTGGGGAGAGTTCACTGGAGCACAGGTGCTCAGGGGTAAACACATGATGTGAAATCATGTCGGGAGGCCAATTGGAGTTTACACTTTTTTCCAACATACAAAAACAAGGAGATTTGAATTAGTTAGGTGTGGGAAAGCTTACCCAAAAAGATATTATTAAGCTGAGATCTAAAAGACAAATAGATTTTTTTTTTAGCCACCTGATTGACTAACGTCTAAAGGCAAGAAAGAAAACAGAATGTAAGATGCAGCTAAATGGCTCCCAATTAATTAAGTCTTCAGTGTCTTCTACATGTACAACATGGGCTAAGCTCTAGGGATGTAATGGTGTGCCAAAACACACTCAGACACTGTCCTTGTGTCAGTTCCTCTCTATGGAGCGAGACAAACGCTAACCAAATTACAGAAATAAATATAAAATCCTCTCTCTGTTACATAGAACAAGATGCTAGGGAAACGTATCCAAAGGGGATTTGAACTAATTGGGGCTGCCAAGGAAGGCTTTTTTTGTGGAAGTTAACAATTGAGCTGCGATCTAAATGAGTCAACTATCTGAGGAGAGGAGAGCACAGTGTTTCAGGTGAGGGAATATCATGTACAAAAGTGTGATGGCCCATCCTCACTAGAGGGACTTCTGCTCTTCTCACAAAGAATGTTGTACAACTTGTGAGAGTCTGAAGAACTTTTTCAGTTCAAATTCTAAATAAATCATGGAGTGGCTGAAAGAGTAAATTAATTAGTCAGGGCCTTAAACTAGGCTGGGAGTAGGGGCTGTGATTTTGATGTGCACTGAGGCAGTGGACTAAGAAAGGAGGAGAGGAAATATAGAAAGATGAGCTCAGTACCATACTTAGATCTGGGAAAAAGAGGCTCTGGGCCCTGTGCTTCAGAGGACCCTCAAATCACAAATGTATACAACACATAAACAATAAATTATTAAGTGCCAGTAGGCACTTCTGGCACTAAACATTCATGCTTGTGCCTAACACTCATTAGGAGTTGTATCCAAATGCTATGAAGTATTATGGGTTATGCTACCATCACCATAACAAAAGGAGAAAGCTTCAACCATCCAGGGAGGATTTGAACAGCAGAACACTTAAATAAGAGAAAAGATAAATTAATTAACTTGTCAAATCCTTCTCATAGCATGAATACAATGGGTGCTTGCATTATGAAGTTTCATTTCCCACTAGTGCTGAGTATCCATTTTCTTGCTTTTCTCCACATAAAGCAATTCATGGTTCTGGACTTACTCCAGATATTCTTAGTATTTGCAATTATTGCATATGATGGCTGAGGAATATTTTGCAATATTAAACAATCATATTGCTCTTAAATTTGTAAGCATCTATGTCTAGATGTAATATACTTAAAGTGTGATACCAGTTCTTAACATTGACAACTAGATGGACGTTGAATGCTAGAAATGCAAATAGTTTTATTTTTATAAAAATGTTTAAGATTAATTAAATTTTCAAATATTAAAATAAAAATTCCAGCATTATTTAATTTCACTTTATAATTTGATATTCATTATAGATTATATTTTACCTTCTAATTTTAATAATTTTGTATATTTTAGAAGAAAAATAGCTGTTAACACATGAAAAGTTTTCATTTTATTGCATTTTAAATTTACTTTACATTTTTGATTAAAATATATCCAAATTTTATACCCTTTATACGATAACATTTTCCTTTTAAATCTTTTAGATCATTGAGAATGAGGACAGGTGAAGAATAGGGAATTGTGATAGAAATAAAGGATTCAAGAATAGAGATTAGAAAAGAAAAAAAGGTGGAAAGAAAAAAGAAATAGAAAATTTTCAAAGAAGAGTTCTACTTAATTAAAATAAAAATATAGAAACAATGGAAGTGAGCAGACTTCTGTTGAGCATGACCCTTATAGAATTTGCAAACAAGAGATTACAAGTTCTTATTTAATTAGGATTTAACTACTGATCAAAACAATGCAAATTAACAAGAACATTATTCTCATCAAATCTACAACGTAAGTGGGTCAGATAAAAAAATTCTTGCAACTTTATATTCTGTATTAATTGAAGATTTAGTTACTAATTAAAACAATGAGAATGAAAAAGAATCAATTTTATATCACTTTCATAACCCAGAAACAACAAAAGTAACTCTAGCCTACCCTTTAGAAGATAGAGAAACAAATGATCTTGAAATCAGCAAGTACAGGAAGAAATCCTCCAGAGCATTTGACTGGATGATGTTCTTGGAAATGGTGACGCCATGTCGTTCTGACAGTTTGAGAATGTTGCTAGTAAAACACATTCAGTTTCAAATTAATGATTACGATTTTCTATTGCATGAACATGTCAGAATTTTTATATTTCATTTTATTCCAAACTTCTTTCAAAAAGAAAGAAGTTGTAGAAACTGGCTTTTATAGTCTGTATTTAGAAACTATTTTGTTATCACTGTTAACATATTTCGCAACCAATCTTTATGATAGACTTCAGCCAATGAATGTATTTGTGATAATAAACTTAAATTCTCAATTAAAATACCATGAAATGACCTTTGCACACAGAAAAGTACAGATGTAATTACTAGAACTGAAAAAGTAATCAAACAACCAGTAAACAACCAATAATATTCCACAAATAAAAGTAAATGTCAAACTAGTACATGAGCATAATCTTCTTTAAAGAATAGTGTGTCTAATATTCAGCCAAGCTTAATGATGCCTTTCATGGTAGAACAGCAAAATATTTATAGAACGTAATGGCAAGTGTCTAGGATTTGTAGAAATGATTTTGAAATTTGATGAAAGAATGACCAAAAACTTAAGATGGGTAAAAAGTAATGAAGCAAATGATAATTCTCTAGTAAGGGGAATTAAAAATGAAATTATTAATTTAAGAGATAATAAAGTGAGATAAAAAGTCATCTCCCAAATTTTAAAAAGGAAAAATTATTCAGTTCAACTTGGTTGTACCAGGATCCAAAGTATTACTACATAAATAACCTTTATTTACATATATGTTTAGTGACCAGGAGAAGAAAGCAAGGAAGTTTAAACTAATGAATATTTCATTGTTTCAAACCTGTTGTAAAAAGTACGGCTTTTTACTTGTGGGAAGTATTGAAAAAACAACTTCAATTTTAGGCTCTAATTTAAAAGATTGTTGAGAGCAAAACTATGATACTGGTAGTAACATGGTTGATAAGAACAAAAGTGATTTTGGTGAAAACTCCAGAAGTATTCTTTATGCCATTTACAGTACATGGTTTGAATTTGTTACTAAGAGACATGGTCTCAATACTGTTGATATTGTTGACATTCTTTGGAACAGTTTAAACATTATATACAATATTTTCAGAGTCTGTCCAAAGGTGGAACATCTTGAGAAAAACAGAATTTGACCTAATAGGTACTCATGGATAAACACTGGGAGTGCTGATCAAATGCTGCTAAAGCAGTTAGATTTAAACAAGATTCAAAATGTACTAGGACAGTCAAGCGAAATAACTGAAAACTTCTCAAATAGTGAATTGTGATTTTTGGCAGAAAATGAAATTAATTTTGAGTAGGTCTAGCCACTATTTATTTGCTATTTTAATAATATTAGCAAAAGTTTAAGGAAAAAAAAATCTAAATTTGGCTACTTACTTTTAAAAGGATTGAAAAACTTAAAATTTAAAGAAGTGGTTTTTATAAATAGAAAGAAACTACATGTGCAATATGCAGCAAAAGTGACAATCCAAAAAAAATTATAAAATTAAAATGAAGAAATAAAAATGTTCACATGACTCCGAAGAAGATTCACATACCAAAAAAAAAAAAAAAAAAATCCCCAAACTAACTTCAATAAAGGCTATTTTCTGACCATTAGAGACCAAAGAAAGATTTGAACAAATTGAAGAACAATGCTATTTTTAATGTTTTATAATATTCCAGAATTGAAAACTATGAAAGCAGAAGAATTAAGAATTATTATATGAATCCACATATTGTCTTAAGAGATCCTGAAAAATCACAATGTGATAGCAGCCTATATGATGAAATTAAAATACTTTGTAATTTTTTTTGAGATGATAATTTATCATATGCAAACCCATTACAGTGTTTGAGCATGATATGTGAAATGAATGGTCACTTCTGAACTGAACGTTGCTTTAAAAATTTTACTGACAATTCCATTTGCCACTATCTCAGCAGAGCTAAGTTTTTTCCAAAGGGAATTAATAAAAACTATGTAATAATTTCAACCCACGAAAGTCATTTATTTCGCATTTCCTGTCAGAACTCAAATTATGTGAGAATCTTTTTTTTTTTTTTTTGGTTTTGCCACAGCTTGCGGGATCTTAGTTCCCCAACCAGGGATTGAACCGGGGCCCTTGGCAGTGAAAGCACGAAGTCCTAACCACTGGACTGCCAGGGAATTCCCTGAAAAATCTTGATTTAACAACACAATTAATAATTATGGTGAGCCAAAGGCAAGAAAAATGTATTTTATAGAATAAATATATAATATTTTATTAATTATAGATGTCTTTATTACTCATCCAAATATCACTTAGACAGGTGCAATAATTACATTTAGTAGTGCTTGTTATTTTGCTGATTTTCAGTCATATAAAACCCATAGCTTTGCACATACTTAAAAATTTTTTGTTGTTATTAGATAGTCAAGATGGGAAGATAAGACATATTTTAGCTAACAATTTTGTTATCCTGATCCGTAACTTTTAAATATGGCCCTCCATTTGTGTTCTTGCTCCATTCCTACAGATGTTAGAGATAGACCTGGGTAAACTGCTTCTCTCATATGCCTGAGATTTACTGGATAGAGGGCAATGGACCTGCCTGTTAGACAGTAACCTGGAGGCCCATGCTGGGTCAGCCTCATTTAGGTTAATGATTGGTAGGATGGGATTGTGGACAGTTTGGATTTAGGTCATAGGTATATACAACACGCAACAGTATTTGCAATCCCTTGAAAGATTTAGAGCAGGATGGAAAGAGCTTAAGAATACCAGATGCCTGGGGATGAGGGTAAGGGGGAAGAGGTTACTTTTAAGTGGTTCTCTTCACCACCTCTTTTCCCCTTCATCCTCCACCCCCATTCTGTGCCTTGCCATACAAAAGACAAGTGCCCAAGAGCTAGATAATATTACCCAGATTTAGCCCTACTGTTTACAGAAACCACTTTTGTACTTACCTAGCCTGTCCAAGTTCTCTCATTTAGAAATTGTGAGATAGAGTATTAACCTATTATATCATATTGCTTTGATGGGTAGTAGATAAAAATAATTACAAAATATACTTGGCAAAAATAAAGCACAAATAAATGTATCATGGTAATATTTGGTATCCCCATAATACAGTGAAAATTTATCATGTCATTATGACCTGTTTGCTATATTTCACTTAGGTATTAATTCCTTTCTTGGAAACATTTTTATATGGATGATGAAGAAATTATCACAGATTTAAATGAACTTTCTTTAGACCTAATTATAGGTTTCTTTTCCCAGAGCATGACCAAAAAAATAAAGAAAGAAAAAGAAAAAAAAACCACCTTGGACAGAGGAAAATTCAGTTCCATTTATTTTCTCTCTTCAGGTCTTCTGATGGTAATTAACAGATGGTCCTTGTTTTCTAGTTGATAAACCAATGAGCAAGCATGTACTACATCTTTAGCCTGCAGACATAGTTTGTCATCAGAAGCTGTATGTCAGAGTCTGGCACAGCACTGAGCTGGATTTACAAAACCACTTCTCCCACCCACTTGGTAGGTTATTTTATTTTTCAGTCATACTGGTTCAAACATCAAATTCATGTAGATATTTACCCTCACTATTTAGTTGAAGTGACCTTGCCCTGCTGTTTTTGTTCTATTTTCAGTACCAGTCCTTGATAAAGCAAAATAAAAGGTTAACAGTGTTTGCAAAGTGTAACAAAAATCTTTTAAAAATATTTCATTTATTTATTTATTTAGAGACAAAAATCTTGCTTTTTTTTCTTCCCTCAAGTGACTATGGAATATATCAGTGTAACAGAGGCAAATATCTACTGTGTTTTGTTTTTCAATCCATGTAATAGAAACCTGTACTAGTTATATATTGATGTATAACAGGTTACTACAACAGTTGGTGGCTTAAAACAATAAACATGTTATTATTTTACAGTTTCTGTGAGTCAGGAATCTGGGAGCAGATTAGCTGGGGGGCTCTGACTCACGGTGTCTCATGAAGCTGCAATTAAGAGATCAGCTGGGACTGCAGTCATCTGAAGGTTTGACTGGTACTGAAGGAACTGATTCCAAGATGGCTCATTCCCATGACTGTTGGCAGTTCCTCACCATGTGGGCCTCTCCATGAGACTGCTCAAGTATCCTCACCTCATGGGAGCTAGATTCTCCCAGAGTGAGTGACCTAACATTTGAAGTCACATATCATTGTGTCTGCTGTATTTTATTGGTCATACAGACCAATCCTGATAGAATGTGGGAGGAGGAATACCAGAGCATGAATACCAAAAGGCAGGGTCCCTGGGGGCCACTGGGAGCCAGCTTGGAGACTGGCGACCACAAAAAGAATTGTGTTATGAGTACCAGCAACTAGGGTTGAAGCCAAAATATATCCAGGAGAGGTTGTGTCATTTGAGTTTTTCTTGAACATTCCTTAATCTTTGAGATATGTATTGGTTACCGTTTGAGGCAATGCTAAAAAAGTTTTGGACATGGGAGCCAGAGATGTCAGTTCAAATTCTAGTTCTTGACTCTACCTTTGGAAGAGGTTTGATCTAAAACCAACTGTCTTAGTTTGTTTTTCTTTAAAATGAAGGAAGTAATACACATCTGTCTATGCTTAGTAGATTGTATGCAAGATAAAAGCCTTAGTTTTAAGCATAGCACCAGGCATACAAGAGCTAAATACCACTTTCCTTTCTCCTTCCCCTCAAGATACTCTAAAGCAAAATTTCCCAAACACTGTACTATGAAATACCACTTTTCATCTTGCCATCCTTCTAAAACCCCTGGATCTGTTGCTTCTGGCTGACAGTGGCCTTCAGTGTGCCAAACAAGTATTAACTTTTTATGTTATCACAGTGAAAAACTGTGAGAAGCTCTTCTCTAAAAGAAGATTTCTTTAAAATAGCCATTAGAAAAGACATCTAATAAGGTACTCAGGATCTAATTATAATGACTAGTCCCTAAGAGAACTGTTTCAACACAGGCATGAGTACGTATTTAGCGTCTTAAAATATTCTTCCCTAAAAGCAAAGATTCAGAACCTTGATAAGAATATCCAAGGGATAGGGCTGGGAATCCGAAGTTTTAACAAGACTCCTAAAATTCTTGAGTCTGGGAAACACTACATCTGGTGAATTCACCTCTGGAAAGTGTGTTGTGGGGAGTTGGCATAGAGGGGTTGGGCACTTAGAGAAAAGGGAGGGAAGTGTTGAGATTTTATCACTTAGGAATTCTGACATTATCACGCATTTCCAGGTCTTCTGTGTGTGTGTGTGTGTGTGTGTGTGTGTGTGTGTGTGTGTGTGTAAGGTGGGAAGTGGGGCAGGTAACAATCTGTGGATGTCGTATTTGTAATTCATTCATTGTAACTCACATGTAGGAGGATGAGCTTCCTATGTTTAAGAAATCTTACTATGTAGTGGCCTCTCCACTCCTGCTCAGCTACTCTGATGTGACGAATTGGGCAAAACAAGTCTCTTCTCCCACTCTGCCTTTGGTAGTATTACTCTAGCTATAACTCAAATGCCTACCATGACTGGGCATGAAAGCAGTGAATGAAATTGACTAGTTTAGGATGATAGAGAAAAAGATCTCCAAGTCTAAATTCAGTGAAAAAAGGATGATAAAAACATCATGTATAATATTCTACCTTTGTGTAAAAAAGGGGAAATTAAGATCATCTATGCATATTTTCTTACCATTGCCCTAAAGAAACTCTAGAAGAATACATAAGAAACTAATAAAAGAGAGATTACTTTGAGAGAAGTTGGGGGCAGGTGGATAGATAAGACACAAGGTGGGAGTGAGACTTTAACTATATACCAGGGGTCCCCAACCCTGGGCCATGGACTGGTACCAGTCTGTGGCCTGTTAGGAACCTGGCCGCACAGCAGGAGGTGAGTGGTGGGCGAATGAGCAAAGCTTCATCTGTATTTACAGCCGCTCCCCATCGCTCGCATTACTGCCTGAGCTCCGCCTCCTGTCAGATCAGCAGCGGCATTAGATTCTCATAGGAGCACGAACCCTACTGTGAACTGCGCCCGCGAGGGATCTAGGTTGCGTGCTCCTTATGAGAATATAGTGCCTGATGATCTGAGGTGGAGCTGAGGTGGTGATACTATCGCTGGGGAGTGGCTGCAAATATAGATTATCATTAGCAGAGAGGTTTGACTGCACAGAGCCCATAATAAATCAGTTGCTTGCAGACTCATAACAAAACCATATCAGTGAGTGGCAAGTGCACTCATTGATAAGCTGCATCTTATGGAGTAGACTGGACATAAGCAACACACTTCAGGTGTCACTGTCTCCCATCACCCCCAGATGACACCATCTAGTTGCAGGAAAACAAGCTCAGGGCTCCCACTGATTCTGCATTATGGTGAGTTGTATAATTATTTCATTATAGATTACAATGTAGTAATAATAGAAATAAAGTGCACAATAAATGTAATGCGCTTGAATCATCCCGAACCATCCCCCACCCCCCACCCCAGGTTCGTGGAAAAAGTGTCTTCCACAAAACTGGTCCCTGATGCCAAAAAGGTTGGGGACCGCTGCTATATACCATTTTTAACCAAATGAATTTATTACCTTTTTAACAAAATAAAAATATAGCAATATGCAGACAAACCAGACAAGAATGTGGACTGAATTTGGCCCATGAACTGCCATTTGAGACATCTCTGTTAAATAAATCCCTAAACTTCAGTTATTGAAGTCTGAACCTTTGATTTATTCATTCAGTTCACATTTATTAAATGCCTCCTAAGGCCCAGGCTTCATGTTCAGGGCTCTGTCTCTGGTCTCAGGGAAACTTCTTTCTCTAGACTCCAGTGGCCCTTCTTGGTGAATATTTATTTATTTATTTAAATTTATTTATTTATTTATTTTTGGCTGCATTGGGTCTTTGTTGCTGTGTGCAGGCTTTCTCTAGTTGTATCGAGTGGGGGCTACTGTTCATTGCTGTGCACAGACTTCTCATTGCGGTGGCTTCTCTTGTTGCAGAGCACGGGCTCTAGGCATACGGGCTTCAGTAGTTGTGGCATGTGGGCTCAGTAGTTGTGGCTCACAGACTCAGTAGTTGTGGCTCACGGGCTCTAGAGCACAGGCTCAGTAGTTGTGGCACACAGGTCCAGTTGCTCCATGGCATGTGGGATCTTCCCAGACCAGGGATCGAACCCATGTCCCCTGCACTGGCAGGCGGATTCTTAACCACTGCACCACCAGGGAAGTCTCCCTTCTTGGTGAATATTTAAAAAGAAATATATTTTTATTGTTTTGGCAACTTAAACTAATTAATATGTGTTTACAAGTTGAATCTCCTGTGCATAGGTAAAACTTCTTTGCAGATTAGCAATATGTATTTGTAGACACACAGTTAATATTTAAGACCAGAAATATTTTGATCTTAACTACTTTGAAATAAACTCTTCTTAGCCTTGTTTATTCTATTAATTTGTTAGGCAAATACTTTGTTCATTATCTCAAGATAAACTTAAACCCAAGCCAAGTCAAATTATTTCAAATTTAGATACAATGAATACGTAGTAAAGAAGCTTAAATATATTTGCAAATAAACTGGGAGCAAACTGTTCTCAATGAGAGACAGAAAACATGAATAAAGAGAGAAGGGGAACCAGGAATAAAATAGAAATCCAATCTATCTTCCCTTGAAGAAAAAAAAAAAAAAAAAAAGATGTGACAGCCTCCTTGTATCTGGTAATCTAATCTCGACACTTGTCTCTTCTGGAAGTGTAATTTTGGCTTCTTTCCTCACTGTGTACCCATCTCCTCCACCACCCCCCAACCTTAACTCCTGGGAATGTATAGTTCGTGTAGAAAAGCAACATGTTCTGCCATCTGGTAGAATGCCCCTGTAAAGGTGCCAGTAGAAGTTAGATTGTCTCAAATGTAGAAATATATTTCCCACAATGACACTGGGAAACCTTTCAGGTTTCTGGATTCTTAAAGATTCTGCCACCTTAAAATTCTATTCCAAAATCTACTTTGCTTTGACTAATTGTTAGGCAGGCAACAGAGTTATTCAAGACTAATATTACTGGTTTTGAACTGAGACTAATATTTTGAGAAAGCCTAACTATCTCTATGGAACAATGTTTCTGATCAAAATGTTACCTCAAGAGCCCCAGAAGGTAAATAACTTTATTTGAGAAGAAAAAGATTCATTAACTTTTTTGTCACATATGTCTGGTTAAATGATTTCTTCTGGGTGATAAAACAAGAAAATCATCACCATATGCTGCTTAATAAAACTTGTTCTAGTTTGAGAGTTAATACCACAGCTGATAGATTTTTGCATCTGTTTAAGTTATCTTTTACTACAGTCACCAAATTTAGTGACTTAAAATAGCAATTCATTGATATCGCAGACGGTTCTGTAGGTTGACTGGGCTCTGCTGAGCTTTGAGTACTTGCTTGGAGCCTCTCATGTGGTTGCAGTCGGATGGTGGCTGAGCTAGAGTAATCTGAAGCCTTGAGTGGTTTGGACATCTAAGATGGCTTCTTCTTTTTTTTTTTTTTTAAAGGTAAGCAGTCCATTTCTAATTACTTTTCTTTTTTTTTTCTTTTTAATTTTATTTATTTATTTATTTATTTTTGGCTGTGTTGGGTCTTCGTTTCTGTGCGAGGGCTTTCTCTAGTTGCGGCAAGCGGGGGCCACTCTTCATCGCGGTGCGCGGGCCTCTCACTATCGCGGCCTCTGTTGTTGTGGGGCACAGGCTCCAGACGCGCAGGCTCAGTAGTTGTGGCTCACGGGCCTAGTTGCTCCGCGGCATGTGGGATCTTCCCAGACCAGGGCTCGAACCCGTGTCCCCTGCATTGGCAGGCAGACTCTCAACCACTGTGCCACCAGGGAAGCCCTAAGATGGCTTCTTGACTCACATATTTGGCTCTTGGGCTAGTATGGCTGGAAGAGCTAGAAGGTGGTCTCTCTCTCTATTAACACATGACCTCTTCACATGGCTAGC
This sequence comes from Balaenoptera ricei, assembly GCF_028023285.1. Lineage (NCBI taxonomy): Eukaryota > Metazoa > Chordata > Mammalia > Artiodactyla > Balaenopteridae > Balaenoptera > Balaenoptera ricei. Next base: position 78,077,988 of record NC_082641.1, read on the forward strand.
TTGGGATTCCTCATAGTAGTACAATCTCAGGGTAGTTAGTATTTTTACATGGTGGCTGTTTCTCCTAGAGTAAAGGTTCAAGGGACTCTTGCAGAAGCTTCAAGGCTTTTGATAACCCAGCTTTGGAAGTATCACTTTTGTTTCATTCAGTTAGTAGAAAGCTAGTCATACACAGGTGCCAACCTATGTAACTCCCGACAGCCAAAGCAGGAACAATTTGAGCAATAAAATAAATACATAATATTGGATTATCTACCAAAGTACAATATAAGATAGGGATCCATTGGGTCCATACTGATATAAATGAATGATTAAATAAATAAATAAGTAAATGTGGGAGAAGAGACAAATCTCCCTTGAAGCAGCACTCCAAATAATTTATGTATGTAGATATTCCACCCTCAAGAAGTGGAAGCATGAATCCCTACTCCTTGTGGGGGCTGCCCGTATTGACTTCCTTCCAAACAGCACAGAATAGAACAGGGGAAAGAAAGAGCATCTCAGCCGTATGATCAAGGTCAGTATCAACAGTGATAAATCATGTTGACAATATGTATCCTTGATATGTTGTGATAAAAATGGCACTTTACTCCTGTGATCTTCCTTCCAAAAACCCATAACCCCAGTCTAATTATGAGAAAAACATCAGACAAGTTCCAATAGAAGGACATCCTACAAAATACTTGATCTGTATTCCTCAAAACTGTTAAGGTCATCAAAAACAAATTCTGAAAAACTGTCACAACCAAGAGGAAACAAAGGAGACAATGACAAGTAAATGTAATGCGGTATATTGGATGCAGTCCTGGAACAGAAAATGACATTAGGCAGAAACTAAGGAAATCTGAATAAATTACTATGGACTTTAGTTAATAATACTGTAATAATAAGTTTTCATTAATTGTAACAAATGTACCATGAAAATATAAGATGTTAATAATAGGAGAAATTCAGTGAGGGGCGATGTGAGAACTGTGTGTACTATGACCTTATTTTTTCTATAGATCTAAAACTTTTCTTAAAAATAAGCGTCTATTAAAAAAAAAAAATCTAGTCAAAGGGCCCAGATTTGAAGGGAGGGGACTACAAAAGGTGTGAAAAACAGGAGGTGTGGTTCATTGGAGGACCATCTGCAATAGCATTCCTTTCACTGATTTTCTTCTGAGGACCCACCTCTCTGCCCCTATTCCCAGTTCATATGGCTGAAGCCTCACCCTTTGGTCCTAGAGGTAGAGCCAGGACTCTGGCCTAAGGCAATCAGTGAGTTTCCTTGTCCTCACCAGAATCTCCTTACTTGTAACCAAAAGTAAGGGAATTGCATCTCCTTTGCCACAGGATAGTTTCAGTGGGCAGTGACTTAAGCCAGGGCAGTCAGAGTAATACTAGGACTGTTAGGAAAGTCCCTCTGGCTTTGAACTTGAATATATGTGAGGTGGGAGCTGCTGCCTCTTATCTTGCCATCAGAAGGGGAGTACTTGGAGGTGACAGGAACCACCAACTAGAGTCTGAGAAAGAAGCCAACAGAATGGGGGTAGCTGATAGGGATAGAACGAAAAGATGGAAAAAATGAGCTGTGGGACATTTTGGAACCCAGAATCCATCCCTACTTAGAGGAGCTCTGCCTCTGGAGATTTCCCAGTCACATAAGTCAATAGTCTCTTTTTAAGTCAATGGTCTCTTTTTGGCTTAAGTCAGTTTGATTTGGGACTTTTTTGGTCCATTACAATAGAAAAAGTTCCTAAGTGATACAATGAAACAATAATTGTCCTCCAGTTTATTTCTATGTTAAATATGATCAGAATATTATTTGAGTCCTACTTTTCTTTGAGGCTGCTCTGTTTATACTCAAATAATTCATTATTTATCTAAAGATAAATCTGGCAAAGAGTAAATTGGTAAATATGTTTAAAACATTCAGAACAATTGCATAGCACACAGGAAGTGCCCAATAAATGTTAGATATTATAATTATTGTTTTAGCTTACTTTAAAGGGCTAAAACTTTGTTATGGCACCTCTCATCTGGTGTTAAATATGCAAGTAGTTATCACAGTAAAAAATTAGATGAATCATATAGCAAAGTGGCTAAAAGCATATGTTTTATAATCTCATGGGGCTGAGTTCAAATTCCAGCCCTGCTCCTTACTTACTGCATAGCCTCTCTGTGTGTCATTTCATTCTTCTAAAACTTAGAATAAAAATACCTCATAGAAGTAAAATTAAATCATGCTTAAAAAGGCCCAGTTTCAGTGCCTAACACTGAATATGTCTTCCAGCGAGTGTAATTATATTATTTTATACTGTGTGAAGATAAAATGCTGAAATTTTAATTAGCCTATAACAGACTTAAATAAATCAAGAATCCATGTAAGTGACATTGTATATTATATCAATGTATGTATCACCTGCACAAAAATTAAAATTAATAAAACAAAGTTCCTCTAAAATTTATGAAATATGTTTATTTTAGAAGACATGACTATTAATATTTTGAAAATTTTGGGCTAACATGCTTTTTCTAAGATACAAGATTAAAACACTAATTCAAATGTGTTTTGGTATCCTTTAGTTAGCAGATCATATTTGTTCAAAGTCAACTATGTTCTAAAATTATAAATGAAAAAGTTGCACATGATGAACAATAAGTTGAAAGAGATACTGTTTGCTAGGTGATCAGTGTCATAAAATTAAACTCATAGTCAATAAAGGGTATCAAACTGAAATTATATAAAACAAAGTAAAGGGGCTGAGATATAGTGTTATATGAATCTACTTTAAATACAAAATAGCTTTTAAAGAACAAGCCAATGCTAATATTTTAATTGTTGTAATGGGACCATTTTGGTTGCAAGTAAGAAAATCCAATTAAAATAATTTTCTCATCTAACAAGTCTGGAAGTAGCATGGCTCCTGCCTTAGTGCTATAATGATTGACTCAGTTTTTTTCATCTTTCATCCAGCTCCCTCCCTGGTCACAAGATGGCTGTAGCAGTTCCAGCTATCACAATCTCACACCAATGTCCAGGTAAGAAAAGAGAACATCTTCCTTGTGTTTCTGTAGAAAAACTAAGTAAGAAACCTTTGCAGAAGAAGCATGTTTCCCACTGTTCCATCCTGCACAGACTTCTCTTCAAGTCTCTTTGGCCAGAAGAGGGTCACAAGCGAAATAAAAGTACCGGATTTGTTTGGATGACCTAAGAGTCACCTCTGAGGGCTGGGGCTGGAGCACTTGTCTATGTAGATGAGCACAGTTCATTGTCAGGATGGAAGAAGAGGGGAATGGTTGCTGGGCAGGCAAACAAAAGCCTGCTACACTGACAAGCACCATTCCAAATAATCAGAAAAAGAATTCAATTGATGGAAGCATAATACTAAATATTATGCAGTAGTTAGAGGGAATAAGTGTACAGCAACATATATAGACCTTAAAAGTGTAGTATTCAGTGAAAAAAGTGGGAAAGAGAACAAAATCTATTGTATAATACTTATGTTGCTTAAAAATACATGAACACTGGAACTTTCACCTCGTGCTATAAGGAGTGTAAGCTGGTACAACCATTTGGGAAAACTTGAGCAGGATCTACTAAAGCTAAACAAAAGCATGCCTTATTTCCCAGTAAACTCATCTTCTAGGTATATACACATGAATGCCAATGTGCGCCAGACGTTTCTGAGAATATTCATAGCAACACCATTCATTAACAGTCCCAAACTGGAAACCAGCCACCCAAGTGTCCATCAGCTAGAGAATGGGTAAATAAATGATGGTATAGTTCCATGTTGGAAGACTATAATGGAATACAGTATTCACTGGAATACTATACAGTCATGAGAATGAATAAATGACTGTTCCATGCTACAACTAATGAAAGAAGTCTGTTACAATAGAGTACTAACTATATGATTCTATTTACATAAATTTTAAAAATGGGCAAAATTAATCTATAATGATAGGAGTCAAGATAGTGGTTTCCTTTTGGGGGAGGTTAGAGTTATTGGGATGGGCTTCTGGTGAGCTGGTAATGTTTTATTTCTTAACAGGTGTGGTAGTTTCATGGGTTTATTTGTGAAAATTCACTGAGCTGTGTATGTACCATGTTCATTTTTCTATATGCATGTTATACCTAAAATTTTTTCTTTAAAAAACCATGCACATGCAAAATAGCATTTATTTAATGAGTAAAAGGGAATACAAAGAAAACTGAGTCCCTGCCTTCATGGAGCTTAATTCTAATAATAAAAATAAATGTAAAATAGTAATAGCAGGTAATACTTAAATAGTGTAGATAGTGTGCCAGATCAAATTGTAACCATGTGAAGTAAATACTATCATCATCCCCATTTTAGAGCAGAGGAAATTGAGGCATAGGGCTGCCTGCTGTGCACTCTACCACATAATAAGTGATAGAGTGAGAATGCAAGCCTAGTAACTCTATCTCTAGGGTCTGCCTTTTAACCAGGATGCCCTATTGCCTCTCATGCTAGTGAAGGAGAAAGACAAAAAGCATAGATAGGTACAAAAAGTATCTCAGGTGGCAATAACTATAACGGAGTAAAACCAAGATACAGAGGCAGAAAGTGATAAGGGGGATTACTCTTTAAAATAGGACAATTAGGGAAAGTTCTCTCCCTCCGCCTTTTTAAAAACAAAGTGACATTTGGACAAACACATGAAGGAAGTGAGTGAGCCATGTGGATTGAGCAATAAGTGTGTCAGGCAGAAGAAACAGCAAGGACAAAGGCCCTGAGGTGGGCATAGTAAGTTCAAGAAATAGCTAGGAGGCCAGAGTGGCTAAAGTAGAATGAGATGTGGGAGAATGGGAGGAGACAAAGTCAGAGTTAGTGGGCACCAGATCATGGATGGCCTTGTAGGCCAGTGTTTGTACTTTATAAAGATACATATATATATCCAATGACTTAGATAGTAAACATGTTAGAGTGAGTGCTTCCCATAGGGAGAGGAATGGTTGAGGGAATCATGACTAAAAGAAATAAATACAAAGGAGGGACATAGCACCAGCCTATTAGGCCAGAGTGTCATGAGTATTATTAACTCAGTTCTACACCTGAGTTGTGGGGCAGAGGTGGGAACAGCTCTGGTATAGCCTTTAACCAGAGAGGACTCTATACTTCATCTCCACATCACTGTAAATTATCCAAAAGTTAAAATGATTGCATCAAATCTCCATTTCAGAGAAGAAAGATATGCCCTAAGTGTGTTAGGACTTCTCTGTTTCTGATGATTCATTCCCATGCAAGTGGCGGTATTTGTAATGGATGGCACTGCCTTTGGCCTGCAGTGTGGCAAAAGACCTCTTTTCGTTTTGGCAAAGCATCTTACCAAAAGATTAATAAGACATAGTTCCTATAAAAACATATTAACATCAGTCTTTTAAAAATTATATGATTTAATGGTTTAATTTTTTCCTAGAAATGTCAGGAATATGACAAACTACATGAATTGATGCTTAAAACATTGTGATTTCTTTAAAAACAAATATCCTGCATGCACACCAGTAAACCCCAAGAAGCATCAAGCCTCATTATTTGTATTTAAACCTAAATAGGTTTTTTTTTGTCCAGAAAAAATTTTATACTTCATTGGTAATATGAAAGATCTTGCTTTAGGTTAGAGAGATTTTTATTTTATTCAGGCTAATGATTGCAAATTTTGCCTCCTTCTTTATTTTTGGGATCTCAAAACCCAGAAAAGTATCTTTTAAAAAAGGACAAGTGTCCTGTAACTATTCAGATGAAATAAAATTTAAAAGCATTGTGTCCTGGGAGTTCAGAAGTTGTACTTTTGACTTCATTAAGGGTTTTCAAAGAAAAGAGAGTAGAAAGATAACCATTTTCTATGATTTGACTCTCAAATGAGCTTCTAGGTTCCGGATCTATATTAAAATGCAATTGTAAAAGGGGTGGGCACTCTGCACATTAATTTATAATGCGTCTCTTAATCAGTTCACTATTTATTGAATGTCTCCTGAATGTCAAACACTGTGCTAAGTACCTGGGATATATTGATGAGGGAAAACAGACACAGTCCTGCCTTCATAGTGCTACAGGCTAGCAGGGCAGTGGACATCAGTAAAGTCATTACACAAGCACATATAAAACTGCAAGTGTGGTGAGCACTGTGGAGAAGAGGCTCATGATGCAATGAAAGCCTGTACGGAGGACTTTGGACTAGTCAGGTTGGTTAGGGAAGGCTGCTCTGGAGACATGATGGTTACATTCTGATATGAAGGAAGAAGCTAGGAATTAACTTGGAGAAGGAGGAAAGACAGAGAGTGAAAAACAGAGGGAAAAGCCAAGTGATTAGAGGGAACATAGATCTGAAAGAAAGTCAGTTCTGGAATTCTCAATTAGAGAAATGAAGAGTATAGATGAAGGTTATATTCATTTATTCATTTAATTAAAACGTATTGAATTCCCATTGTATGCCAAATCTTGTTCTAGAGGCTGGAAATATTGCCAAAGAGCATTGGCTTTGTCGTATAAGTAAAGACATTAAAAAGTTTAATCATGCAGGGATGAGGGTGGGGTGGTGATATGATCATATTTGTGTTTTGCAAAATTAGCTCCAAAATGGAGAATGGATGAGAAGGGGCCAGAGTGTATTTTGTGGACCAGCTAAGAAGCTAACCAGGTGCTCCGGCTGAGACACAAGGGTAGCTTGCATGAGGAAAGTGATGCTGGAGATGACCAGCATCATCGGGTGTGGACAGTTTCAAAAGATAGTTTAGGAAGCAAAATAGGACATTGTGATAGGTTGAGGGGGCAAGGAGGGAAATGTCAAGGATGTGTCTGAGGGTTCTAGCTTATATAGCTAGATGGGTTGCATAAGATAATGGCAATAATAATTAACATTACTAACCGCTTTGACCTGAGTTTTGGGGTGGTGAGGGACTATGAGTGGAAATTACTGAAGTGTAGTCTTTAGTCAAAGTAGAGTCCTTCCTCCAACTCACCATAAGTGACGAACAATGATTGCCTCAAATCTCCACTTTTTTTTTTTTTGGACAGAGTAAACATGTCCTAAGTATGTTAGAATTTCACTGGTTTTGATGATCCATGTGAACAGCAGAGTCTTTTATGAGCTGCACTGCTTTGTCCATGCAGTGATGCCAAGAGTCCTTTTCTCTTTAGACACAGCATCTTCTGAAAAAAACAGTAAGACATAGTTCCCGAAAAGGAAAGTAAGTATCCAATGGAGGGGGTATAGCAAGGAGTGGAGAAGAACACACCCCAGATTCTCAGTTGGGAGCCAGGTCAGATCAAAGCCCAGAGCATGGAGATGCAGTCTGAGAGGCTGGAGCATAGGGTGGGACATGTGGCCTGGTGGGAGATGAGGCGGAGGTGCAGGCCGAGGTGGCATCCCAGAGGACCCTCTGCACTTTGCTGAGGTTTGACTTTACCCGAAGGGCAGTGGGGAGACTTTGAAAAGGTTAGGAAAATGTCAGGAATAAGATTAGATTTGCATTTTAGAAAGATGACTTTATAATAATTTAAGCTATCCTTATTTTATGAACTTTTTCTGAATATGTATTATTTTCACAATAAAAATGATTTTTAAAAAAGGAAAGCTGATTTTGTCTGATAGATTGCGTTAGACTCGGCATGTGAGACAAAATATAGGGAAACCAGTTAGAAAGCTATTGCAACAGGAGGTTGCTAACATGGAGGAGAGAATGCGAACTTTGCAGCCAGGAAGACTTCAATTTGGATAGACCCTGGCTCTACCACTTCCTGACTGAGTGAACTTGGGCGGCTGGGTTTCTTTTCTGAGTGTCAGTTTTTTTCATCTGTAAAAATATGGGTAACAGTACCTCCGTACCTATTTTCCGTTGTGAGAATTATGTATGTGAAGTTCTCAGTGTACAGTACTCTCAGTAAACGTAGTTCTTATTAATGTTAATGATGAAAAGAGTCTGAATTAAGGCAGAAGCAATGGGAATGAAGAAGGGGAGAGTAGATGGTAATGATGTTAAGGAGGTTGATTATATAAGCTTCAGGGACTGACTGAATGAACGTGGAGGAGCTGCCATCATACTTCTCAGGGATCCCACTTGGGTGGAATTAGGCAGATGGTGCTCGCATTCACTTAGAAAGAGAAATCAGGAGGGTTGGGTTGTTGGTTTGTGGGGGTGGGTAGGTTGGGAATGAGGGGAATTATGTCAGTGTGAGACTTGTTACCCTCGAGATGCCCCGAAGACAGCTGGCTGTATGGGTCTATAGCTCCATGAGGAGCGGCGGCTTCAGAATGGATATTGGGGAGGTGGAACTTTCTAAGGAAAATATGCTCAGAGCAATGAGTAGAAGGCCAACGTTAGGGCCATAGGGAGCATGAGCATCTTAGGAGGACAGCAACAGAACAGGAGGCAAAAAAAGGGGAATGAGAAAAGGAAAATATAGTCATATTTGTTAAGAGGAGAAGCAAGAATTATAAGCCAAGAGAGAAGAAAATTTCAAGAGGAAGGGAGTGGTTAATACTGTCAACTGCCACAAAGAGGTCAGCTAAGGTTTTCACGGAAGGAAAAAAAAGCCTTTGATTTAGCACCTGGGGTGTGTGTGTGTGTGAGGGTGGTGTTACAGTCTTGCCAGAGCCCCTTGAGTGGAGTGGTAGGGTTGGATCCAGATTGCAGTCTGTGGAAGAGTGGGCAGGAGGCGCGAAGTGGACCTGGGCTGGAACTGTCCTCTGTGCTTTTTGCGAGGGGAAAGGGAAAAATAGGGATGGTGGAGTTTTGTTTGGTGGTTTTAAGAATGAACTCTTGGGTGTGTGGGGAAGTAGTGAAACTAGAGAGAGAAAGAATAAGGGTGATTCTGCACTATGTGGGAGGGGTAGAGTTTGCCAGCACAGGTGAAGGAATTAGCCAGAAACCAGAAAAGGGAGGTCACTTCCTTTGGAATGAGAGGAAAGCTGGCACAGATGGATACGGATAAAAATAGGTAAAAGCGTGGGCTGGAGAGGTGTGAGATGTTGAGGAAGTTCACACTGATGATCTCAGTAGTCTTTGTGAAGAGAGTGGCACTGGCCACGGGGCAAAAAGGTTAGGAAGGCTTGGTTTTACTAAACTGTTCGGGGGGCCAGGAACAGTTAGTTGCTCACAAGTGGGCTCCAGAAGGGACTGTTGAGTAGCATTCCAGTTCCTGCTGGGGTTGAAGGTAGCTTGCTGGCTCGGTGTCCTCCACCAATGTTCCCCGTTGCAGCCACGCAGGACTGAGGAAGGGGCTATCAGAAGTGACAGGGCTGAGGGGCTATGGAAGGGCAGGGCTGAGTGTGTGCAGGAGCTGACGGGGAGGCAAGGTGGACGGTTGTTCCTTGATCTGGAGAATGTAGGCCATGGTGGAGAGCAGGACTGGTGAGTGTGTGTTTAGGAATTTGAGGCCATGGTTTTAGCAAAACACACACCCTAACACTTAACACCTGTAATCTGAACAGAGAGGTGCAGGGTGGGGCCTGTGGTTATCTACAGGGCTATTTTTAGTTTGATGGTCCCTAGTTGGTGGTCCCTCTTGTTTTCGCTTTCCTGGGTGGAGGCAGCAACTTAAAAAACCCTAATTAGGGACGTCCCTGGGGGTCCAGTGGTTGGGACCCTGTGCTTGCACTGCACGGGGTGCGGGTTCAGTCCCTGGTCGGGGAACTAGGATCCCGCATGCTGTGTGGCATGGCCAAAAAATTAAAAATTAAATAAAAACCTAATTAAAAGGAAATGATTTCTGTAATTTGAGGTCTTTGGACAATGGGAACACCAGAAAAGATGGTAAAATACTGATGAGACCAAAGCAGTATTTATACAGGCATTACAAACAACTTGGGCACTATTCTAAATTAAGTTAAAAAAAAAAATCATTACAAGACAATGCATAGGTTATTCTTTCTTCTTTTCCTAAATTGCTTTAAATCTTTTATGTCATATCTTAGTGAGAGGAAATAAAATGGGGTATATGTAGCTACTGATACTGGATTTTTTATTCAGGCTAGTGTGTGTGTGTGTGTGTGCGTGCATGTGTTTACCAGTCAAGGAGCCCCTCTGTGCATTTTTTGGCATTTGATGTCAAGTATTAGTGCTAAACAAGAATATCTGTTGGAGTTAATAACAGTAGCTAAAATTATCTTTGCAGTTGACTGCAAAGATGGGAATAAAGCATTGAAATCAAACTGTTTAGGAATTTGTCTTTCAAATAAAAATATCTTTAAAATTCTGGCAGGTGGGCAAAGTAAGCAGCCAGCCTGGGGTTGGAGGTAACAGAATAGTTCTGGAAGGGGCCAGTTATACCAATAAATGTTTGCTGCCAAGTGCTGCCTTTTAAAAGGAGTGCTTGCCCCTTTTATGAGTTCCCTCCCTTGAATCAGTCTGGTTGGGGGAGGGAGTGGGGAGAGAAATTAAACCTTTTAGGGGAGCCCATCAGTGATTCTTGTAGGTGATGGGGTTAGTGTGATGGCAGCCAGGTTTCCTGCCAGAAGTCGACCTGGTGCTATAAAAATGTCAGGAAGAGTGTGCACAAAATGGAAACACAAAAATGCCGACTATAGGAGAATAGAAAAATATATTGTGGTTAATTCTCACAATGTAATATTTACTTGCAATGAATGAAAGTACAAATATACATGACACTTGGATGAATCTGTCACAAAATGTTAGTGAAAAAAGAAAATCCCAGAAAACTATATATAGTACAATACCATATTTGTAACATTGAAAAACAAGCTAAGGAATAATAAACACAAGGTTCAGGATAGTGGTTGGTTACCCCTGAAGTGGTGAGGGTGGAGGGCACACAGAGGACGTCATGGGGAGAGCATATAAATAGATATTAGATATTGTTAATATCATTGTTTGCGTTCGATGGGGTATTCATGAGTGTTTATATATCATTTAAAATAAAGTAAATAAAATGAAGAGAGCCATGAATCGATTGATTGAGATAGTGCATCGGAAACCAAAGAAATGTATATTTCTAGCAGCATGACATTGTCGGCAGCAAATATGAGCATAACATGGGCCCTGTTGGCAAGCCTGGCCCTTCTCACTTGGTGAACAAGGCTGAAGAACCTCTTCCCACAGGGCTTTACCTTCTAGTATGAAGATGGACTACAAACAAAGAATTTGACAAAGTCATAAATTCCGTGAAAGAAAAACAAAACCAAAAACATAATAATATCTCTTTGTGTAGTCATGTGCAGGTATGTCTCTAGGATAGATGTCCAGAAACAGATTAGTTAGATGGAAGGTATGTACATTTAAATTTTTGATAGATACTGTCAAATTGCTCTCCAAAAAAGGTTGTACTAATTTACGTTTCCACAACCTTCTTTTTCGACATTCTTGCCAACACTGGTGATTATCAAATCTTTTGGCTTAGCTAACTGGCAAAATATGACATCCCATTTTTGCTTCAACCAACCAATTTTTAGATGAGCTTTTGGCATGAGGGTCATTAGTGAATTGAAGACTCTGCATATTTCTTTTCCACTATTGGCCAAAGAATGGCTGTAGTTGTATTTGCCTAAAAATTCTTTGGGAGGGGCTTCCCTGGTGGCACAGTGGTTAAGAATCCGCCTGCCAATGCAGGAGACATGGGTTCGAGCCCTGGTCTGAGAGGATCCCACATGCCACGGAGCAACTAAGCCCATGCGCCACAACTACCGAGCCGGTGCTCTAGAGCCCGCGAGCCACAACTACTGAGCCCACGTGCCACAACTACTGAAGCCCGCGTGCCTAGAGCCCATGCTCAGCAACAAGAGAAGCCACTGCTATGAGAAGCCCGCGCACCACAACAAAGAGTAACCCCCGCTCAGCGGAACTAGAGGAAGCCTGCGTGCAGCAACAAAGACCCAATGCAACCAAAAATAAAAATAAATAAATTTAAAAAAAAATTCTTTGGGAACAGTTGTACCCTGTGTTTAGATCTATTAGTCTATAATCCATTTGGTCAGAAGTAGTGTTTACCTAAAACCCTTGGAGGGATGGAAGGGGAGGGAAGGGAGATTTATTCAGTGCTTTTATGTAGCAAGTAGTGGGCTAGGTGCTTTCACTGTTCTCTCATTTAGTTTCTTCTTCATGGCAGGCCCTTTGAGGAAGTTTGGAGACTCAAAGAATTGAAGACTTGCCTTAGGCATGGAGTTAGGCAGTGATTCAGCCAGCTCTCACTTTGTTTAACATAATCCCGCCACCACCCCGCTTAAGCCTAACAGAAGATAGCACCATTTGAAGGATTTAGTCTTTTAATGGTTCTATTCCAGTTGTTTCCAACCTTGGCTGTACGTTGAAATCTCCTGGGGAACCTGAAAAAAATACTCATACCTATGTCCTACTCCCAAAGATTCTGATGTAATTCATCTGAGGTGTTTTAAAAAATACTCCCAGTGGATTCTACTGTTCAGCCAAGGTTGAGAACCACTGGTCTAATTCATTGATCTCCAGATTTCGTTTTAGACTTGTATTCATTAACTATAATGCAATTTTGTGACGCTCTTTTGCCACCTTATCTCCTAGAAGTTTTTCAACTTATTTTTTTTTGGTTTATTTTGAGACTTTTGGAAAAATTCCATAATAGGCTTTGGAATAATTGCAGATATCCTGGTGTGAGATGGGTAGAAAACTGCATTACTAAATTGAGGTCAGGAATTGCTGAGCTAATTATTTCTCAGGTCTTTATTTTGCAGTTTTTAAAATCAGTAAACCAACTGCAACATGACATAAGCAGTCTTTGTCTTGAAGAAGAGTATCAGCAGAATATTAGTATCACTTATGACTTTTCACAAATACATTTTCATCTGTTATTGAAGATGAAATAGTGCAGAACAGGGAGCTCAAAAAGGGAAATATTTCAGCTGCAATAAATGAAATCTTGTTCAAATGTTATTCAGTTTTCCTGGGAATGTTTACCCACTGCCCTATAAAAGTAAAATACCTACTGATTGTCTACCACATACATGATGAGCTTAGTCAGTAAAATCATTTCCCCCATCTGTGATATCAAGATGCCTTCCCCCCTGCAGTACAGCTTTAGAAAAACTAGACACAATTGTTTTGGCAGCTCAGATGGGGATCATCATGCCTCTTACCTATTCAGTTGTTGTGGTTTATTTTTAATGTACGTTGATCTTTGATATTGCATTTCTTGGTGGTGTGGGCAACAGTTATAGGAGAGCTGTGTGGTGATTTTTAGCACAGACCTTGTTTTTTCCTTTCCAAAGCACTTATTATTGTTGTTGCTATTAATATTTTAACTTGTAGGTTTTTTCAAACCAGTTTAATGTAACTTCTGAATATAGAATCCTATTCGATTTCTGTGTGTCCTGTGAATATTTTGCTTCCCCTTCCAGTCTTCTTTTCTATAAGTCTCATTCATCATGGTCTCACTCAGCCTGATATCAGCTTTGCAAAGACCACGCACCAGGAAAGGGATCCAGCATGGTAGCATAAGAAAAGCCAGACTTGGTGGACTTTACTTGTAGTTCAACATCAATGCTTTCTTATAGAATTTTGAGTTATTCTATGTCACAATTTCCTAAATCTATAAAATGGAGATAACAGTTCCCGAGGAGTAAACAACAGACTGTATGTGAAAGCACTTTGAAGTGTATAAAGTGTGGTATATTCAGTACTATTTATTCTTAACTAGTCCATTTTCCATCTAATATCTGCAAAGTTGGTAAAATAAACCAAAAACCATCTTGAAGCTGCTCTCTGGTGTGTGATGAGTGTGTGAGACTGGAATTAAAAGACCTGGTGTGAATCAGGGCAAATCATTTCATCTCAACTTTGGTTTCTATCTTTAAGATGAGAATAATAGATAGATGCCAACTCAGATGGTGGATGGATTAAATACTATCATCAGTATGAAAGTACTTTGTAAAGGGTAAGGCACCTCACAAACATTAGCTAATTCCTCATTTAAATTTGGGTGCATGACCCATCCTTCAAGTCACGCATCTTTTTCCTCAGCTCCAAGGCCCAGAATCTCAGTGCTACCTCCAGAATTCCCACACCCTCTCCCATTTTGCTGCTCCTTCACTAGGTCCTCCCATCTGGACACCTCCACCTTCTGACCTTCTTTCACCTTCTTTACTCCCACCCCTCTCCCAGATTATATTGACATTTTCTTTCCCTGGGTTTTATTTTCTTCATTATGAAATTACACTTCTATTAATATAGATTAAGATTACACTTACTTTTAATGCTGCTTGTGACTAGCATTTAAGATGACTAATCTGTTGATTATCCCAAAATAAATGTTACTAAATTGTGTTGTTCTTTCAGAGAGTATACTGTATTTTAGCAGTGACCAGAGTACCAGAACCCACGGTAATGACGAATATAAATATTTCAGATCCGTGTTAGATTTGAGGTACATGTTTAAGGAGGGATGTGCCTTTTGTTACCGTCCAAGGTACGCCTTCTAGTCAGCTGGAAGGAAAACAAAATACATTTTTTACCTTTTTTGGCCATACCGCATGGCTTGCGGGATCTTAGTTCCCCAACCAGAGATCGAAGCCAGGCCCTCGGCAGTGAAAGCGTGGAGTCCTAACCACTGGACCACCAGGGAATTCCCTTTTTTCCCTTTTTTTGGATTCAGATGAAAAGTTATTTAATAATATCTTGATTATATTTTAAATAATTTTAATAACGTCATATAATATATATTTTAATTCCTTTGTTGAACTTTGATTCAAATATAAGATGATAAACTTTTAAAATATTATACAAATCTCCTGAAACACATGTGTAACATAACATACCTGTCCTTAAAAAAATCCCAGTCAGTTCTGTTCCTATCTTAATGGTATTCTACAATGTTTTCTACCAAAAAAAAAAAAAAAAAGTTTCCCAATGTCCTCTCTTTTTTTTAGAAAAAGCATCATTTTTAGGTGGATATTCTTTTTCACACAGAGTTCCTAAAGTCAGCTGACTTCCCCTAGTCATGTATACCTAATGTAGAGCAGTTGATTTTTGAAACTTTTCTGTGAACTCACAGGAAAAAATAAAAATGAGTGAAAAACCAAACCAAACAAACATCTCTGATTATTCTAGAGATTTTTCTTCCTGGGAGTTCTTTATCTTTTGCGTTCTTGCGGGTGTTTTACTAAGTCATAGATTTTAACAATAAACAGATCTTCTATGACTACTTTGTGTAGCCAAAGAAAAAGAAGTTGCTTCTGGATAACTAATAACTTTTAAGTCATTCGTCATAAAAACAATACTCCTTCCCTTGGGCTATGAGACTGCTTGGGCTGAAAGAGATTGAGGCATTACTTAGCCCCCACTCCTGTATTTATTCCCAAATGGGGAACTGGGCCCCAAGGAGGTGACAATTTACTTGAGTTCACACAATGACTAGCTTTATTGGGGAGTTCTTAAGAAAGAGTATGGATAGGCATATCTAGATAAGAGATAAAAAACATCTGAGTTATATTGGTTTGTTAATGAGCTGTTAGCCATTTCATCTTTCAGATGTTATTTATCCATGATTCTGTTCTCTTGGCAAGGGGAATAATAGAAGCAGGATTCCTGCCCTCTTGCTGAGCTTGGAAGAGTTATGTGTGTATGTGTGTGTGTGTGTGTGTGTGTGTGTGTGTGTGTGTGTGTATAAGGAGGAGTAAAGGAAAATTAGCCTCTTTTTTTGAAATTTACTTCTTCTCTGGCCTTGTATGGTCATAGTTCTTAACCCCTGACCTTAGAAAAATAAGATTTTAAAGTGTATGTTTTAGTGCGGGGTAGGGAGGCTCCCAGCATCCCTGAGGGGAGTCTTGACTTGGATACTTTCAGGGCAGGGCCAATCACTGCTGGCTCTGGTGTCGAACGGTTCTAATTGCTTGAAAATTTTTCATTATATTGAGTTGAAATCTGTTCCCTGTAATTTATACCCACAAATCCTAGTCCTTCTTTCTGCAAAAACCGAGACCCAATATATTCAATCGACTGCCTTCCTCCTCATGGAGGCCTCTTCTTTCTGGAGTAACCACTCCCATACCCTTCAACTTTTCTCCATAGGGCATTATTTTCAGACCTCTGATTGCTATTCTTAGGACTCAGTCTGGTTTTGAACTGTGTCTTTTAAAATGTGAGGTTGAGAACTGAGTATCTCTCCAGATGTGGTTGTCCATTGTGGAACATATGGCAGAACCATAATATCTGCTAGCAACTACATTTCTATTAATAGAGACTAAATACATTTGCTTTCTTGGTAGTTGCCCTTATACTCTTGACACATACTAAGCGTGGGAGCAACTAACTCCCCTGGATATTTTCTGTGTGAAATGTTATCCTATCAGGTCTCCTATTGTCTATGTTTGTTCAATTAAATATTTTGAACTGACATTTATCTATGTTAGGTGTTATATTATGGTTTCATTGTGGCAAGAGCATCTAAATTCTTGACCTTGTCCTTGATTTATTATAAATCATTTGTGTACTTTCCTTGTAGTAGAAGAATAGTCTTAAGCATTTTGAAGGGTGGGGAGCATTATTTTTCTTAGAAATATCTAGCAAAAAATACATTGTTACTTGACCTTATCCTAGGTCTCATTAAAAAAAAAAAAGATGTGTATGTGTATTGTAGGGTTTATACTACATAGTGGATGCTATGGTGTATTCCCTAGATCTCCCCTTCAGAACCAAGTCACTAATTCCCCTAGTAACTGGGGAAGTTGGAAGCTGAGGCCCCTGAGCTAAATCCCTCTCTGGGAATTGCCCTAAGGGCAAGGTTTATCTCACACAAATCATACCACCTTCCCAGGGGCAGCCTACATACAATGACTGGTCAGGCAGGGGACTAAAGGCTCAGTCTCTTTGCTTTGAGGAAGGGCCATCCCAGCTCCAGAGATTCACGGTGTGACAGCTGAATCCTTTGTTGCCACTGCACTGAAGTTCAACTCTTCTCTCTGTCCACAGCTACTCCCCCAAAGGCGTGGATCCAAGGATCTTCCTCAATGAACTTTCTGCACTCAAATTTCCTTCAGAATCTGTTTCCCAGGGAAACAGACCTAAGAGATTTGGTAACAGAAGTGCTCTGAGGAAGCTGCTCTAAAGTGGGATTTTGGACCTGGGTTAGTGCAGATGGCTGGCAATGGTGTGTAGAAAGAGAAGTAGCCTGAAGTAAGAATATTTATAAACTCATAGACTGTGGGAAATGGTTTATCTGGTTAGCTAGGGGACTGGAAGGAGAAAGATTAGAAGATAGGGGATAAGGAGGTCTGGAGAGGAGCATATAGATGGACACATGGGAGTGGGCATAGTGTGAAGATATTTATATCACACGTTAATCTCCACCAGAGAGCATCCATAGTGGAAGGGGCACTAAACAACCAAGTAGACCAAATTGTTACCAACCTGGGTCCTTGGACCCTTTAATCAACAGAAATTGCTAAGAGGCCAGATGAGAAATTCAGGCAAGGCTTTACTGGGACTCATGCTCCAGCATGAGGGAGTGAGAACAAGAAACAGGTTCCCTTGCTTGCACCTCCTTGGTGGTGCTGTGTGCAGGGATCATGCGCAGAGCCCTGCTTTTGCTCTTGGCACCTCAGAAGTGGCAGTTGGGTTTTGGCCTTTTTGTACCTTATTGCTCATAATTTGCCCCAACTGCACATGCATGCAGTTATTTTTAGTCTCTTATAGTTTCTTTGTATTCTGTTGCTCAAGGAGACGTTTGTCCAGGTGCAAGTGCTCCAATAAAGGGTCCCAGGTCCCAGGCCTCAGCCAGTCTCAAAATGACTTAGCTGATGTTAGCCATTCTCTGTCTTTGGTCATCTCAATGCTGACGTAACAGGAACATAAGTGGAATAGCCATGATGGCTGTGATGGAGGCTACACGTGGGCCCAACAGCATGAACTCTCCTTTACAACGTTCATTTAGTTACTGCAGCTGCTGAATGGCCAAATTCCAGCAATAGATACTGTCTTAGTTCAGGATGTTATAACAAAGTGCCATGGACTTGGTGACTTATAAACAACAGAAATTTATTTCTCACAGTTCTGGAGGTTGGAGGTCTGAGATCAGGATGTCAGCATAGTCAAGTTCTGGTGAGGGCCCTCTCCCAGGTTGCAGACTGCCAGCTTCTCATTGTATCCTTACATGGCGGGGAGCAGAGAAGGGAAGCAAGTGCTCTTGTGAATCTTATATGGGCACTAATCCCATTCATGAGGGCTCCACTCTCATGACCTCATCTAATCCTAATTACCTCTCAAAGGTACCTAATATCATCAAACCTTCTAACATCATCACGTGGGTGGGGATAGGGTTTCTACATATGAATACTGGGGGGACAAAAGCATTCAATTTATAACAGAGACCAATGCTGAGTCCCCTGTATGGCACCATCCCTCAAGAATACCTACCAGTAATTGGTGACAGCTTAATTACATTGAACTCTTTTCACTCTGGAATCAGCATATGTTCTGGGTGTGGGTTTGCCTTACCTTCCTGCAGGACGTCAATTAACACCACTATCCTGGAGCTAGAGAGTGTTTGGTCCACCAGCAGAGGATTTGCATGACATTGTATTAAACCAAGGTGCCCTATCTACAGCAAAGGATGTGTGGAAGTGGATACATGATCGATCGTAGGATTCTCTAACCTTATTAAATACCACACTATCAAGAAGCTGCTTGCCTAGTAGAGTGATAGAATGACCTTGTGAAAGCACTATTGAGGTGCCAGCTTAGAGATGATAACCTTTAAAGATGGGGTGTAAGTGCAGTATGTCCCCTCAGTCAACCATCATTATATAGTTCCATGTGTCTAAGAGGCAGAATACATGGACCCAGGGACCAATGAATGGTTGGAAGTAGGAACAGCCTCATTTACCACCTGTCTCAGTGGCCCACTCAGTGGGGAATTTGGGCTTCCTGTCCCCACAACTCTGGGATTTATGGGTTTAGAGGTCCTGTTTCCCAGAAGAGGAGCACTTCCATCAAAGAACAGTATTACATCCTGTTAAGCTTTAAGCTATGCCGAAACTCCATCACTTCAGATTCCTCAGGCCAAGAGACCAGCAGTCACGAAAAGGAGTCGACCTCCTGGCAGGAGTAATTGACCCTGCTGCTACATTAGTAGGGTCTGGAAAAATCTGTTTGACCCTTAGGTGATCCACTGGGGGATTTTTTAGTACTTGTTGCCCAATTTTAAAAGTAAATGGAAAAATATATCAGTCATGGCCTGAGAAAGGCATGATGACTAGGAACTCAGTCCCTTCAGGGGTGAGGTCTGAGTCACCCCATAAATTAAACAACCTACACCAGAAGAGCTGCTAGTTGAGGGTAAGAAGAATCTAGAATGGGTAATAGAGGAGGGATACAATGACAGCCTCAAGAGCAGCTGCAGTGAGTTTGTCCCACTAACCTCTTTCAGCATCCTCAGAAAAAGAGACCAATCAGAATCTTGGAGGATTTTTCCCTAGAGTGTATCATATGAAGCCAGTGGATACAAGTGGCACAAGTACTGGGCTGTAGTGGATATGGGGCACTGCTGAGATTCTTCTCTTCAAGACTGAGGCACTGAGTTGCTGGACTGTTGATGGCTGATAGTTCTCAGCTGAATCCCTGTCTGGACATTACTTTCAGCTGAAGGGAGCCACCTCAAGATTATGCCTCTCCCTGGGAAATAGCCTGTGTTGAATGACTGGTCACTGTGGGGTTATAAAACTCAGTCCCTTGACCCAAGTGGTACAACTCAGAAGGACCATCCCAGCTCCAGAGAACCTTGTGGGATTAGCTGAGTCCTTTGTTACAATTGCAATATAGTTCAACTCCTCCCTGTGCCCATTCCTATTTCCTTTACTCCTCTGTAATTGTTAATCCCGAGTGCATTTCTCAAGAATTCTCCTGCATAGCAACAACCATCTCAGAGTCCATTTCCCAGGGAACACAACTGAAGTCATACCATGTGTTATTCGGGTAGATCAGCAAAGATCAGAGACTATATGAAGTACACACAACTGTACTGCAATATACAATCCTGATGTGTGGTCTTATTTAGTTGGGGGCTGCAGTAGGCACTTTACATGCCTTATTTTATTTAATCCTTTTAGCAACCCTGGGAGGTGGCTACATGTCATTCCCAAGTTACAGATGAGAAACTGAAGCACAGAGAAGTGAGGTATGTTGCTAATTTCATACAAGTAGTTAGCACTGAAGTTGGAATTGGAGGTTCATCATTCTGCCTTCTATTATACTATGCTGTTCTAAAGGCTTTTGGAACACAAGATGGTAGGTGTTTGCTGGAGGCTCCCAATACATCTGAACTGAGTGTGTGAGACTGTGTGTAAGGGGCTCCCAAGCAGTACGTGATCCATTCATAAGTTTACCTGTAAGAAAGCTAGTCTACTGGTCATTGTGGTTTATCCTCTGATGGAGAGAGGGGAGTAATTGAACTTGGTAACTTCTTTGGGATGGATTAGCTGTTAAAGAATTTTAAGTGACATAGATTTGTGTGTCCTATTGACCATGAGAATGAGAAAGAAAATGGTAGCAAAGGGACAATAGTTTTTTCTGCTTTGACTCTAGTTTTTCTTAATGCTATTGACCAGGTGGTAATTGGAAGCCAGGCTTGGTGTCCTTGCCTCTATGTTGAATAGAGATTATGTCAGGGAGCGGAGAAAGTTACAGACCCTCATAAACCCAGGGAGGGTCTTAAGCTTGTATCTAAGTTTCTTTACTCAAAGCTAATTTCGGTTATATCATGTTGTAAATAAAGTTGGCATTAGAGTACTGCAGACAGCTGTTGAGAGATGGGCAAAAGTATGTAATTGCGGCTCTCATAAAGAATTCAGTCTTGTACTTTCAGTAAATAGATGATAATTAAATTGAAAAACTTTAACCTTCACTAATTACAGAATATGCTTCAAACCCTGACCATGGCAGTAGTTACTGTGGTGAAGTCTCCCTGTTCTGTCTATAGTTTATTGCATTTGTGAAACTTCTCTTCATTTTGCCTGATTTTCACCAGTGATATTTCTCGTCTGTGGTTTGTGTTATGTGGCCTACAGGGGAAAAAAGCCACCTGCTTAACTATTTAAATAGTCATAGGTCTATAGTTTCCTGAAATAACCCAGCCTAACTTTCTCAGGAAGGTGTGAAATTCCCTTTTCTGGGAATTGCTTTTTGCTTCTGATTCTTGCCCTCAGTGACATCTATGCCGGTATCTTATTTCCATGCTAAGTGAGATAAAGTTAAAGCATAAAAATTAGCAAAAGACATCACCAAAAAATAGCCAGGCAAGGTGTCCCCTTTGCTCAACTCCCTTTATCCTCTTTGCACTGACCTCACATGTTGGTAATGGCTATATATTGGGGTATATTTCTGACTTAAATTTTTTAAAGGCTAGTAATTGTCTTCTGGTACTTGTTATTCCTGTTGTCAATATTTCTTAGATATGATATTCTTCTAAAAATATTTTTTTAAAAATCCCTAATGAGTGAATTCAAAAGGCTGGGGTTTGATGTGAGGGGTCGTACACTTTTTCTTGGTGTAAACCAGGAACACAGGTAATTTTTTTTTTCTTTTCCATCACTATTTCTTGGAACTTTGAAAGCACATCAGTGAATCAGATCAGCTTCCCCAAACATCAGTGGATTGAGCATAGCTGAGAGTTATTGTTTCTAATTTTAATTTTTATTTAAAAAAACTTCAATGTGGGCTTCCCTGGTGGCGCAGTGGTTGAGAATCCGCCTGCCAATGCAGGGGACACGGGTTCGCGCCCTGGTCTGGGAAGATCCCACAAGCGGCGGAGCAACTAGACCCGTGAGCCACAACTACTGAGCCTGCGTGTCTGGAGCCTGTGCTCCGCAACAAGAGAGGCCGCGACAGTGAGAGGCCCGTGCACCACGATGAAGAGTGGCCCCCGCTTGCCGCAACTAGAGAAAGCCCTCGCACACAAATGAAGACCCAACACAGCCATAAATAAATAAATTAAAAACAAAAACAAAAACGAAAAAACTTCAATGCTATGAAGGAAAAAAATTATTGAGAGGAGGAGCACAAGAGAGTCTTTTGAGCTGGAAATGCCATATATCATGATCCTGAGTGGTGGTTACATTCATTGAGCCGTATGCATAAGACTTGGGCTCTACATTGTATATATGTTACACCACAATAAAGCAAACTAATATTTTCTAGTTTTGAAGCATCTTTTATTTGAAAGCATTTAGAACATGAGATAAAGTAAGGGAAAGAAAATTTTAAAGTGTAAAGTATAAATTTTAGTTCCATCTATGGAACTAAAAGATGTCATGATCTAGAAATATAACTAGCATATTTGGTATACAAAGTGGATTGCCCTCTACCCTCTAGCCCTGGATTTTTAAATTTTTTATTGATGTATAGTTGATTTACAGTGTTGTGTTAGGTTCAGATGTACAGCAAAGTACATATATAGTATATATATATATAATGAATGTGTGTGTGTGTGTGTGTGTGTGTGTGTGTGTATATACACACACACTTCAGTCCCTTGGCCTGGTGCCAGAGAGGGAGTTCTCTTTGTGCCAGATGATTCTTACCTCTGTCCCTGCTGTGGGACTTAAAGGTTTCATTCTAGGGCAATTAACCTGCAGATCTTTCTCCAAGTCTGTGACCTTACTACAATGTAATGAAACAGCACCTATTGTCCCTGGGATGGTCATGGACAAAATTTCCAACCGTTGGAGGGGAATTCATTGGAGTCAGGGGTTGTATTAAGGATATCTATTATAGAGATAGAACACGTCATAAGGGTGTAATGAGGACGAGAACAGGTTGGAACACTTACATTCCTGTTAACACTTGGCTAAGCGTTTGTGGCAGAAAACTGCTAGTGCTGGCAGATTAATGAAGAGAGAAGAAGGAAAACTGCTCTGTGAGTTCCAGACTAGGTTCATCATTAAAACAGGTTTGAATGTCACTTGGACACTGTGGAGTTGTAGTACACCCTTTCAGTGTGAATCCCAAGAACAGGGAGAGCCTGAACAATAGGGCCTGAGAGCCGGCAAATTCTTGCCTTTCCTCCTCTCATCCACCTCTTCTTCAGCAGCTAGCTCAAGTTTCATATCTCTCACCACTTCAGCCCATATTGGTCTCCCCATTCTTGTTTTGCTTACGATCTGTTTCTTTCACATGGCACTCTATAATTTTTGACCTTATTTCTTCAGTGGTTCATATGAATGACATAATTCTTCAACTTTCTTGGAGGGAAAACATCACCTTCATTTTGTATCCACTTTAGGGGATAGCGCATTGCTTTAGAGGTATTAGGTAATCAAAATATATCTGTGGAATGAACAAATAGTGTAATCAAGGCTTCTATAATATTAGGTACTCAATCTTTTGTTTAAAGTTAATGCTGTGTAAAAATGAGTGCATAATGATATTATTTTGAATCTCAAGTAATCTCGTTCTTAAGGTTACATTCTTTATTTACTTTTAATTTTCCTTTTGCAATTGAATCTGACAAGAGAGACCATTTGTGTGTGTGTAGGAAATCCTTTGCCCAGTTTAGGCTTCCAGTAAATACAGGTTTTAAATAATGCAACATGGATATGGCTTATTATAGTCTCTAAATAATTACCAGGACCTTCAGTAAGGGAAATACTTTTCTGATGGATCATTAGATACCCATTTGTGGTAGACTTTTAAGCCATTAATAATCATAGAGATTGTCTTAATTGCTTTTGGAGTGAAGAATTCTTTTGTGATACGAAGAACTGCGTTCCAATTCATCTGTTTTGCTACCCTGGATTTTCTTAAATTGGCTTGCTTTAAAATGGGCATACTTGTGCTTAAAAAAGCTCCAGAGGCCTTCCATCCATCTACAAATACAAAAATAGCAATAATGACTGTCACCCCCCTTTTCCCCTGTCAGTTATGGGGACTATTTAAGCTTCTTTCTTTTTTATGCTCTAGAAGTAATGTGTGGTTTAGATTCGACTCCCTTTAATCTGCAATTCTGACTGAGCTCCAAACCACTTAGCAGCCTGCCATTTTTCAACGGGAGGGAAAAACAGCGATATAATTTACTGTCCACATTTTATAGTTTCCCCTTTAAAAAACCTGCTTACACAGTTCCTGTATTTGCAGAGACTAAAGAGTGAGATGGCTTTTAAATGCAGCCCTGGCTGGGCAATGCTGGGAAACTCAAAGGAGCTGACAGGCCATCTAGCTGGTGCAAGGTGCTGAGAGATAAGGGGCTCTGGGAATAACGTTGTCAGGGAAAGTGTGAAGGAAGATGTAGGTATCACAACAGGTTTGATGAGCCAGAAGGGGAAGCACTGTACCAAAGGACAGAGGGTCACGGCTGGCCTCCGCCACTGAACTTAGGTGTAGCCTAGATAAGAATCGTGTCATTGTTTTAGTCAGGCAGCAGCATTTACTGGGCACTGACACTGCTGGGGACTTTCTTTACCGTTACCCTATCTGAACCCTGGTCTCTTAGAGATTCAGCCAAAAGAATCTCTGGCCTCACATACTGCTTTTATTACTGAACAGGCAGTGTCTGCCCTGGGCCTTGCCTAGGAAAACTGGAGAAGAGGTGGGATTCGTGAGGCCTCACCCTCAGGATGGTGTTCCACCCACCAGGACTTCCCCCACTCTCCTTGTCCCCGTGCTCAATTGCCTCACATTCTTCAGCAGTTTTCATTTTCTCCTGTTCACTTCATCTGTTCACTTCCATCTCACCCATTCATGGAGCAGTTACTGAACACCTACCATGGGAGGACACACACTGGAGAAATACTGTATTCACCAGGGTTCTCAGACAAACAGAATTAATAGGATATCCTATATATGATATAGCATTTATATATATAGATATAGGTAGATTATGTATGTATGTACGTATGTATGTATGTATGTATGTATCTATCTATCTATACAGTTAACCCTTGAACAACATGGAAGGGGGGTAGGAGCACAGACCCCTGCACAGTCGAAAATCCATGTATAACTTTACAGTTGGCTCTTTATATCCAAGGTCCCACATCTAACCAACTACAGATAGTGTAGTACTGTAGTATGGATTTATTGAAAAAACTCCACATATAAATGGACCTGCACAGTTCAAACCTGTTCAAGGTCTCTCCCTCTCTCTCTCTCACACACACACTCACAGATTGATCAGTCTATCTTTCCATCTGTCTATCTATCTGGCCGTAATCTATTTAGATTTATTTTAAGGAATTGGATTATGGAGAATGGCAGATCCAAAATATGCAGGGTAGGCTGACAGGTTGGAGACCCAGAGAAGAGTTGATGTTGCAGCTCAAGTCTGAGGCAGTCTGGAGGCTGCCTTCCCTCTTCTTTGGGGGAGGTCAGTCTTTTTTCTATCAACATTTTCAACTTATTGGATGAGACCCATCTAAATTATGGAAAGTAATTTGCCTTTCTCAAAATTTACTGATTTAAATACTAATCTCATCTAAAAAATACTTTCACAGCAACATATAGATTAGTGTTTGACCAAAAATCTGTGTACCGTGGCCTAGCCAAGTTGACACAAAATTAACCGTTATGGGTACTATGTATATTATAAGGGAAAGTACTATAGGCCCTTGTCCTCAATAAATATATGTTTAATTAGAGAGATGCTCATATAAATAAGTAAATAACTATAAATCAAGTCATGAGCCTTGTGATGAGTTCTTTATCAGCTATCAGCAAAGAGCTTTGGGAATCCAGAGGAAAGAATGATCAATTCTGACTGGGGGTAGTAAGAAAGGCTTTGTAAAAGGGGTGCAATTTGTGGTGGATATTGAAAGCTAGGTAGGCTTTTGCTAAATGAAAAAAAGTAGGGATTGGGGGAGGGGAAACAGTCTAGGTCCAGTAAAAACAGAATTTGTTCATGAGTTCATGTATTTTCTAAAATTTTCAACCCTCTGAATGGGATTAGTGCTCTTTTAAAAGAGATCCATAGAGCTCTTTCAGCCTTTGGACCATGTGAGGATGTAACAAGAAGCCTGCAACCCAGAAGGGAGCCCTCGCCCAACCATGCTGGCACCTTGATCTCAGAGTTCTAGCTACCAGAACTATGAGAAATAAATTTCTGTTGTTTATAAGCTGCCCAGTCTGTGGTATGTTTTTAAATAGCCGCCTGATGGACTAAGACAATGATTTAAACAAATGACTCCAAAGGAGTGGGGTTGATGCTATAATGGAGGTATCTTTAAGGTACAGACGATGGAGTGATGAGTTCCATAGGAGATGTGAGCAAAGGTATATATATTGCAAGGTGTGCTGAAGCAAGGGGGCCTGGAGTCTAGGCAGCTGATGAAGCCAGAACCAAGACAGAGGCAATGGGAATAGGAAGGAGGGACTTAACATTAGATTAACACTCTGTAAGTCTAGGAGACAAAGCTTAGTAACTGATTTTTGGGAAAGTGGAGCAACTTAGGTATCAGGACTCTTAGTTGCATGCAAAGGAATACCCTCAGCTAACTGAAGTAGAAAAAGGATTATGGAAAGATATTTCCTAGGTCACAGGATTTCCAAGAGATCCAAAGAGTCAGGATTGGGGGCCATGCGGCCAAGAACCATGCTCACACCACACCATGGGGTTCCTATAGTGAAGAGTCCACTGTTGGCACCACTGGGCACTGTGTATCACACCACAGGTAAACTCTGATGCTGGGCATGGGATACCAGAACCTCCACCACTGCTTGCTCCAAACTGCATACCTCTACCTTCAACCTCATGAAGGTGATACTGTACAGCTCTGGTTTCCTCACTGGGTCAAAAGCTTGTATCCCGGCTGCAAGGGAGGCAGGGAAAGGGACATTCTGCCTTTTCGACTTTTGGGGGTTTGAGGAATTTCTCAGATTTGGAATGGATGATTATAAGATGCTGGTGGCAACAAACATGGCTACTCCAGGTGGAGAAGGAGAGGAAGGACTCAAAACTGACTCCAGGGTTTCTCATTTAGCAAATGGGTGATTAGAGATACTGTGACTAAGGTCAGGAAACTGGAAGGAGGAATAGATTTCTGGGGCTAAAAAATTTAGTTTGTTTTCAAATACATGGAATTTAAGATATCCGTAGCACACCAGTGTGATGACAGTTATACAATAGGCAGTTAGTAATTTGGATCCCAGGTTCAAGATCGTAGGTAGAGCTAGAGATGTATATTTGGAAACCAATATACAGATGTGGCAATGGATAAGGTTGATTGGGAGGTACATAACCCTGGTGAACGTTGCCTCTGAAGGTCAGATAGAAGAGAAGGAAGACCCACTCAAGGATTTTGAGAGGTAGAGTGAGAATCTAAAGACAGAAAATTCAAGGGTCATAGAACTCAAAGATGCAAAGGAAGGAGATGGTGATCAAGAGAGTGAAATGCTGCAGAGAAATGAGTAGAGTGAGGGCTAAGGGTCACTGGGTCTCACAGATAGGAATTCATTGGTGGTGTGTAGAAGTTCTTTTGCCTCAGGCCAAGCTCATGACCCATTTAAGGGTGGACAGTCACATACCCTATACCTCTCCTTAGCCCCTATCCAATATACAGCTTTCGTCCCTTTGTCCCCACCCAGTCCTCAACTGCCCTTCTCTTAACCCTCCCAGTGTCCCTTTTCAAGACCAGCTTACCGTACATTTCCTAATAACAAACCCTCCCTCAAACTAGTATCCCATTTTAATCTCAGTCCCCAGCTGTGCCTTTCCCAGCCTCACTGTTCTATCAGCTCCCACTTTCTTCTCCTTTGCTGTCTCCATCCCCTCTCTGTTCTCTTTGGTGTTTCTTCAATTGCAGGGTCACTCATCTAGCACCCCATATCAGTCCCTAGGCCTGAACTGGTTCCCCAATTCCTTATTCCTGGATGTACTTCCCATCTACCAATCGAACTCCCATTTACCCCAGATTTGCCAGTGCTTCATGTACCAGAACCCTCACCTACACCCACCATTTTCCCGGCACTGGGGCTGGTCTCAGTCTTTGGAGTCTTTGCTGGCCAGCCTTTGCCCTACTTTTCTCTGCCTGTCTCTCTCATTTCTAGTCCCTTCTCTCACTTTGGATGCTCTTTTTTCTCTCCGGACTACGTACTTTCGTACTTTTGTACCTGCCCTTTTTCCTGATCTGCTAATTTTAGAAAAAAGTATGTCTAAAGAAATTCCTTACCTTTCAGAGGCAAATACTAAAGTATTTATGGATGCAATGATATGATGACTGGGATTTGATTCAAAATATTTGGGACGCGGGTTGGTATAAATGGAGAAATGACTGGTTATGGATTGATAATTGTTGAAGCTCATGAGTACATAGGGGCTCCTTATGTTATTCTCTATTTCTGTATATGTTTAAGTTTTCCATAAAAAAGTATTAATGAAAAAAGTTTAAATGTATATAAGTAAATAAAATGAATTGATATAAAGAACACTATTAAGTAATACTAGTATAGATATGGCAAAAATATGATATGGCAAAAATTATGAAGGTGATATTTGAATGCCTAAAGTGGAGAAAACACCAAGATAATAGAGAAGGGGCTAGAATGAGTGGGGATATAGAGCGTTAGAGGAAAGAAGTCTCAGCAATTCCATCATTTGGGCTTGACTCTCTTGGTGAAGGAGTCCATATGCTCTCCAGGGAATGAGGGGGTGGGGAGTAGGTAGGACTTGAGTGAAGAATTTTGAGACAGCCTTTGTGGGGAAGGGGAAGGAAGCCAGCTAGAGATAAGCTGCAGCTGAGTTTAGAGAATGTGCTTCTGCAAAAGGGCTGCTCACCAGTATCTTAGCAATGTAAACAGTCTTCTAAGTGACTCTAGGGACCCTCACAGGTGCTTCAGGTTTTCTGCAAAACAAGAGAAGTCTTTTCTGTACATCAGTGAAGATGTAAACTGCCTGTAAAACCTATTTGTCTAGAAAATCTGTTTTACATACTGGGTTTCAGGGAAGATATTTATTGAAAAAAGTTCCAGTGCTAAAGTGCTGAACTTAATAAGCATTATCCCTGGCATAGCTGTTTACTTTCTGGTGTGTTACACACTTGTTGCTACTTTTGTTGTAGATGTTAGTAGGATACACTGTAGGATGATGGATATTGAGTCCATCTGAAAGGGAAGGGAATTTTTTTTTACAATTTTTATTTTTTTGGGGGAAGTTTCTCCTGCTTTATTTAATTTTATTTTTAATTAATTTTTATTGGAGTATAGCTGCTTTACAGTGTTGTGTTAGCTTCTTGCTGTACAGCAAAGTGAATCAGTTATATGTATACATATATCCACTCTTTTAAGGGAAGAGAGTTTTGAAAGTGGCTGTTGCTCTTTGGAGTGGCTCCTAGGGGTTTATTTGCCCTCTCTTTGGTTTTCAACCTATACACACATACACACACACACATTCAGTTTTGCATATAATTTCAAGGGTTCAAAGACCAGAAATCCCAGTTAAAATCCCATATCTGAGCCACTTGGCAGGAGACCGTAATAGGGAACATGTCCATTTGTGTTTAGCAAACAGAAGGCTCATTTTTGGCTCTTAGAAATGATGAGCAGTATTGTCACTGAGATTGTTTATTCTCCAGGCCTCTAATGTCAAAACTTGACCTTCTTACCTTAGAGGATTTAAGTCTGACTCAAAGTCTGTTATCCCTTTGGTGTTGGCTAATATACAGAACACTTGTAACAGTATAACATGTCCACATAGCACAAGTTGTATTTTATTTTGTATTTTAAAAGTAACCTATGTGTGCACAGACTTACACAGTGACTCAGTAGCTGTCCTGCCATATTTAAGAGAGAGAAGGGAGGGATCTAACATTTACTGAGGATTTAGGACACATTAGTTGCTCTGTGAATAACTTATTTAGTCAACACATTATTGCCATTAGACAAATATTACTTTTCCTATTCGAACGATGCAAAACCTGAGGTTCAGAAAGTCTAATAAATTTGCCTAAAATGACCAGTTAATGAGTGGCTGAGCCAGCATTGAAACCCGAGTTTCTTCTAAGTCTTTGCTTAACAGAGAACACTGGATATTTGTTGCCTTTTGGCTACTTGTGCTCATTTCTCTCTTTTCTGGAGAATTAGTCCCCCTGTTCCTACCCCCCTCCCCCACCCTACTCTGTGATGTGGCCTTAAAACTATTAATCGGGCTTTCCTGGTGGTGCAGTGGTTGAGAATCCACCTGCCAATGCAGGGGACACGGGTTCGAGCCCTGGTCTGGGAAGATCCCACATGTCGCGGAGCAACTGGGCCCGTGAGCCACAACTACTGAGCCTGCACGTCTGGAGCCTGTGCTCCGCAACAAGAGAGGCCGTGACAGTGAGAGGCCTGCGCACCGTGATGAAGAGTGGCCCCCGCTCGTCTCAACTAGAGAAAGCCCTTGCACAGAAACGAAGACCCAACACAGCCAAAAATAAATAAATAAATAAATAAATTTTTTGAAAAACAAAAAAAAATACTATTAACCAAGTTACCCTGCCTCAGGACTCAAGCTAGGATAATCACATTCTCTTTGATTTGTTTGAATCTTGCATGGAGAGACTCAAAGATTGAAAAGTTTGTTGGAACTAATTCCTTCTAGTATTAACACCATGAATGAATTAACTGTTGACTCCTGCTACCTACCCACTGTGAGCTACCCTGTTGGTTCTCTAGATTTCTTTTTGATTCTGTGAGCTATTCAACATCCTTTAAGAAACTCGTTTCTTTTGTAGGTTATATAGTTCTCTGAGCTGAATTGTGCTCCCTAAATTCATATGTTGATGCCCTGACCTCCAATGTGATTGTGTTTGGAGATGGGGCCTTTGGGAGATAATTAGGTTTCAAAGAAGTCATAAAGGTGAGACCCTCATGATGAGATTAGTGTCTTCATAAGAAGAGACACCTGAGAGCATGCTTCCTTTCTCTCTCTGCCACTGTGAGGACACAGTGAGAAGGTGACTGTCTGCAGGCCAGGAAGAGAGCTCTCATCTGGGAACTGAATTGACCAGCACTTTGATCTTGGACTTCCCAGACTCCAGACTGTGAGAAATAAATTCCTGTTGTTTAAGCCACCCAGTCAATGGTATTTTGTTGTGGCAGCCCAAGCAGACTAATATGGATATTTTCTATTGCTTGCTACCAAAGAATTGACTACTATACAAAATGGCTAGTGAGAAGACATATTTTAGCTTTTAGTACCTTGGTTCTGAGATGGAGGAGAAAGAAGGACAGAGGTCACACCAGCAAATTTAGTGACTTACTATCATTTCTAGGAGGAAAAGTTTCGTGAATAAGGAGGGAGCTGAAACTGTTTCATAGTGTGGGATTTGGGAATTATTTACGGATTATGCTTATTCTTACTCTCATTGTATCTTGTTTGCATTTTCCTTAATTCTGACTTGCTCATGATTTAGCCCTATACAGTGATAAACCAATGCAGATTTAGAAAATAAATTGGCCCAGGATAACTTTTCCTTCAGGCTGCAGAACTGGTGAAATGAAAGCTAATCCCTAAAAAGTGATCTGCCAGGAAGAAAAACTGCACTGAAATGGGCACCTAAATTTCTCCTTCCTACTTGTTTGCTTTGGTCTTAAAGAATGTAAGAAATTCTTCCAGCAGGAATTTCTTCACTGGCTCCCAGTCACCTCTTCCGAACATAGGTTCATCTTTTATTTTTAGAGCTTTGTTTGGATCTATATGTCTTTTAGCTCTGAGTAGTGCCTTCCATGAGATAATTCAATTCTGAGAAATCAAACCAGGTGAAGATGAAATGTAAGATTTTCCCCACCTCTACTGTACTTTTTGTCTGCTTTTAAAGATGTATTCTTTCCCTCCAGGATTTCTTGGCACCATCTATATTTTTTCCTCTTAGTTACAGAACATTTTGGGTTTGATGGTATCCTAGCAATTGTGCAGTCCACCCTTCTTATCTTACAGAAGAGGAAATAGAGGTCTGAAGAAGTATCTGGCTTGTCAATAATTATACAGTTAGTGACTGAATAGGGACTTGAACACAGTTTTTCAGATTTCCAGTTTCGCGTGCATTCTACTTCCACGAGAGGCCAACTAATTGACCAAGTCAAGAGAATAAAAGCAATTCCCATTCAACGCAAACTGAAGAAAAAATATGGAAAAGAAGAAGAAATAGAGTTTTCAAAGTATTGAGTTTCACTAGGCAAAAGGGGAAGATTTTGAGCCATGTGGAGGAAAGAGGCAGAGAGGTATTGCTTTTTGGATGGATTGCTTTTAAGCCCACTGCCAGATTGCTTTATTCTCTGGGCAAGTGCCTGCATGTTTATTTCATGGGTTAAATGATCCCTTCAAGGTGAATGAAACACCGTCTCATTTCCATGTGAACAAAAATTTTAAAAAGAACTTTTTCCCTTTTGGGAGTTTGTCACATTAAATCTGCTTGTTTTGAGCATCTGTGTTGAAAACGGGCTAAGGGGGACTGGAACTTCATCTTACTTCTCTAATTGGCTTCTTGCCTTAACTGTCTTGCAAGAAGTGATGATGTCTGGGCGCCCTTTTCCTTTCCCGGCTCAGCACTGAATGTCCACTGTCCGCTGGGTAGCTTGTCTCTTTTTGGGCAACCACGCCCTAGGTCAGGATGGTTTGTTTTCAGTATAGGGCCAGCTGTTCCAGGATTACTTTTTCAGAGTTGGAAACCACCAATTTGAACCCTGAGGCAAAAGGCTGAGAATAAAAATGTAAAGAAAAATGTCAAAGAACTTTTTGTCAAATTGTCGCCTTTCTATTTGGAACTGATTCTGTCTTCAGTGTTATTCAGTATCCCTGCTCTAGACATATTGCTCTAAAGAACATATGATGAAAAGTCATAAATATTAAGTGAAAACACACATCCTTCTCCTTTCTTCTAGGCAACAAAAGCAAATATTAAAAAGGAGTAGAATGACTGAAATTTATAATCTTCCTTCTGAATAAAGAGGTATTTCATGGTAACACGAAGGGCTTGGGTTCCGGGCCTGGACTCTCAAGTCCCTCACTGTGTAAATAAAAGACAATGATCAAAGCAAACATTTTGGTGAGGAAAACAACTTCGGAGCCATCCTTACCATAATGGGTTGCTGAAGTTGAGTAATTAGTAGCTACAGAATTTAGAGCAGGGTTTTAGGAAGTCAGTCTCTGTAGTTGAAAGCATATGCCATGTCATGAGAATTTGCTGTACCATAAGAATATTCAATGAATTCTTTAAAACAAAGAAAAAGGAAAAAGAAAAAGATAAATATCAAGTTCAATAATTGAAGCTTGTTGTATTTTGGAAAGTTGGCTATTTTTCCCTTTGTATTTAGATTACACTTACAAACCTTTGAATCATAAATCCCTGTGATTTTTAATAAAGGTCAACAACAATATAAACACACATTTAAAACCAATTCATAATCACATTTCTCCATTCAATGATACATATTTTTGCATAATAGTCTCTATAGTTCTTTTCATAGGCCTATGTGTTTTATGATATTTATAACCACACTATTTTATATTATGCTTTTTTTAATGTAACATTCTGTTTCTCAACATTAAAATTTCCGATTTTTTATCATATTAACAATTGCTATTTTAAATGATTGCACAATATTTCATATTATCTATCTTAATTTGCTAACTTCTACTATTGGCCCCTTAGATAGCTTATATTTTAGAAATATAAATGTGTATTATAGATAACATTGCATTGAGCATCTTCATGTTTGTAGGTATTTATTTTATTAGTATTGAATTCCTTTCTCCTAACTAAATTACCCTAAATGGTATAAAGGTTAAAGATTATGAACATCTTTATGGTTCTTGCTGTACAACAACACGACACGTTGCTTTCTGAAGTGTTTATGTAATATGACCATATGACATCCTCTGCAGTGTTACGTATATTGAGTATTATCATTTCTTTGTTTTAATTTGCATTTCTTTGATTATTACTGGAATGAACATTTTCCTTTGTGGATTTTGTTTTATTGTTTTTGCTAGTTGTATTTATTTGGATGTGCATTGTCTATGACAGTTCAACAACTTATTTTTTCCTGTTTAATAGGTTCTCTGAGGAATAGTACACTTTGATCTCTGGACACTTGATTGTCTATTCTAAAGTGACCTTCAACGCAGAGGTAGAGAACGGACTTGAGGACATGGGGAGGGGGAAGGGTAAGCTGGGACGAAGTGAGAGTGGCATGGACATATATACACTGCCAAATGTAAAATAGATAGCTAGTGGGAAGCAGCCGCATAACACAGGGAGATCAGCTCGGTGCTTTGTGACCACCTAGAGGGGTGGGATAGGGAGGTGGGAGGGAGGCTCAAGAGGGAGGGGATATGGGGATATATGTATACATATAGCTGATTCACTTTGTTATACAGCAGAAACTAACACAACATTGTAAAGCAATTACACTCCAATAAAGATGTTAAAAAAAAAAAAAATACAGTGATCTTCAGGCCAGAAACATAGAACAGTTTCTTCTTATGTGAGATTTGCCTGAAACCATTGCACTACATTTTAGCTGAAATAACTATTTGTACCATGAGGAAACTATTCCACTTTCTCACTATGTCCTCAGAGAGAGAGAGAGACCTCTCCGGTGGCTCTTATTATACAGGCATTAATCCCATCACATCGCTCCACCCTTATGACCTCATCTAAACCTAATTACCTCCCACAGGCTCCATTTCCAAATATTACCACATCTGAGGTTAGGACTTCAATACATGAATTTTGGGGGGACACAAGCATTCAGTCCATAACAAGAAGGGGAGAAGTCCCCTTCTCCCTCAGGTCACTCCAACGTCTACCCAAGTACATATCCTCTTAAGTAAGGGGGACTTGATGTGTGTTAAAAACAGAGGTGAAATTTCATGAACACTTGATTGAGCTTGTAAAAATCTAGTCAGTAGATATGGAACAAAATGAAATAAACAAACAAGAAAACAGTGTGGAAAGAAAGAAGTTGGAGCATTTTACATCAGGGCCAGTCTCTAAGCATGATTTGTCTTGTGGGTATTGATGGTGGCATGTGGTTTTAAGAGTCCATTTGGAAGGGTATTTTTATGTCTTGTAAATCATGCATTCTGAAGTTTGAGTCTCTGTCATGAACGATAGGGATGGAACATCATAATGCAGGGATCTTAGCAGCACTAGGAATTACGTCGTTGGTGACTTCTCTCCTCCCCCTCCCCTTTTCTCCCTTCCCTTCCCTTCCCTTCCTTTCATTCCCTACCCACATCCCTTGCCCTAAGCTCCCACATACCAACTGGCATCAGGCTAGTTACACATCTGGTTATTTCTTTATTTTTCTTTTGTGAGTCAGAAATGAATCAATATCCTGGCAAGGAGTTAAGAATGCTGGTCTTTTCAAAGAGCTGTTTTGTAGGTAAATACAAACATGATAATTTGAGTGTTTAAAAACTTAAGCTTGAATAGTTATTTTAGGATTAAAAATAATTCCATTATTGATAATTTAAAAAATGCAATTAGTTTGTAGAATCTGAATAAATCTTATTTGCACATGGTAAAAATGCAAGCATTTCAAAAGGTGTGTGGTGAAAAACAAATTTCCTTCCCATCCTACAATCCCAGTTCCTTTGTCTCTCTTTTTCTCAGAGGCAACAACTACTAATTTCTTGGTAGTGCCCTATGGAAACACTCCCTATATAATCAAACTTAAATATTATTTATATAGTCCCCCTTAAAAAAATCCCAAATAGGGGCTTCCCTGGTGGCGCAGTGGTTGAGAGTCTGCCTGCCAATGCAGGGGACACGGGTTCGAGCCCTGGTCTGGGAAGATCCCACATGCCGCGGAGCGACTAAGCCCGTGAGCCACAATTACTGAGCCTGCGCGTCTGGAGCCCATGCTCTGCAACAAGAGAGGCCGCGATAGTGAGAGGCCCGCGCACCGCGATGAAGAGTGGCCCCCGCTTGCCGCAACTAGAGAAAGCCCTCGCACAGAAACGAAGACCCAACACAGCCATAAATAATAAATAAATAAATTTTGAAAAAAAAAAAAATCCCAAATAGAAAATACTATATATACCTTGTTTTTATTCTAATTTTTTACTTTTAACTTAACTATGTCTTGTTGCTTGGAGATTGCTCCATATCAACACATACAGCTTTATCCCATTCTTTTTACTGGCCATATATTGAAGATATGCTGTAATTTATTAAATTAGCCCCCTACTAATAGGTATTTAGGTTATTTCTAGTCTTTTAAAAAACAAACCCTACTGCAATGAAAAGGCTTGTATATATGTACTTGTGCATTTGTGCAAGTATATTTATAATATATTTGCATGCTGAATAATAGCATGAAGAGAAATGTGGTATTGTAGTGGTTAAAAGCATGGATATTAGAGTTTTACTATCCATTACCTGCCTACCACTTACTAGCCTAGGGACAAGTTCCTTAACTTTCTGTACCTCAGTTTCCTCATCTGTAAAATTGGTATAAATATTGGTATAAATAATAGTACATACTTTGGAGATATAAATATTAAGGGTACTAATATAAGTACAGCACTCTGACATAAGCATATAATATGTTCTCTATAAATTATCTTATTGTGATAATTTTCTAGAAGCCAGGACGTTATCTTTTAGAAGCATCAATGCTATTACTGGAGAATAACTTTTTTTCCCCAACCCTGATAAAGAAGAACTCACTGCTAAGCTTGTTATAAGTATTGACATAACTGATGCTTAATTTTGGCTCAAAGGAGATAGTTGGGAGGGCAAATTGAGAGTAAGAGTTCCTGCTGTAGGTGGGAAGTTGAATTTAGTCTCATTTGTTTTTGAACATTGGATTAAAAGTCATCATTTTGGGCCTCAATGTTCTTGTCAGTTATATGCAAGGATTAGATTAGATGATTCCTAAAGTAACTTCCAGCTCAAACAATTTTGTCTGTGCTTATTCCATTCTCAAAATGAGATATGATTTACATGGCATAGGCAATTGTGAGAGATAAAATTAAATCCTGACTCATGTAACAGTGTCACTTTGCACATGTTGTTCCCTCTATGCGGAATGACCTTCCCCCTTGTCTGACTGTGTAGCTGAGCCCTGACTCATCCACATAGACTTAGCTCTGGCTGCGCTTTCACGGTGAAGCCTTCCCTGGGTACCCCAGCTCAGTTAGAATCTCTCTCCCTTTGAACTATTTTGGCCCCTGTGTTATGTGGTGGGATAAGAGTTTTAAATTATTACCCGATAGCTTTTATTTGTCACCCCAGACTCAGCTTTGATATTTCATCTTTGATGCATCAAGGAGGATGAGATGACACAGTCTTTTCTTGGATTTTAAGATTCAAAAGTCTGGGCCCTTCAGGGAGTGAGAAGGTACATGTACATAGATAAACCAATCACCAGGAGAAGACATGCTGAGCAAGTAAAGCTCCCATGCTCCAGAAGAAGAGAGAAAGCTCTCTGGACTGGAGGAAGCAAGGGGTTTATAGACACTATGTGCCTCTGACAAAGGAGCAAGGCTCTCTGCCTGGTCCTCTTGGTCCTTTCCCTGAGCTCAGCACAGGAGTAAGGAGCATGGCAGAAATCCCCCAGAGATGTGCAGAATCTGAGCCCAGAGGGAACCCATGTTTCCTTTCCTGGATAGAGCTCAGCAAGGTGGGAAGAACCCAGAGTGGACATGGGGGCACAGAGTACCCAGGTACACAGGACTGAGGGAGCTCACAGAGGTTCCATAGAGTGTGGCATGGCATGGGAGCAGAGGGTGACATCCTGTGCTCTGAGAGGAGCATGGAGGTGGTGAAGGACTGAGGATGGCCCTGCTGCATTTCCTGGGACCCAGTGTGGTATGGGAAACACCAAATTGTCCCATGTACTGTAAAGGGGCAAGGGAGTTAAAGAGGGTTGGGCCCCAAGGTACTTTAGATAGAGAACATGGACAGAATCAGCAGTGTCCTACATGGACCAACTCCTGAAGACCAGTTGGAGGACAGCTCAGTAAATACCTGGACCTGATGTTCACACCCTCCCAACCCATCCCTGAGAAATGGCGGAATCCCAATTTGACTGAGATTCAGTTTCTGTAACCTGGAGAAACAGGAACTCCATGGTAGAAATTTTTTGTTAGAATTTTAAAATATTTAATAAATATTCCTAGGACTTCAAATTCTTCCCTATTGAATCATAAATGTTCGATTCCTTATCTGCTTCTCTGGATCACAAGCTCTTTGAGGGAAGACACTAAGTCTTTATTTTCTATTTTATTTTTTCCTCTTCATTGCAAGTGCTAACACAGAGAAAGCCTGTAGTAAGCTTTTTGAATGAGTAAATGGACATTTATTGGATGGCTGTTCTGTGCCACAACCTATCCTGGGTGCCTTCAGAGCCCTGTGACCTAGACGTTATTATCTCCGTTTTGCAGTTGAGAACACTAAATGAGACACAGGAAGTGATGTAACCATCCCTGGGCAGTCAGAGGCAGATCTATCATTCACACTCTAGGCCCTCTGACACCAGACTGCCTTCCTAGGTAAAAATGATTCTTTTCTCTTATTGTCTGAATATAACTATGGAATTAGGATGAAAATTAGTTTTTCACTTATTGTAGTAAATTTTTACATATTTCTTGATTACTTTTAAAATAAAGAGCAGAGTGTTCTGTTCATTTGACTTTCTTATCGATTACAAATTAGAAAAAAGTACCTATCACTGTATGACCATGATACTACAAGCATAATAAATGTACAGATAAAGCTTAATATTCTTGCTAACACTGCTTTATTTATAAAAGAAATATATATTTTTTGTAGATGATATGTAAAATCAGAAAAGTATAAGAAGTTAGAATTCACTTATAATTTCACTTCCTACAGATACCCACTATTAACCTTCAGTTATATTTCACCCTGATTTCAGAAAATTAGAAAATGTATACTGACACTTTGTTTATATGTCATTATATCCAGAGTGTTCTGCATAGCACAGGGTGTTTAATGTTTGTGGAACCTACTCTATTTAGACTGCAGGGATCAGTGGGACAAGTTATTGGAGTTAAGGCTTCACAGGTAAATTGAGATACTCAATATGCAAATTCTTGTCTTAGATACTCTTCTAGAAAACTTTTAAAATTTCATGAAAAGTGACTATATATATAATCCAATAAGACTATCATGACTACAATAAGGTTTAATTGCAATTTGAAATACCAAGAAGATGGTAAAAATAACCTACAGCATGGTTTATAAATGGTTTAACAATCTGCTGGAGAGAGGAGGGGCCTCATGTCCTGGAGGGATTTGACCACCTGACCTCAGTGTACCATCCATGCCCATGGGCAGATCTGTCACTTCATCTGTTTTCTTGAACCAAAGAGAGAGGTTAGAAAGTCAGTCATGGGGCACAAGAGTGACTGTGTAGCAACTCCCTACCACCCCAGAGGTGGTGAAACGGGGCTACAACAAGGAGGAAAGTTTAGTACTAGATTTACAGTCCAAACTTTCTAGAAAATTAACATGTCTGTTTCAGGCCAATTGAAGAAAGGTACCTTCTACCCAAGGTATTAGAATTTTCTCAATGTGAATGGAAACTGCTGTAGAATTGTTTTGGCTTGTTTCCATGGAGTTTAAGAAAGAAGGAGGCCTGGAGGGCAATCTAAATTGACTTGATGTTTTTAGGTTTTTGACATGTGGAGACTAATCTTATTTCCATGTCAATGTACCCTGTCAGCTGCTGCAGATTAAAATATGATTAGCCTTTCCCTTTAATTGGCCATGTAATAAACTCATCATCTCCAAACCATGGCTTGGTGGTTCAGAGCACAGACTTAGAGCCAGACTGCCTGCATTCGAATCCTAATTTTGCTCTTTATGGGCTTTGAGACTTGGGGCAATCTACTAAAGATCTTTATGCCTCATTTTCCTATTTGTTCTTATCTCATGGGGGTTGTTGATAAGGATTAAATGAGCTAAAACGTGTGAAGCACTTTGAATAATGCCTGGTACAGAGTCAGAACTACAAATGTGTTAAATAAGAAGTCATATAATTAGGCTCCCCATTTGTGATTGCTGGTGAACCAGCGGTAAAACAACTAACTGGGAGTGTGCTAATGACATATGGCTGACTTGGAAATCTCATAATAATGAAACAGTGCCTATGTTTTTGTGGCAAAGTGGGTGGGTGGTTTAGCAGGACACTGGCAGGTTAGGGCTGAGTACTGCAGGGGTCTTCAAGCCCCCTGGGTTGCTT
The DNA here is from genome assembly GCF_028023285.1 of Balaenoptera ricei. Lineage (NCBI taxonomy): Eukaryota > Metazoa > Chordata > Mammalia > Artiodactyla > Balaenopteridae > Balaenoptera > Balaenoptera ricei. The sequence goes on from NC_082641.1 coordinate 78,118,096, forward strand.
CACTGAACATGGTATACTGGGGCTGCCCTGGGGAGTGGATAGGAAAACTGGGTTACTTTAGGAACAGGATGCATATTTGAAAGGAGGATTTGGATTTCTCAGATTACTTACCTGGACTGTGGGTGAGGTAAACTGAATCTGGGGATAGATTGGAGAGATCCAGGGTTATTCCTTCTTGCTAGATTTCTGGATAAATCAGATAGAATTTTAATCTTCAATTCACTGTTTCTGTCAGTTACCATTTGTTGGCTGGTATCACATAAGTCACTGCTGGCCGCTTGAATCAGAGAAGTAATTTATTGGAAGCAGGGAAGCTCAAACAAGCAAGAGGAAAGTCAAGGCAAGAGGCTTAGAAGGGCCAGGAATTACGGCCACTGGGAGTCTGGAAATCAGGAACTGCTGCTCTTGTCCCTTGTTCATATTCCAGAGAGGGGAATCTGATAAGCTTTGCTTGTGCCAGGTACCCAACCCTTGGCTAGAGGGCAGGGCATGTAAATTGGCAATCATACTTGCCTGTATTTGATGGAGCAGTTCCTCCAAAGCGAAATCAGGATGCTATTACCGGAAGAAGGAAGAAAGGAAGCAGAGTGGACAAAAACAGCAGATGTCTACCACACTACTCTGTATTGCTTCAAGAAACCGATGAGGAAGACAAAAGGCATAAGGAAATAAGGAGACACTGAACACTTTGATTTTTAATCTTTCTCCCCTATTCCAGCTGCCTTCTTCTCTGACCTTGAAGCTAGACTCCAAAGCCTGGACTTACACCAGAAGAAATCCTCAGATTCTGATGGAATTATCTCCTGATCCTACCATAGTCCAATTTAAAGGAAACAGCTTAAAGCACTGTATGGATTTTTATCAAAATGGTGATAGTTGTTTTTCCATTAGATACTTACTGGGTGTCTACTATCTATCAAAAAAAGGCAAATAGCCCTGTCTCCTGCCTTTCAGAAACTTATAGTCAGGGAAGCAAGACAGACAAATAAATTACATGATTACAATGTAGTGTGGAGAATAGAATAATAGAGAAACAAAAAACACGCAGCTAAATCTGCCTAGGGGCTTCAGTGGAGGTGGTATTTGAACTAAGTCTTGAACACTGAACGAGCATTTATAATTTTAAATTGAGGCATTTAATATAAAAACAAAATTGTGATCCCAAATTATAAACATTATTCACATGGCTGTCAGTGGCACCAATTTCATCTACTGGCAGGATAAATATTGTTCTTTTGGTCTTCTAAGGTTAAGAAGTGAGCTCATCAAAAGAAAGTCAAAGACTGAGGAACAAATACGCTGTTGCATTCCTAAATTATAACAAGTTTTAAACAAAGCCGCGTTCCTAATAACTGTAGTTTCATGAACTTAACTAGATATAGAATGTGCCAGGTCCCTCCAGGGCTTCTGGAACCCTTCAGAGCTGTCACTTATTGACTGGGCAGCTTGAAGGTCAGAGCCTCTCCTGGATCAGGCCGGGGTCTTGGGTCAGCTACTGACTTTTTATTACAGAAGCTACTTATGCATTTAACATTCATATCTTGGCTAGAACTCATCTATAGTATGCTTTTGGGTTAGTAATGTGTCTGGATTTCAACCTTATGTAGAAACTGAAATGAGAGTCAGGAATATAGCAATAAAAAAGAACTCAAAATTCCCATGGATAAGAAGAATCTCATCACAAAATAGGATGATAAAGCCTCACGAACTAGCAGATTCTTTTTTTCTTTTATATTCTTTTCCATTACGGTTTATTGCAGGACATCGAATACAGTTCTCTTTGCTATACAGTAGCACCTTGTTGTTTATCCATTCTCTATAGGATAGGTCACATCTGCTGACCCCAACCTCTCCCTCCCTCCCCCAAACCCCTCCCCCTTGGCAACCACAAGTCTGTTCTCTATGTCCGTGAGTCTGTTTCTGTTTCATAGGTTCATTTGTATTAGATTCCACATATAAGTGATATCATATGGTGTTTGTCTTTCTCTTTCTGACTTCACTTAGTATGATAATTTCTAGTTCCATCCATGTTGCTGCAAATGGCATTATTTCATTCCTTTTTTGTGGCTGAGTAGTATCGCACTGTACATATGTACCACATCTTCTTTATCCATTCATCTGTCGATGGACATTTAGGTTGTTTCCATGTCTTAGCTATTGTGAATAGTGCCAGCAGATTATTCTTACTTAGTAAAACTATTGTCAGAATTTCTTATAATGGGAGTGTGTTTTCCTGTGCCAAATGAATATTCCCAAAGTGTTAGAAAATATGTTTTCTCTTAGATTGATATGCATGCTTTACCGTGTTGCATGGCATGTGCCTCTGTAAACTACCTCAGATCACTTTTTAGACCAAGGTGGGAAAACAGAGGAAATGAATGAATGAAGGAATATATAAGCTCCAAAAAATAAAGTCTGTTAAAAATTGCCTTAATTATCTAATTTGAATTAATGAAGACTGTCCAGAGTCCTATAAAATGGTTCCTTTAGCCCCATTAGTTTGCCACAGATAAACTGGGAGTTAGAAGACCTGAGTTTTGTCTTGGCTCTGCACCGACCTACCTGTATGAGTCTAGGTAAAATAGTAGGAGGACCCTGATGGATGAATTGACCTCTGAGGAAATTTCTACAAGAGATGGTTAGCCCTACCCTTTTGCAATCTCTTCAAGTCACTCATCAATTTACCCCAAGAGTTATCACTACTTAAATCAACCAAATTCATATAATTTGTGAAGTTTAGTGCAGACATATTTGATTGAGGTCTACTTTTCATTTTAGTAAACATTCCTACTATCTGTTTTGATTAAAACCTCTCTGAAACAGAATTTAATTTAAAGGACATGCAGGCAAAAATAGCACCTCTAAAGGCTGTTTGTTGGTGGGCAGGGATAGATTCTAGGTGACCTGTGGATTTCCTGTTTGTAGGAACGTAGAACGACTTGATAAGTAGTTACATACTTAGCTTTCATATAACTACTATAATAGATAGTTTTCTCTAAGTGTTGGTGGGCAGAAATCCTTAAGCATAACATTTTGATAGATTCAATTTAGGTATTGAATTGCTTTATTATCAGAGGTTCACTTACATTTTCCCAGAGTCATCTCAAGGTATATAACATAGGAGAGCTAAGAGTGTATGTGCATTAAAAAAACAAAACAAAACATATTCCACCTAAAACTTGGAAGACCAGTCTTCTTAGGTAAAATTTGAACTTCAACTTAATGATTTCCTTTTTTCAGGATTCTACATTTTCTTCATCTTTCTGTTTTTCTTAGATTCTTATTCATTCTTGCTCATGGAAACTTTCTCTATACCAGAGGTACATAATAGAGAAAAGGCTCAGCAGAATGGAGGACGAGAGATAATCATAGAAACCCATGTTGAGCTAAATGATCCTTGGAATGCAATTTGAAGATGGATGTTCCAAATTATTTTTTCTCTGTCTAGTTGACAGAATAATAAGGGAATCAATCCATCAGTCAAACTCAATCAATGAGAACGGAGTGAAGCTCATCTGAGTGGTGATGGATGATACTTGAAAGTGAATTAGTGACTGATTTGGAGAGATTTCAGAGGAGTAGAGCTAACAATGGCAAATCAGGTTAACTTGTATGTATTACTGACAGGATGCGGGCTGGGCAACAGCAAATTTTATCCGACAGCCTCCAACTGCCTGTGAAGCTGACCTAGAGATCACTTCATATCCGATGGACTGAAACAGGTCCATCTGAAATAGTTTTTTTCAGCCTTGAAATTTCTATAATAATATGTATCAAGCCTAGAAACCTACATTTAAGTATCTGAATACATCTGCACGGGGCAAACAACTCCCAGCAATGCCTCCATGACAGTATGCTGTTAGTTGCTAATTGGGAAAAAGCACAAGTAATAATTAGAAGGCGTTCTATTGCTTGCTGGGGGGCTCCTTCCCGAGGTGGTTAAAATATTCAGCTCTATTGGGCAACCACCTGGTTTAAAAATCTTTGGCAGGTGGTGTTAGCAGTGCATATTTACTTGTTCATGTAATATCTGTGCAAAAGCTCAAAAAATCAAGACAAGCTACAAATGATCATTTATATGACCACTCTTGGGACCTCATCACCTCCTCTAGAGATAAAGTTCCTCCCATGTCAGTTCACCCTCAACACTCATCTAAGCCGCTGCCGTTCCTCTCTGTCCTCTCCAGGCCATGGTGCCAGCAGGATCTGTTCCCCAGGTGTTGACAATCAACACTTCAGCAAGGTGATTGCCAAGTAGCAGAGAAATATTTTGTAATGCATCCTGAAAGGACGTCAAACCCAGACTTTTAGCAGATTCAAATAAGTAAAATTAAGACAAAGCGAAAGTGTGTGGCTCACATTCTCTCAGCCTTTGAAGCCCAGGATTCCTGCCTGGGTCCTATAGTTTTGATTGGATTGCACCACTGGATGGAGATATTAGTGTTGCAAATCCATTAGGGGTTTATTCACTCTAGAAAATTTTTATATTGGAAAATAAACTATAGGGTTTTTACTATATTTTCTACTATATCCATTTCCCCCACATTTCAGTAGTTAGGAAGCTGTTCAATACTCGCCAGTCTCTCTTTAGTCTTATGTTTCTGGTGTATTGTCCCTCCCCCGTGCTCTTTTCCCCCAAGAAACAGGGGCAAAGAGTAGATTTTGAATGCTCCTGCTTGTGGCAGGCATCCTCTTCCTGGCTCACAGCTCACCCTGGCCTTTTTAGGCAGCAGGCTGGTGGGGTTACTGGGATACCCAGAGGTGATGTGTGTGGCTCTGACAGTACCCTGGTGGACTGAGCCGATTTGTCACAGCCAATTGCTTATTTTCAGGGATTTTCTTACTTTGCCAGCATCATCTAGGTGAGGACCAGATGCTTTTAGTTAGCATCTTTTGCAGTTTAAGGGGCTCCAAAAACCTTCTTTTATTCCGGGAATCTAATGCCCAGGCCTGAACAAATAGGTTTCCCCTATTCGCTTGGAAGGCAGTATGTGATTTTCAAAGGAGCAAGTGAACATATGGGTGCTTTTCTTTTCAACACAGAATGGAACACTGTTTTGGAGACAGTGGGGGAGCAGACATGAGTATGTATTTTAAAGACTGTAAATTGGTGCACACTTTTTTGGAGGCAATTTGATTCTATCTACCAAGATTTAAAATGCAGATACTCTTGACTGAGGAATTTTGCCTCTTACCATGTATCCCCAAAGTATAGCAGCATATGTGTTCAAGGGCGAATATATATTTATACAGCATTGTTTACAATAGCAAGAGATTGGAAGCAATCTAAATGTCCATTTAATAGGGGACTAGTTAAATTATCGCACATACATACAATAGATTCTTTTAACAATTGTTAAAAGAATGAGGCAGGTCTATATGTACTAATATGGAAAATTTCCAAGATATACTAGGTATCTAAGAAGGGATGGACAATGCTGCCATTAATGTAAAAAAAGAAAGAGGGGGGGCCATATGTACACATGTGTATGTGTAACCTATCTTGATTTATTATCAGCAGTTGACTCTGATGAAGGAACTGGGGAGCTGAGAGAGAACTGAGAGGGAAAGAGTATTACTTTTCACTGTATGCCTTTTTTTTTTTTTCATAAGGTTTTTAATCAAAAGATCACAAATTCTTTTGTGGATGATTGAGTCTTATACTCCAACTGTGAAGCAAGGGAAGAATAAAAGAGGAATATATCATATAACCTGAAAAAACTGTCAAAAAGAAAATATAAAAAGGGAAATGCAATCTTTTTTTTTTTTTCTTTTGCTGCTCTGAGACTCTTCCTTGTTTTTGTTTTTTTTTTTTCACACACACACACACTGTATTTTATTTTTACACGAGATAGACAGACACCAAACATTGTAAATGGATGACCACAACAGAAGCAACAATGATTGCAATTACCAAACATGAAACACACTCATACTACGGCATAATATTGACATTCAGTCCAGTAATCCTCCACTATAACAGCTCCTTTACTTTGCAGTGAAAATTGATTTGTATAATTTTTGCCTCTGAGTCCTTGTGGGGTTTTTTTTTTTTATTCAAACAGAAAGTCACAAAAATTATAATCATCCTCATCAGTTCACTCAATTGTATGCCTTTTTATAAAGCTTAAAATGTTTTCCTTGTGCATGTAATTCCTATTCAAATAAGTAGGTAATTAAACAAACCAACAATAAAGATGTTAATTTTTCATCTTTTCTTTAGGATATCTTCTCACTGCTCGCTTTCCACAGAAAGGATCCTCTTCCTGGTCATTGGTGTCAGTTAGACCTTTAGCTCTGGCCCCAGTGACTAGTTGTGTGATACTCAGCAGATGATTTAGTGTTGCCCAGAGCCTCACCACTGTTTTTCTCCTCTAAAGATGATTAAAAATATCTCAAGACTTGTGAGGCTTAAATAAGTTTCCTCGCATAATGCCTAGGACGTGATCCTTAATGGGACCTTGAGAAAAGGAGGTAATGCTGGTGGGATAGGTATTTCTAGCACCTTACTGCAGCCAAAAATCTTTCCTTTGCCCTTGTTTGAAGGCAAGTCTTCTCCTCATAGGACACTGAAGGTTTTATGGCTCACTCGGTTAAAACTAACAAAAACAGATGAGAAGATGCCATAAAGTAAAGAAGCAAAACCTCTTCTCCACTGGTGTTATGATTCAAAACAGGTCTCCCATGAGGGCCTCAGGCTGGCGTTAGAGCAGGTGGGACTGTGGTCCCACTGAGCTTGAAGCATCCTCCCAGGGCCCCCGAAGCTTTACAGTTCTTTGTGGCTGTGGCCCTTAGGCTCCTCTTGGGTCCTCTTAGTTTGGCAGCTGCTCAGTCAGCCCAGGAGGACCAACAGCCACCGAACTATTCAGAGTCTTTTTCCCCCAGTCTCCTGGGGTCTTAACTTTCAGGAAGAGGGTTTTTTTCCCCCTCGTTCTATTTATTTTTAGTTTTCAAACATGTTTAAAATATTGCTTCTGTTTTGGTGGGAAGAAGAGGGTACTTTTTGAATAAACACCTCTCTGGGGAAATTGCTGTGGCAATAGAGTGTGTGTGTGTGTGTGTGTGTGTGTGTGTGTGTGTGTTTCTTTTCGGAGATCAGCAGAGAATCTGAAGCAGCTGAAGTGTTTTGTGTTGGTCACACTGTGGCCGTGGTCTAGTTGCAGTATACCACATCCTGGGTAGTTTTACACACACCAGCTTCAGATTCTGTTGAAGCCAGAGGCCATGGCCTTGAATCCACAGAAGAGGACCTAGTTCTTTTGAGCTCTGGTGAGAGGCCCGATACCTATCCATTTATTCTAGCTTTTGGAATTTACTCTGGTTGCAGGTTCACAGGTGCATCTTCATGAGTATGGATATGTCTGTGAGTAGCAGAGACCACAGTACTTTGCACCTGTCTCCATTCCCACTCCACACATTGCATCAGGGTGTAGTATAGGGCTGGGGTGGAGGATGCTGGCTCTGGAGGAAGACTGACCTGGGTTTGAAAGCCAGACTTGCTACTTTCTAGCTGGGTAGCCTTGGTGCCTTAGTTTGTTTTGTCTGTTCTAACAGAATACCATAAACTGGGTAGCTTATAAACAGCAGAAATTTATTTCTTACAATTCTGAAGGCTGAGAAGTCCAAGATCAAGGCATCGGCAGATTCACTGTCACGTGAGGGTCTACTTCCTCACAGATTGTTTCTTCTTGCGTATAACCTCATATGGCAGAGGAAGAAGCGAGGGATTTCTCTATGATCTTTTTATAAGGGCATTAATCTGATTCTAACCACAGGCCCTGCCTCCTAATATCGTCATAATGGGGGTTAGATTTTCAACATATCAATTTGTGGGGGGACAGAAACATTCAGATCATAGCACTTGGGTAAGTTATGGACTCTCCCAAAGTCTTAGTTTCTTCATCCGTGATACAGGGATAATAATGGTACCTGTCTCATGGGGCTGGTGTGCCCAGCACAGTGCCTGGCACACAGCGAGCCCTCAGTCAGGTACACTGCTCGCTCAGACCCTGGCTGTCTTTCCACTCGATGATGAGTTCTTGCAGGGCAGACACTGTGTCTTTCCCTTTATTACATTCCAAGTGCCCAGCACATTACCTAAGCACTTGATGAATAAATAAAGGAAAAATGAATGAATGGATGAGATCCCCAAAGCAGAATCACAATATGACTGATTTTGTGACACATTTACCATTCTTATTTAACTGGCCTCCTTGGAAGAACTCCTTTTAACTTCATTTCCTTCTTGACTACTCCTCTCTCCTTGGAAAACTCTCCTGCTTCTATGTATTGTTCTATAAATTATTTTCCACAGGTGCCTTATTATAGTTTGTTTTGTCTTTTTTGGTCTTAAAGAAACCCTCTCATTCTCAAGACCAAAAGAAAAGAAAAGGGAAGAAAAAAAGATATCAGATTTATAGCAGATTTCGTTAGTATTTCTTTTTCCTTAAAATACACATTTGGCTAGAAAATAGGAGAAATATTTGCTTTTCAGGATTTTATGTATAAAATTCCCTTAGGTCTACTCTGTGGCATTCAGTATGTATCCTTAGACTCTTTCCTCGCCAAACTTGAGTTGGGCATCTTTTAAGTTTTCACGTAGCTTCCTGATGTAGCTTCATGATACCCAAATTCAAGATCACCATTACTGAGTTGGTTCAAACTATGCATTATGACTTTCAAAAAGTGAAAACCGACCAGTTAACTGTTTTGTATTTGACCTAAAATTTTTTTTATGACATACTACCTATAAATGGGAATAATTTGATATGAGCTTCCCCCCCAAATATTGTGATTATAAAGAGAAGGCACTGGAGTTTTTCTATTTCCTGGAGAAAAACCTCTTTACTTCTGCCTTTCAGACATGGCCAAACTGGGCTCTGATACCCTGTGGGCAGCTTTATAATCATAGAAGGAAAGAGCTGGCAGAGAACATAGAGGTCCCCCAGTTCAACCCCTTCATTTTACAGAGAGACTGTGTGGCTTAACCAGGATCACAGAGCTAGTGACCGGGTGGTGCCTAGAAGCCGGAGTTCTTAAATCATTGTTCAGTGATTTTTCTAATTCATGCAATGCCTTTTCTCCTACACTCAGGATTTAGAGGCTTTAGTGATTCACATTCTGATATTGTTATTCTTAAGTTAAATAATTTGAGGATTGATGGCAGGAGATTGATTTCATTGAGGAAATTCCACAGGCAGTGATGAGGGAGTGCCAAATTATTAAAATGAGAGAAAGCAAAAATGAGGGATCAAACAAAATGTGTTCGGGATCATATTTGATAGGAAGACCAGCATTTTGTGACCTAATTTATTACCTAGTTATGGAGATGAGTCTAGTGCACGTGAAATGAGCAGTGAACAATATACAGATGTTTTGTGAAGTGACAGATTATATGGTACAGAGAAAATGTTTATTGAGTAGTGCAGGAGTGAAAGAAGGCTTCATGGAGGATGTGAAACTAAATGCAGGCCCTGAAGAATGAGAAGGGTTAGGATATGCAGTTGGAGAAGCAGGGCATTTTATACAAGAGCAAACAGCATATGTGTAGTAGTGGAAGGCACTATGAAGCAGTGTGGGTGTGAGTCTTGAGTGTTCATGGGAGATTTGTGAGGAAGCCTGTCTGACTGGAAAATACGGACAGGTTGGTAGGGTGGAGTCAGATTATAAAGGACTGAAAGTGAGGAGAACTCAGACTTGTAGACCTCAGGAAGCTCACCTTGAATTTTGTGCTAAAGTGTGACTATAGAGACCTGTTTGAGATGGTCACTTGGGCAGTGTGGTTTGGAGACTCTGAACGGCTAGTTACCAGGCACTTGAGTGTACAGGCGGGAGCTGGTAAAGATGTCAGAGGCAAGTGGAGATGGAAAAGAAGAAGAAAATATGTAGACTTTCAAAGGAATAATTACTGGGGTAACTGGTTAGATTTGGTAGGTCGAGAGAAGAAAGTGTTCAAAGTTGGATCCAAGGGTTTTAACCTGCGTCACCAAGCTCAGAAAAGTTTGTCTTTGTCCCTGAACTTCTTTTCCTGCCAAGACTAGAGTTTGAGCTGATTGCTCTAATAGAACCTATTCCTGTTGGCCAATCTTTCTCTCCCCACATCTCTTTTCTTCTTGTTTCAGGTTACAGAACTGTTGTATTAAAGACGTGTCTCATTTCCCTTAAGGAAAAATAATCTTTGTAAAAAGGTTCTTGGTTCCTTGCACCTGCCTTCTGATTATTGTTGACTTTGCCACTTAGTTATCTCATGGTTAAATACAGAGAGAGATCCCTGGAGCCCATTAATCTCTGCAGGTGAGAATGTATTTAATCTATGGGAGAAAACAACTTACTTACTGGAATGTTTGTTCTCTGACTAATAATTTAATCACATTGATCCACCCTGTATGCCCAATGAGTTCCTATTTGTATTGGAGGGGGGGCATTAGAAATGGTTTAATTCACATATATAACTAAGGAGTCAGTTGAGGGACCTTGGTTACACTCACTAGGAGACTGATGAAGTTAAAAAAATATATAGTGCACAGAGGCCTGCAGATCTTGTATAACAGAGTGACATTTTTTTTCTGGTCCAAGAGACATCTCATTCTATCACTGCCATATCTCCTTCATCCTGAGAGACTGAAAAGAAGATACACTAGAAGAGGGCTGTGCTGCAGGTTTTCCTACTGCCAGCAAACGTTTATGTAGTATAAATATTTATTATTATTATTTAATCCTCACAGTAATCTTGTGATTACTTGTAAATATAATTATCGTTTTCATTTTACAGATAATGATACTGAGAAAGGCCGAGAGAGGTAAAATGAGATGGGTATTAAACCGGCTCTCTGACTTGAAATCCTGAATTGTTCTCACTCTACTGTGAAGAGCATGGGCAAGAAGTCAGGCTCACAGAAGCTGCCAACTTGTTTAGATGTTTATTTTTCAATTATGTGACACTGGTTCTTTATGGATTGTTTGGACTCGTCTATTACAACAAGTAATTCAGGGGGTTGTATATTTCTTTCCACTGGCCATTAGTTCCTGTGAACTAATTATGTTGGGAGTCATCCTTGCAGCTGTCTAAATTACCCAGCAAACCCAAATTCTTGTTTTGCTTTTTATAAGGTTCTGCTTGACTTGGGAAAAAATGGGTGTTCCATTTCTTTCACTGTATTTATCTGTGTGGAATGGTAACTTCTACCTGCTCTTGGGAGTTTGGCTCAAAGCCAAGGTGAATTGGGTAGTTTAGGCTTTATCTTGTGTCAGCCGTTTTCACAGGGGCAGCATTTTGAGAAAAATGTCACGACATGGCTGAAGGAAATGCTGGTTTGCAAACATACTTGCTGTGGTTTCTATAATTTTACTCATTTTTTTTACCCCATTAGGCTTTCTTGATAAGCTTGTCTTTTGGACATGTGTTACTCTAAAATAGAGTTCCATAAAAGGTGGCATGTTCTCTGCTTAAACATGTGGCAAATCATCAACATCACTCCTTTTAAATTCCAAGAAAATATTCTAGGCACCAAGGAAAAATTAGCTCGGATTTCTTCCTCATGTGATATAATCATTGCATTCCTTGACTGGAGGAGACCTTGAGAAGGCCAGCTTATACTTTCTACCTTGCCCCTATCTTCTTGACATGGATCCATTAAAAACATCCTTGGAAAAAAAATCACACTGTATTAAACCCCTAAAGAGAGTCCAATTTCTTTTTATTATTAATTCTACTGTTTAGCATTTAGACTGTGTTTAAATAACAGAAAAATGCAGATGATGACAAAGCTGACCAACTTTGTAGCCATCTTCCTGTTTGTTTTGGCCCCTACACAGCCAGTTGAATTGATTATGTAAACATCAGCTATTCATATGGAAGAAGACTTAGAGTACGTGGCACTCAGGTCACAAAGAAAGACCTAACCTTAGTATCAGTAAATGCATCTTTTACCTTACCTCAATTTCTGGGGTGTTATTCAAGTAAATCTCCTCTGAAGCTGTCCTAAATGGAGATGGGAGTACCTTCCTGCCAACTACTGTGTAAGAAACGTCCATATATACTGAAAGATAAGATAAAGAAACTTTGGATTCTTAGAGTAAATCATCAGAGACGTCTTTGCTGCTCAAGTCATCCTAGGGACCTAAAGTTGCTCATTAAATGAAATTGCTTATAAACAATTTAGCATAAAGCCCAACAGTTTTAAGGATTTGGCAAAAATTAGCTATTCTTCTTATTTAAAGAAACCAGAGCTTAAAATGAGCCCTCCACACAGAGAAGGACAAAAGAAGGTGATAGAACAAGTCGAAGGTGTTGGGAGCAGAACCAAGCCATTGTCCTAATGAATCCCTCTGAACAACTGTCATAACTTTAGAGAAGAGGCATTCTCACTCACTACCCAAACACGCCTCTGCAATACTGTGGTGTTGCTTCCATTTCATTTAACCACGTAGTAATCTGTTCCCTATTTATCCAGTTGACCTTGTCATTCTCAAATCCTCTTGTTTGAAGACCCTGGCTTTAAGACCCTATTCCATTACCATCTGCAGCAGAAGTATCTGAAGCTAGATGGCCCCTATCACCTGAGTGAAGGGCTGTACCTGCTTGGGCCCAGCAGATCCCTAAAGTACCTGATCAGATAACATTAGGTGAGAACCCCACACCAGTGCTCTGAGCAGGCCAGTACCATAGACCCCCATCAGAGCTGGCAAAAGGATGCCACTCCTGGGGAATGTTCCCATCAGTGGACTCCTGCTGGCAGTGTTTTGCATGTGTTCATGCAGATGAGTCACACAGATCACCAAAATTATCCAGCGCACTTAAGAAAACCACAATTTCCTGTGCCCTACCACCTGATATTCTGATCCTTTAAGTTTGAGATAGGGCCCAGGGAAAAATTTTAGAAGCTTCTTAAATGATTCTAGGAGCCTTTGATCTAAGTAACTGAGCTTTTCCAAAGGAATGATTTATCCTGAATGAATGGGGAAGCTCTCGGAGCTCTAACAGTTACTCACCTATCTACAAATGTAATATTTTACAGGGCTTTGGAGGGCTCTGATTTAATTCCATTATTAGCCCTTATTGAATTAGTTGTACCTCCTACAAAGTTCATGACAACACCAAGGTCTTTATTGGGATTTCAAGGTAGGACAGGCTCTTCTTAGGTCACCTTCAGTTTCTGAGACATGGGCTGGTGGACTGAGAGGCAGCAGTGTCTGGTCAGCCCATCTTCCCAGGCCCCCCACTGCAGGATCAGCCTCTTCTTTGCCCAGTCTTGCCCAGGTCTGGAAGTAGATTGATGGCCTTAGTCTATATTCTTCTGGGCCTGGCATGAGTTCTACCACATGCAGGTTGTATCTGGTGTGCCAGATGTGAGTGCTGTGTGACCTCTCTGTTGGAGCCTGTCGCTCCCCTAACATGCTGGCTTCTGCCTCAGTTTACCAGCCTAACTTTCCAGTTCTTCGCTGGGTCTGCAGCCTGCCTTGAGTGTTGGCCCACTGGCCCAGCCCTCTACCTTACTGCCTGGCTCTTGCGTCTTCTCTCCTGTGGCCAGCTCTCTGGGTTCCCTACCGACTAATCCTACAGCGCATGGAATGAAGTGTCCCGTGGGGCTAACAGTACATCTCTAGACTTAAGCTGTCTGCGTTGGAAGCTGGCTTGAGCACCTTCTAGCTGGGTGAGCTTGGGCAAGTGACCTAACCATTTAGTTTTTCCACCTTACTTTCTTCATCTTTCCTCCCTTAGTCTCTTTATCTGTAAAATGGAGAAATAATAGGTTCTACCTCACAGAATTGTAAGAATTAAATAAGACAACCATGTAAAATACTTAAAAAGTGCTTAAGTGTAAGCTGCTCTCATTATGTTATTATTGGCTTACTCGGAGTCATGAAACCATTGCCTGCTTGATTACAAATTTTGTCTGCTATATGAAGTTGAGTTCACCACATCCTTTTAACATTGTCCATCATGCTGCCCAGCTCATGAGTTCCCAGCTGCTTATCCTCCCCCATCCCCCAGTAATGTCAGCTGTGTCTCCTGGGACCCTGCAATTACCTTGCCCAACCAGCCTCATTTATAATAATTCATTCTCTTCAATTCTCTTGCTTTTTTCCTGACTGAATTGACTAAGTTCCTTCAGATTCATGGGTTTTAATTTCTAATCACTCAATCATCTGTCTGCCTCCACTTTAAACCTTTTCCAAATTCTTTACTCATTTAATTGCTTTATCCAAATGCAGTTTTAAAAGGTTACAAACTAGGCTGAGGGCAGTGGAAAGATTATCTTGGGGTTTCTACGTGCTTTCCCTGATTCTCCATTCAGGAGCATGCTAATATGAGGAACCTCAGAATACAGATGCTCATGTGCCGTCACTCATAACCAAGCATTTTCTGTGTTTTGTTGCATTATTCTACAAAAATAAACAAGATCTCCTCAAGAAACTGCCCATCTGTTATGGGAGGCTTAGTGGTAGGCTGCCTTTTTCTTTTTTTAAATTAAAAAAAAATTTTGCAGTGGTGAGGATAAGGAAATAATGATGAGACAAGAAAGAGTATTGCTATTTATTCAGGATATTTAACTAGTGCCATTTTGTGCCAGGCTTTGGTCTAGGTGCTTAGGAGGATATGAATGAATAAAACAGACAAAGATCCATGTCATGGAAATTCTCTATCAAAAATGGACACAAAATCAATAGTTGTTTTTTAATCAAAAATATTTTTGTTAAAATGTGGAGGGTAGAAATATTTTAAGATGTGTTAAAGTTTAAACAGATCATCGAGGATTGGGAATTATGACATTTTATAACATGCTTGGCAAAATCCAGATGCTAGTGATATTTGAATTAGTAAACAATAAATATAATAAATAGTAAATGTAATTACCTTGATATTTTTTACATTTTCAAAAACTAAACTGAATAATGAAAAGTATATAATTTTATTCTGGTGATCTGGAATCTTGTAGAAAATGTTGATGAGACTACGAGGCTCTAAGGTAAATTGTATGTAGTAAAATTTACAAATACTGTTTGACAGTGATCAGCCATCGTCTACGAGGGGCTGGCAATCTTTTGGATTAAAAAAAGTCAGATCTTCATTTATTATGATTTTCTGAGTAGTAGCAGAGGTGGCGTTCCTGTCTAAGAAGAGTTAACGGTGATGGCGGCAAGAGTAGTGGGAGGGCAGGTGTGAGAGTGGTTTAAAGATCATTTTCTTCTCACATCTATGTTGTTAGGTTGTCTGGTGGATGTAGAGGTTATTTCAGGACATTCAGGGGCAGCAAAACTGAGAGAGGATACAGAAAAGAGAGAGTAGTTCATTCCAGCCTTTAAAAATACAAATCACTTGGTGAAGAGTCATATCTTAATTCTTTTTAAACTAACATGCTAATATTATAGGAAAGAAAACCACATGAAACTGTGTTTTGAAATGGTTCTGATATTTTAGTATGTTTAAATTTATGTGTTAAAATATTAAATAGAAAAAAATAAAGCACAGCTATTAAAAGAAATAGAGTGGAAATTTAGAAATTCAGAGCAAATTCAACAAACTGTTATTGAAAATCCAGCCTGTATTCGGCATTTTGCCAAGACCCTGTGAATACAAAAATTGGCTAAGACACATCTCTGATTCTCAAAGAACTCACAGTATGGTAAAGGGTGAGAGTGACACACACACACCACCAAATAAATACTATTCAGTGTTGCAGATGGTCTATCAGGCTAGATTTTCTCAAATTGCAGTGTGGTGGAGAATGGGCTGGTTCTGGGTGTTATGTTATCAGGTTTTCTCTCTCTTTTTATTTTTTGTCTTTAATCTTATGTCTTAATTGTATGTGTGGCTCTTTGTGCAAGTCATCTCAAATTCTTTTGAGAAGTAAGAAATATCCTTTGTCAATCAATAAAGGTAATCCTCTGATAAAGTAAAATTTGAATACACAAATCATGTTGGTTTTACTCTAGCTGAGGCACAATGAATCTGGCCAGAATTGGGAAGAGAGGGCAACTGTGAAGAAGGAGGATTCTCCAGGTGGAAAGGCAGGTGAAATTATAGTTCTGGGGGATTATAGGAGAGGGAAAATAGGGTCTGCCTAGGTAATTAGTAACGAGATGTTTAAAAAGTTTGATCCCATTTCTGATCCCAGGGAGCAGGTTGAGAAGGTAAGATTTCACTCAGTAGCTCCAAAGCACAATCAGATGAGTATAACCTAAATGTTTCCAATTCTGAAAATCAAGACAGGGAGAAAATTTGGGCATGAGAAATAACACTGCATTAAACGAGTAGTGACAGGAGTCAAAGAGTCATGTGATGGAAGGCACCAACTTATTTGTATGAGTTTGCATTTCTTTAAATCTTATTTTATGTAGTTTTAAGAATATTTTATATTGTTTACAATAAGCAATGCTAATGAGTAGCTTCCTATTTATATTGTTAGTTTAGTAAAACTTCTTTTATACAAAAAGAAAAACTGACTCAATTGTGTGCTAAATATTCTGAGAAACTTATCTGGGGAAAGCCAGCTGGAATACATGACATAATCCAGACTCTATTGTGTCCCCTAGTGGCAACAACACAAATTGCAGGCATAGTGATCCTGCCTAGGAAGAATTAACCAGCCTTGCAAATCCAAACCTACTGAGTGACAGTAAATGGCAAATTATGGCAGGGATTGATTGGCAACCACTTTAGATCAAGAATGGAGCATACTATATTGTCATTACTTATTCCTATATTTCCCACTGTGTGATAAATTTTGTGAGAGCAGGAACTGTATTTGACTTATTTAAAGTTACATCTCTAGAGCCTAACAGTATATGATGCATAGTTGGTATTTGAGAAAAGTTGTGAAATAAATGAGACACTGGGGTGAGGAGTAAGGAAAGAAGCAGAAAAAGGGAAGTAGGAGGACCTCAAAATTGAACTGTATTTATTTCCCAAATTTGCCTAGAATCCTCTTTGGCTTTTCCCATGAGCCCAGATGTTTAACTCCATCTAGAAGGGCTTATTAAGTACTAAAAATAGTCTTAATTTTAGTTTTCAAAGTATTGATTTGTCTCTCTATTGACAGCATGTTTCATAACAACGTTAGTAATTTGATTGGTAGTTTCTTTGTAGTCTTAGAACTAAGAATTCAGGGCAAAGATGTGAGATTTCAGACCAAAATATATTTTCCATCACCTAAAATACACCAAATAGAGTAAGACTATTGTCTCCAGAGAATTCTCAGCACGCAGGCCTGTCCATTTTATAGAGAGCAGGTAATGAAGTGCCTTTATGAAAGTGCCTATTTAACTCATCTGAATTAAGTGGGAACAACAAACAGAAGAGTTTTAACCACAGAGATAAAGTAACCATCTGAGTTGCAAAGCCAAGAATGAGTCCAAGTTCATGGACACATATTAGGAAAGGCTTAGGAGAGCCCATTAGAAGAGGCACTGCAAAAATACAAAATGGGGTCTTAAAAAGGATCGTCTCCATACGGATTAAGGATTAGTGCTTTGAAAATATGATAGCACATAGAAAAATAGCATTAGGAACTGAAAAAGCCATTTTCTAATGCAGCCGTTCTCACCCAGAGCGCAAAAGACGCCTTTCAGCTGGAGTGGCTTTTGCCATTGCCTAGTTCCAGGGAGCTGCAGCATTGGCAGGCAGCTTCACATGGCTCCTTCCCTGCAGGAGTGCCAACAAGGAGAGGCTTCCAGACCCTGTCTGCACAGGAGACCAGAAAGCTCAGGTTCCTTAAGGTCTAAATAAGGAGATTCATTCTAAGATTCCTCCTTAGTCAATCCTTGATGACTCCAGAGATGGTAGCCCTGTTGGTTTCATTATGTTATTTAAAGGAACATATTAAAAATGTTAATAGGACCCCATGACTAACTATATGTATTGTAACACAGGATAAGGTCGGTTTTACACACCTTTTGTCTATTTTATATACTACTAGCCAGACTCCTTAGGTCCTCCTAGAATTTCAGTGAACAATTCCAGCCATCGAAGAAACATTTTTTATAAAAGTACTAGTTTTCAGTGACTAGCATATAAAAATAAAAACAGTTTGACCATCACCTCTCGGCAAAGGTACAACATTTTTAGACGGTAAATAAACAGAAGGTTGTTTTAAGGTGCAGTAAACCTGAGCAAGGAAAAGTAGTCTGGAGATGAATGTAAGAGCAGGAGGGAGGGTAGAAAGGGAGAAGAAATCTGGGTGGTAATTCTACAATCCTGTTGACTCCACCGTGGTCTGTGTTCCAGTGACGTCTGCAACAACTGGCGAAATCTCAGGGCCCCTTGTCCCCTCAACTGACTGAACTGTTAAAAGGATTCCCAGGTGATTTGTACGCCCACTGAAGTTTGAGAGCTTGGCTCCACCGGTCCTGAGAGGCTGGGTTCTGAGTAGTAAATCTACAGTTGCTAGGGCTTCTCAAACTTTGGTATGCATGAGAAACACCTGGGGAAATTGTTAAAAAGGCAAGTTCAGGGCCCAGATCAAACAGGTTGTGATTCCGTAGGTTTGTGTGGTGCTTAGCAAAGCTGTATTTCTAACACATTTCCCAGGGGTTTTGGCACAGGTGGTCATTGGAGCACACTTTAAGAAATCTCTGCCACTGATATCAAGATCTGGCAAAGGAAGACTATGCTTACTAAATCTATTGAAGCAGTAGGCCCTTGAAAACTTCCTGTCTGGAAA
This sequence comes from Balaenoptera ricei, assembly GCF_028023285.1. NCBI lineage: Eukaryota > Metazoa > Chordata > Mammalia > Artiodactyla > Balaenopteridae > Balaenoptera > Balaenoptera ricei. The sequence goes on from NC_082641.1 coordinate 78,136,758, forward strand.
CAGTAATGGAATTCCTTGTCTGAGACATGATAACTGGTTGTAGGACCCCAAGCGCTCAGCTTCCTAGCTTTATCTGTGTTCTTTATCTGTGTCACACTGAGCTCTTTGCTCTTTGCTTCTAAAACTCGGTGTGCTTCAACACCTTAGTCTTTGCTGTGCTCTTTGCGCAGGTTTCAGAGTCTGAAAGGCTGTGTTTGGATTTTCGCTTAAGGCATGTGCTAATTTGTTGACCTTGGGCAAGTGATCACAGTCTCTGACACTCAGGTTCCTCATGTGTAAAATGGGTACTGTAGTACCTGTATTATGGAGTTATTCAACAATTACAAGAGAAATGGCCTGTGTAAAATTTACAGCACAGTGCGTAGCATTTAGCAGACCTCAGTGCTTGATCACAACTACTGTTTGTGTTACTTTTTTTTTTTTTTTTTTTTTTGAGTCTGGAGAGCTCCCTTTTTTCTTCCAAAACTTGCTTGTTGTAGCATTCCTTCAAGAGCTCCCTTTACTTCCACCATGAATTACTCACGAATCCACAATCTCATAGTACTTAAACATTTCTCTCTTTGTGTTCCTTTTTGTCATGTGTTATTAGTTTGTTCTCTGTCTTTTCACTGAACTGTGAGCTCAACAAGACAAGCAGACAACAACGAAAACAAACTTCTGTCTTACCCCTCTGTAGTTTTAGCGCCTTGCACATAGTAATATTTAAGGCAAGGTGTTTGTTTATGTGCTACACACTGTTCTAAGCACTTTTAATGGATTAACTCGTTTAATCCTCAGAACAAGCCTATGATGTAGATGCTGCTATTATCTCCATTTTGTGGATGAGAAACTGAAACACAGGGGGCTTAAGTAACTTGTCCAAGGTCACACTGCTAAGCGGTAGACCTGTAATTTGAACCTGGGCAGTCTGGTTCCAGAATTCAAAATTTAGCAGATCCTAAACGAATACTTGTTGAACTGCATTACACTGTGAATACATCAACTTTAGGTGAGGTCTTTCCTCTTCAGGAAATGGTGTTCTGAAGATGAAAAAGGAGCAGGTCAAATCATTGCTCAGTTTTCTGATGTATTTTATTAACTTGAAACAATATCAAAACAAATCATAGATATAAAACGGTTACTGGGTTCCTTCTGAAAGGAAACTTCAAATCTGTTATGAATGTGATGGTAAGTATTCAGATTATTTCAAAGAGCAAGATTTTGTCTAGCAGCAGGAATAAATAAAGACTTCCTGACATTGTTTCTTTTTTTAACTTTATTGAAATATAACTTACATATAATAAACTTGCTCATTTAAGTGTACAGTTTGATGAATTTTGGCAATTATATGTAGCTGCAAAACCTCCACACAATCAAGATATAGAAAAATTCCGTCACCCTAGAAAGGACCCTTGTGCCCCTTTGTAGTTGATCCTTTCCTCTGACCTTTGGGTCCAGGCAACCATTGATCTGCTTTCCGTCACTATAGTTTTACCTCTTCCAGAATGTCATATAAATGGGATCAAACAATATGGTAGTCTGTTGTATCTGGATAGTTTTGCTTAGCCTAAAGCTTTTGAGATTTATCTGTGTTTTTATTTTTATCAGTAGTTTTTCTTTCTTATGGATATGTAGTATTTCATATTATAGATATACCATGATTTATTTATCCATTCACTAGTTGATGAACATTTGTGTTGTTTCCAGTTTTTGGTTATGATGAATAATGCTGCTGTGAACATTCATGTGTGGAAATATGCTTTCACTTCTCTTGGGTAAACACATAGGAGTGGGTGTGCTGGGTCGTATGATAAACCTATGTTTAACTTTATAAGATACTGCCATACTGTTTTCCAAGTGGCTATACTCTTTTGTATCCCCCCAGCAATGTACTACAGTTCTGGCTGATTCTGTCTTTGACAATATTTGATATTGTCAGTCTTATTAACTTTAGCTATTCTAGTGGCTGTTCAGTGGTAGCTCATTGTGGTTTTAATTTGCATTTTCCTGATGACTAATGATGTTGAACATGTTTTCTTGGCCTATTTGCCATTTGAATATCTTCTTCTGTAATTGTCTGTTCAAATCTTTTGTTCATTTAAAAAATTGGATTATCTTTTTCTTATTGATTTATATTTATGTTTTCTAAAGAAAATATACTCTTAATATAACCTTTTGTCAAATGCCTGGTTTGCAAATATCTTCTCACAGTCTGTCGCTTGCATTTTCACTTTCCTAATTGTGTCTTTTGAAGAGCAAACATTTAAAATTTTGATTAATTTCATTTTATCCATTTTTTTCTATTTTGCAGTTTTTGTGTCTTGTTTAAAAAATCTTTTCCTAACTCAGTGACACAAGGATTTTCTTCTAGAAGTCTAATAGTTTTTTACATTTAGGCCTACCATCATTTCAAGTTAATTTTGAGTCTGACATAGAGATTGAAATCCTTTCAATAGAAATGCTTTCACTAGAGTCTTCTCTTCTTGCTGATATGCCACATAGCTCATTCTGTAACCATGTCAGGTTAAGATGGCCAGGTGGAAACTAGTATAAGAGAACGTGTGGGTGTGAGACTCAGGGAAACCTTTTAAAGCTGGTAGCTGTTCAATTTTCAAGTCCCACAATACATGGTATTGTTTGAATTAGGCTTGTGACTTTTTGTGAGCTGTGTAGAAAAAATGAGAGGGAAATATCTCACAGTAGATATGGTGTTCAAGTAATTTTTTGAAATCTTTAAACTTTGGGTGGATAGATATGTTTGAATCAAAGTTAACTAGCTAGAATAAGGATGACTGTACTTATGACTCCAAGTTTTGTTGAATTTTCTAAATATTAGGCCAAGTGATATTGTTTTGCTTGGTTTTTCCTTTTTTGCCCATTTCCAGGAAGCACAAAGTTCTTATTTGAAGAGAACAAACACTTTTCTTCTTGCTGCAAACCTGTTTGAAACAGGGAAGGACCAGTCTCAGGAAAACTTTTCAGCCTGATGTCTTTTTTCCTAGCCTGCCTTTTGCCCATAACCACTCCCATACACTCTGTTCCTAAGACAGTCTGAAGTTTCAAAATGCCAACAAAAAATTCTCTGTGTTTAGGTTGTTTTGGATTGTTAATTATTGGTGGCAATGGATGAGTGTTCAGCACCTTGGAACTTTTGCAAAAGAAACTTAATAAGGATACGTTTGCTGTAGTTGGAAAAGTATTTGATGAACAGCTGACCTTTCAAATGTTTACATGAGTTGAATCTCTGAACTGGTAATGTTAGGAAGGTCCAAGTTCTAATTCAGACTCAGACACTGAATCCCTTTGTAGGGAAAGCTTTTAAATATCTTCAGTTTTCTCATTTGTTTTTTTAAAACAAGGCTGACTTTGCTCACCCATTAATTGGTTAATGTTTGTGAATGTTTTGAGAGGGTGCAAAGCGCTTTCTCAGAGCAGTGCCCTATCATTCCCTCTCATGATTGTGGTTTGTCATCCACCTGAAGTAAGTGGGTAAGTCATGTACCAAGTTTGCACTGTAGAAAGGAAATGATTTTACAGATCCTTAACCACGGGATGAAAAAATATGTTTCTTTCACGTGGAGTTGGTGAATAAAGCTTCCACTGTTCTGAGGGAAAAATGCCAAAGGAAGCCTGCTTGTGTGGATTAGTTCACTTATGAATACTTTTAAAAATATTTACATAAATCTCTACTGAGTAACCAGTTCTCTGAGCACATTCCATAAAAATTTCTTTTCAAGCAATTTCTTTTAGAAATTCATACATATATATTTTTTTGTCCCTTGTGTCTTGCACGAGGGCTGGTGTTCACGGTGCTCAATGGACTTAAAGAAGCCGATCCATGCAGCTAAAAGAACTGGGGAGATGGGCTGAGGAAGAAAGCTGGGGTTGAGAAATTCGGAAGGACCTCCTTTCTATTGTGGCTTTTCTCCCCTGAGGTCCTATTTCAGCATTTTTTTTTTTTTCTTAGATTCAGTTGCTTCATTGCTCGAGTTCCTCTTTCAGATGACCTGTGTTCCTCCCACCCGCCCCAGTCAATATGGCTGTCTCACCCTAAAGCTATTCCACAGTGCTCCCTCTGTGGTTCTGGACATTATCCAGGGAGCAGCAAGTCAGGGTACTTCCAAATTTTCACTGAACATATCACTTTGAGATTCTTCTAAAAGCATTGATCATTTTGGTTACAGCTGGAGTATGAAGGGAATCCTTAGGGAATCCATGTCTTTACCGTAGTAGTCATCTGGCTCCCATGAAGGGAAGAAAGGATTGTGTTGTTATTTTTGGAAACAGAAAAAAGAAATCCGGGCATCTGCTCATCCCTGTTGAGGTCTGACCACCGGTTGAAGGAATGGAGAATAGAGGTCACATTTAGGTTTTTATTTGACCTATAGGGTGTTCAAAAACTGAAAAGCAAAAGAAAACAAACAAAACTAACAAAAAAAAGAAACCTCAAAAGCCCAAACTGAAATTCCCAGCATTTAAAAATCTAGAGGTTTCATATAAAAATCTGAAATCTCAGCTTCTTTTGAAAAATCGGAAAGACTGGTATCTCTGGATCTGCATTCTGACATGGCAATGTTGACTAGATTGGAGCATCGGCTGCCCCTTTGGGATGTCTAAAGCTTCATATTACCAACTTGTCCCCTGAAGATATTATCTGTAAGGTTTTACATATTCAGATTAAAGGTCCAAATATATTACATTAAATCATTCTTTTCACTCTCTCTAGATAGTTCTTTTCCTCTGAACAGAAAATAGACATGAGAAAGTATGATAAGAGAATGTATGACTAGCATGTTTTCGCATGTCTGTTTCCTATTCAAAGAGCAGGAGTTACCTAGAAAGAGTGAAAAAAATGATTTAAAATGATATATTTAGACCTTTATTCAGCTGTTTATAGTCAGCAATTCACAAGGTTATCCCATAATTCAAATTCAAGTATACTGATTTAAATATACATCCTTTGATTCTTCTGAGGGGAAGGTGTACATGTGTTATGTATTATTTGTCTTAAAAAATTAAATTTGTTTTCAAAATTGTTTATCTAGACATTTAGGGCCTTTTAAGCAAAAACCTTTGTGTGACCACTTGACAGCTAAATAAACTAATCTCCACTGTAGTATGTTGAGTACCAGGATTACATTTATATCTAGAAAGAGTAAAACAGCAATTGGACACCATTAATACCTTTTTACTGAAAAGTATGTGCCAATTTATGAGACCACTTTTATTCTGAGCTATCTTTTGTCTTTAATTCTGCTTTTATCCATCAGACATAAATGGCCTCCCAGACTAGGCTTCCTGGTGTTCATTCTTCCTTCCTAATAGTATCCTGATTTCCTTTTGGACTGTTGTCTCTTTCCCATGTAATGCAGTCTTGGGAGTCTGGGTCTGATGGTGGTAAATCATCTTGGACCCCCACTACAGAAGCCCTTGGTTCTTTGCCTCCACTGCTGGGTATGTGTCAAGAAATGGGCATGTGACTAAAGCTTGGAAAGCTGAAGTCGCCTGGTTATTTGAATCTTGAGCGGAGCGGTGCAAAGTCAAAAGCAACAGTTAAAGCTCATGCACTCCGGGGGTGTCGCTCGATGGTCAGGTAGTTCCTAGCCTTGTTCCTGTCCGGTTCCCAAGTCTGCTTGTCCATGCTCCATGTCAATTTCAGGAGATTCCCCAATATCTTGTTTAATTTTCTTTTCTTTTCATTCTTTCTTTTTTTGGTTGAGTGGCTTTCTCTTGCATATAATCGGGGAGCTCTAACTGATGTATCCCGTCTCGCCATTTCCCCTGCTACTGCCCTAGTCCATTCTCCACCATCTCTTGCCTGGAATACCGAAAAAGCCTCCTCACCAATTAAAGCAGATGTATGTATCTTCTTTATATGTATCTGCTAGAACATTTATAAGTCAAATCAAGTCACTCCTCTACTCAAAACCTTCCAATGGTTGCCCAGTTCATTCTGAGTTAAAGCCAAAATGCTTAATGGAATACAAGCTTCACAAGGACCTATAATGTTCACTTCTGTATCTCCACTACATAGAGTAATCCTTAGCACATTAATTTGTTGAATAAATGATGTGCCCCTTGGGGGAGCAATCATGTTTTATTTGACTTGAATCCTCAGTATGTGGCACAGTGCATGGCATGGAATAGGCACATAGTAAATATTTGTTTTTGTTGTTGAGCCTAGCTGCTTTAGCTGTTAAAAAGGACAGAGTCATCAGGATCTAATCCTTTCATGGTTTCACTCTTGTTGATAAATGGTTTGTAAAAATCATAGGGACTAACTCCACCTAGTATTGAGCTTATATTCATTTTGGTGAAAAACAAAACAAAACAAAAAAATGGCAACCTGATCAGGATGGAACTTGCTTAAAGAAAGGCTCAGATTAGTTTCAGCAAGTTTACATAGTCTGCATTTTGGAGGTGAAGTTCTGAGGTTGAATCAGGCCAAGAAATACAGTTGATCATCCTACGGCAAATTTCATTTGCGAGTTCAATGGTAGTGTAAGTGGAATGGGATCATGTTATTAGTTCTCTTAGAGGCACAGATTTCCAAGATAGGAAAATGTGTGTGTGCTTGCCTGGTTAGGCAGACATGGGCTGTCAATGCAGTGTTCCCAGGGATACTCCTTGGAGGGAAAGAAAGGACTTAAGAAGGGACTGTTCTAAGTAAGATGTTTGATCCCTCCATTCTCTTCTCCACACTCCCCCCTCCCCAGCACACACCAATTAAACCAAATGGTTTTAGTATTGTGACAAAAAGATAAATATAATTTGAATCTAAATTTAGTCTATTCTTTCAGTCAGAATATTTCTTTTCTTCCTTTTGCAATTAAGCATTCTAATTTTCTTTTCCCACTGCAGAATTGTGTCTTTTTAGGTTGGCAGGGCTTCAAATGGTATTAATCATAATTTCTAAGTATTTAAGCTATTTCAGTGATTGAAGAGAACTTCTGTGATTATAGGATACTGTTGAGTAATGGGTCCTTTAAAAATCTCATTGGTCAGTTTCAATTTAGTTAGGAAAAAATCACAAAAGCAAAAATATAAGTTTTGAGAAACTACCCTTTTTAGCTTCAGACAAACACTAGGTTGTATTTTTCTTGTCAGAAGTAGAGGAAAGGTTTTGCTGCAAACTTGGGAGAATACTGCTTAATAACTTCCTTGTAACATGATGAGAACTTTTCCTTCCTGAATTTCAGCAATTTTGAAATGCTGAGACGCTTTCATTTTTCCTTTATAATTCAACTCTGGAACCCAGAGTTCTTCCTTGGATTGTGAATTCTCAAACCCCAAAAGAATTTTGAATTTCTAAATTTCTTTTTAAAAAAATAATAAAATGGTACTGGCAATATTTCAGTTAGATAAATCCCAGTTAAGGTCAAATCCACCTTGTTTGAAACCTGCTATTCAAATCAAAACCACCTGGGGCCAGGGGTGGTTCTGTTCTACCCACGTATCTGAGGAAATAAGAATGGAGCCTCCTTAATGAGGGGTAGAGAGCTGACTCTCAGACTTCATCTCCACATACCAATTGAAGAAATGAGATCACTATACAAACCTTGAAGCAAGAGTTTACTGGGGTTTTTTGGGGGGGTGGGGTGGGAGGGGAGCAGTTTGTTTTTTGTTTTAGTCAAGCTTGCACACTTATGGAAGTGGAATTTGTTATGTGGGTTTTTAATGGATATTCAGATGGCAGCATCAATTTTCCATTTTAATTTTGTGTCTACTACGATAAATGTTCTTGTACATGTGAGGTCAAATAAAGTAACTATCCAGACGGTGTTATCATTTTCATTATTTATAAGATAATGTACATTTGTTGTCAGTGGTACAGTTGTACATTCTAGATGGCAGGGGCCATTCTTATTAATTTTTTCATCCTCAGAGCCTAGCACAATGCCCAGCACATAGTAAGTACTCTATACCTGCTTAATGTGAATTAACTGAACTAATGGAGTGGTTTGTTACTATAATCTAGCTTTTGACCTATAGAAATGACATCTGTTATCTTGTTGATATATTCTATTCTCCTTATTATGCCATTTAGAAGTTGTTAGGATACATATATTAGGCTTATAATAATAGATCCTTGAATTTGAATAACTTTATAAGAAACACTCATATTCATTATTTTAGCATGTTCTTACCACATCTCTATGAAGTCAGGAGGCAGAGAAGCCTACAGGTTAAGAGATTGTTCATCATTCTTTATTCTAACCCTTAGGCCCATTCTCTATTTTTTTACTAACTGTATGGTGGGCATAATGAACACATTATTAATTTCAAATAAAAGAATTTCCTCCTAAAGGCTTGCTGGTTTATACTGTTAAAATATTGATGGGGAATTCAGAAATCAAACTTCTGACACCTTTACATTGTTGACATGAGTTTAATGTTTTATTTTAAGTAGCTATTTCCAAATTGAAGTTCAGCATGATGGAAAAACCAACTCTGGGCTATCTTGAGGATTGTTTACTTGGTGGATTAGTTAGACAGTTGTTGGTTTATTCCAAGTTTGTGTTCTCACAGGGGATCCCTGAAGGTTGATATGTGCTCACAAATTACAAAATAGTTTTAATAGCAAATTCAACATAAGGGAAATATCTTCTGAATTACTTGGCTAATGCACCTATTTAACTCCCCAATGGGGAGAATTGAGAGATGATTTTGTGAGTTCTTATACATTAAAACTCTTATTTAAGGTTTGCAAACATTAAAAAATAACCTGTCTTTTCTTAAAATTGTTTGCTTATTTCCCCCCCTGTGCTTTGCCTGTTTCACGGTCTTCTTTATTCTCTTCTCTTCAGAGTACGAACGCTTGTGGTTCTATTCAGCTGCCTCCTCTTTCCTTGAATAATTTTTCTAGTTGGTTCTTTCAGTAAGACAGGCAATATTTATTTGGTTGGTTGGTTGATTTCTCAGAATTTTAGATCTGGAAAGGTACTAAGTTTCTCCCCAAAATGTAATCATCCTGATCATCAAGGTTGTCCTTATGTGTGCTCAGACCAAACTCTCCCCGTTTCCTAAAATTTTTTGCTAAGATAGAGCTAATTAATGCCATCAAAAACTTTTTTATTCTTTTTCATTTTTAATACCCTTTAATTTTAAGTATCTTAAAATGTATACCCAACTACGTGGTTGACTCAGATTTAACTGTAAGTCATTATAACTTTCAAATTTTTTCATCTAAATGTGTAAACTCTTTAAGGGTAGAGACCTTACTTTGTTCCATGTTCCACTTTACATTCCTGTCCTATAGGACGCGTCTGGTACCTTTATAGGAGGAGTGTCGTACATGGTTATTTGCTTAATGAGCAAATTGATCGTAGTTCATACCTGTATTTCTTTTTTAAAAAAATTTTATTTATTTATTTATTTATTTTTGGCTGCATTGGGTCTTTGTTGCTGCGCGTGGGCTTTCTCTAGTTGCGGTGACCTGGGGCTACTCTGCGTTGCGGTGCACGGGGCTTCTCGTTGCAGTGGCTTCTCTTGTTGTGGAGCTCAGGCTCTAGGCGTGCGGACTTCAGTAGTTGTGGCACGTGGGCTCAGTAGTTGTGGCTTGCGGACTCTAGAGCGCAGGCTCAGTAGTTGTGGCGCATGGGCTTAGTTGCTCCGAGGCATGTGGGCTCAGTAGTTGTGGCTTGCGGACTCTAGAGCGCAGGCTCAGTAGTTGTGGCGCACGGGCTTAGTTGCTCCGAGGCATGTGGGATCTTCCCGGAGGGCTCAAACCTGTGTCTCCTGCATTGGCAGGCGGATTCTTAACTACTGTGCCACCAGGGAAGTCCCATATCTGTATTTCTTAATTGCAACAATAAACACTTTCAATATTGATCTCATATAAATGTTAGACAAGTTATAAGATTGGTAAAAAAACAATGCAAATTGTTTCACAGAACTGAGGGTTACATCAGCTATTAATGTGTAATAATGTGTACTGAAGATGTCGGTAAAGTTATCTCAATCTCATTTTATTTTATGTCCTATCACCTTGTTTACCCTGTCCATTGATGTTTGAATAGGACATCAATTCACTTTGATGACCAGTCTTACATAGTTATTGTCTTTTCCCCCTTGATTAAATTTTTAAAAGACTGTCCCTATTCTTAGAACAAAATGTCACAGTGGGGGCAAAGATGTGACAGTTTATGTGCATTGCAACTGTCCATATCTTACCAAATCAGGCTCTGATTCTATGCAGATTATTCTGAGCCTGTTATTTAACTAAGAGGATTTTGCAGCCTTTAAGAGCAAAGCAATCTATTCTCCAAAGTTGATGATAGGCTTTTGCTCAGCATTTTACGTGGTATCTAAAGTGCCCTTAAGCTGAAAGAGTGAACTTTTGGGTTGCTAGCCCAGTGATTAAGAACTTTATAAATGTCATATTTTATGGATAGATATGAATAATTGTAGTTTCTTATTTACAGTAACCTCAATGATTTCCCTCAGTGGTGGGGCAGGCATCTAAAGGTTATCTCTTTAAAGTTCAAAGCTAATTTAGATGGTGAGATACTGGATCACTTGTGGAGTTTTCATCTGATGTGGAGCTTTATGAGAGAGTTTTGGTATTAGAATGCCTACCTTTGACTCCTGGCTCTGCCATTTGCAAGCTGTGTGGAAGTGCTAGCAAAAGATTTGACTTTTGTATCTGTTTCCTTACTGGCAAAAAGGTAATAATAATAGTACTTCCCTCATAAGGTTGTTATGAGCTTGTTATTAGCTTAAAGTGCTCAGTTAGCACTCAATAAAGGTCAGATATTATTCTTATTCTCTTTCTATGAGGTATCTCTTCTTTTCTTTTTTCTTTGGCATTGGCGTGACTTTGGCCAGGAATTACCTGACCTTGAGGACTAACTATTTCAATATCTACTCCTGAGGATTCCCCCTTTCTTCCCCTTCTCCTCTTTCCTCCTTTCCATACTGGCAGTGATGTGGAATGCAATCTTCCTAATTTGTTTCCCCTTCCTTTTTCAGAGTTTTGATATTACTTCCTAAGAGAAAACAGTTTAACAACCATGATTAAGTGATAAAGCTTAAATTCTACAGAGTTCTTACATAATGTCTCTGGTATGATACTTGCCTCCCTTACAGCAATATCTCCATTCATTTAAACTATTTAATGGCAAAAGTACCTGCTTTCTCCTTTCTCCATGAATACCCTCTTCCAGAAAGATCAGTACAGAGGGTGGTGGGCTTGTATGATGAGGTGATATCCACTATAGATTTCTGCTTTATGCAGGAATAGTACCTTGGGGGAATCCTTTGCAAACCCAGCACAAAGTCTATTATATTATTAATTTCTCAAATTCAAAAAGTGCTTTTTGTTGCTTGGTATGGGATTTCTGATTTTATTAAAAAAAATATGTCACTGCAGTTTGGTGGGGAGTCTGTATCGAGAAAGTCTGTGAAATTTATCTTTCGTAAGGATACTGTTGAAGATGTTTTTCATTCTTTTTTGTCCTCTTTTGAAAGACTCTTGGAAAAAATTCCTGTCTTGTTTTAGTGTCAACTAATTATTGATTTATTTGTTCTGTCTTAGGAATCATACTGTATAAAACTGATGAAGCTCATCTTTTCTGACATTTTGCCTTTTTAAAATTAACCTCATCTTTTTTACTCTTTCTTTTTGTGTTTAAATTTTGATTTAGTGACTGTATTTTAAATATCTTTGTAAGCTACCTTAAAGGTTTCCTGAAACCAAGGTAGTACATATAAGCTGTCATGTTTGTAGGAATTCAAATTATGGTATTCTAATCATCCTTCGTTTCCTCACAATTACAGTTATCATGTGTTCATCTCTGTGGGCCACAAACTATGCAAAACAGTTTGTAAATTATCTCTTTTAATCCCTATAAGAGCATTATGCAGAGGCTTTTTTCCCCCCTTTTTATAGGTGAGAAAACTAAAGTATAGAGAGGTTAGGGTCATAACATTAGTAAATTAGGAAGCCAGATTTTGAACTCAGCTGGACCCAAGCTTGAATCCTAGTCTTTACTGTTTTTAATTACTTGAAAAAGGTGAGTTGGTCTTCCATGTTTTGAAGGCTTACTGATTTATAGCTTTTGTATGCTAGGATAATAAATATGTTGGCTATCCAAAATCTTCACTGGCAATGACATTTGAACAATTCAATGTCCTGGGCCTTTAAAATATGTTGAATAATTTAGCATTATTATCAAATGTCAAATTACAGACTAAAGAGGGCATAATAGACATTTTTACTTGCAATCACCTCCAAGATCATTTTACCTGAGTGTATTTAAAATTGGTAGAGGGTGGTCACAGGAGATCATTAGATGCATTACTGCAAATTATGTTTTTTTGTGAAATTGTGAATTCAATAGTTGGTCATGTGAAGGCAACTTCCATTGTTGTTGATTTTAAAAGTGAATTGTAAATTTATCTGAAAATGAGCTAATATACTTGAGTGTTGCCACTTGCTGTTCCTGAAAACTGTAGTGATTTATCTCAGCCACACCCCCTGGTCTTACTGATGAATTGCAAAGGAGAGAAAGAAAGGGCAACCTGCTTTCTTCAGCCCTTGATTGAGAAGTCCAAAGATCTCTTTTCTTTATTTTTGAGTGCCCTTTATGGTCTTGCTACAGAATATTAAGTGACAAGAAGAAGGTGTTTTTTTCCCTGTTTTCTTCTCAATTCCTTTAATTTATTTTTTTCCTTTTTCCTAACAGTTTTGGAAAGCATCCTCCTTCCAGGCATTTAAAAGCTTTTTTGGCATCTTATGCTGCCAGTGTTAACACTGGCAATTGGTGCAGTTTACAATTGTGCATTAAATATAAATCTCATTTTTACATCACTTGCTTAAAGTTGATTTGTGATACACCTTTTCTGGTAATGATAGATGTGTATTATGAATTATTGCATGTTTAGTCCATGCACTTAAACTATATGGAGGTAAGCAATTACACGTTTATTTAAGAAGTATTAATGTGTCTCTACAACTTAATTTTTGTCATGTCTTTGTCAGCTTTGCGAAAGGCCATGATGAGTTTTTTTTTTTTTTTTTAATTAATAGCTACTCTATTTATTTATTTATTTATTTATTTATTTATTTCTAGCTGTGTTGGGTCTTCGTTTCGTGCGAGGGCCTTCTCCAGCTGCGGCAAGCGGGGGCCACTCTTCATCGTGGTGCGGGGGCCACTCTTCATCGCGGTGTGCGGGCCTCCCACCACATGATGAGTTTTTATGTGCTTGAGTCAGGTCATTTCTGTTCTGGGAAAGAGACACTGAGCAATTAGAATAAATGATTTTGAGGCCTTTTTAGAATTTTAAATTAACTTCTGACATAAATCTTTCTCATCTGGATAACCTCTCAGCCTTGAGAGTTTTTGTGGCATGCCTTGTTATCTTTGTGTGATTAGAACATTGTTTGTAGGATATGTGAGTATATAGGAGTTTATTTCAAATGTTTTGGGGCCCCCCGAGGAGTACAGAGAAGCATAATATTTTCTAAGCTTTTCTGATCTCTTTTTTGGAATGGGGGCATTTGTTTTGGTTTCAGCTACACTGTATTTGATTTTAGTCTGCCTCATGTTTCCTCCACCCAGGCCTCTGCACATTCTGTTTTCCTTAGAGCACTCACCTTCAGTGAGTCTAACTTTCCTCTTTGAATCCTTAGTTCTCTAGAGACTTTCTGGCTTCTGGTTTATTTTTTATTGTTGTTTTATGGTCTGTGCCTTTACCAAATTAGATCTTTCCCCCGAATTGACCTTACTTTTTAAAATAGAGGGTGAAAATGATACTGTCCTCCAAACTTTCTTAACTTCAGCTGAGGTTTGTGTGAGAGAAATAAGCTCTACTGAAATTGATTTGAGTGGTCGTGTTTTCAAGTTTCCTAAGAGTGGTACTTAAGTAAGTACCCTTCTGGATGCATTGGAGAGGAATTCATTCATTTCATCCAATGGATGCCTTTGGGCATTAGGACTTAATTCCCTTGTAGAACCCCAATATAGAAGGACAGTAAGACTTGCTTTGAATGTACATCAAACAAAGGAAGGGGCAGGATGACTGACACTCCCTCAGTGGCTACGTTGCCTTGGGGTAATGCGTGGGGACCTTTAACGGATTATCTCAATTAATATTAGAGTTTGCTTGAAAATCTGTGAAAATAATTAGGACCACTGATAATGCTTCTGTTAGACCTTTCATGATTTTTTTTTTTAAGGCTTATAGGAGACCCAGGCTAAGTTGAGTATGTTTGATTCCTCTTGCAGCAGAAATGATAAAACAAAGACCCCAAGACCTTGAACTGCCTGATGGTAGGAATTATGTCCATTTGTACTCTTCTCTGTCCTTAGCACCTAGAGTTTCTGGCCTATTACAGGTGTACAATAAAAAATTTTCAATAAAGTAAAACGTACTCTAGACCAAGATATACTCTACACATTTATTCTTAATCTCCTCCAAGATAGTTTTACATGCTTTTATTCTAAATTTGTAGAGATTTTAAATAGGTTATGAGTTTGCTTATGGTCTCCCTGAGCCCTCAGATCTTCATTAAAGTGAGTGAAGATTCAGAGAATGCTGAATGTGTGTGGATTTGTTTTGTGCACTTGTGGGTGAGACAGGTAACTATGAGCAGAAACATGTATTTTTCACCAGAAAGCTGTTGCGAGAAGCTGGGATGTCCTGGTTCTCAGTCCTCTGGCTGATGCTGCACCAGATGAGACAAAGCAGAGATTATAACAGGAGATGCTCCCCATCAGGAACTGTCATGAATCACTGCTTTTATTGGGAAGAAATTGTTTGCAGTAATATGAAGACCTTGATACAAGAGTGACCATCCCTGGCACAGGAATACATGAAATAAAAATCTTGGTACCATTTCTAGACCCACTTGAAAATAATTAGGTTTAGAATGACATCAGAGGGGCTTCCCTGGTGACGCAGGGGTTAAGAATCTGCCTGCCAATGCAGGGGACCTGGGTTCGAGCCCTGGTCTGGGAAGATCCCACATGCCTTGGAGCAACTAAGCCTGTGCCCCACAACTACTGAGGCTATGCTCTAGAGCCCACGAGCCACAACTACTGGGCCCGTGTGCCTAGGGCCCGTGTTCTGCAACAAGAGAAGCCACCGCAATGAGAAGCCCGCGCACCTCAATGAAGAGTAGCCCCCACTCACCGCAACTAGAGAGCCCGCGTGCAGCAACAAAGACCCAACTCAGCCAAAAATAAAAAAATAAAAAAATAGAATGACATTAGAGACGTTTTTCTACATTATATATACTAAGAACAATCTGACTTCAGTGACAGAGACTTCAGTGAAAACATGAAATCATTTAGAAAATATAACAAGTCTTTGACCAGTGTAAACATTTAAACAATTTCAAAAACTATGAAGCTGTCTCTAAAACGTGTTAATTGTTAATCAAGTATTGTCTTGATTACCTTTGTTTTTTCCCCAGAGTGTGGTATTGTATTCCTTACAATTAATTGGGCTTTGTTGAGATCAGTATGCCAATCTTGTGACATTACATACAGTGCCATTAGTTTTGCTATGGACAAATGTACCAAATAAGGAAACAAACATCTATTTCCAAAATGAAAGGAGGAAAAATAAAATGGTTGAAGGATTGATAGGGTGAATGGAGGTAGGAGATGAGGACACAAGAGGCAGAAACACAGGATAATGATGAAATCCTAAGCCCTTGAGAAACAAAGAAATCTTGGGGAGATCTAGTTCTCCCCAGGCCATAGAGCTGAGGGTTCAAGGATGTCCTATCTAGATCTCAAGAATTAGGGAATCTTTGCTGATGTCTGGGTAGCGTTAGTCAGCATCTTGAGTTTTTTCCCAATATTGTACCAACTTCTCCCCCGCTCCCCATCCAAACCCCCACCATACATCCCATCACTTACACCAAAATCTAGGAGTCATTTTTGACTCTGCTTTTTCCTCACCTCCCACAACCAATCTATCAGCAATTCTGAGGTTCTATTTCCAAAAGAAATGTTGAAACTGTTTACTCATCTCTGATTCCACTGCCAGTCCTGGTCCTAGGACACCATAATTTCCTTCCTGGACAACTGCAAGAGAATTCTGATCTCCATTCTAACCACCCTTTTCCCACTCTTGCTGTCTATGCTCCTTCCTTCCACAGCAGAGGGATATATGAAAACTAAATAAAATCAATGTTCTTCTTTGTTAAAGATCCATCAATAGGTCCCCTTAAACCTGGGGATAGATTGCAAACCCCTGCACTGCTGGGGGGAAGCTGATCCCTAGCCCTGTGCCACCCACTCTCAACAGGCTCCAGCCACACTGCCTGACTGTGTTTTGGGTGCCAAGGTTTCTCCTGCTTTAGGCCTTTTGTTCTTGCTGCCTCCTGGACACATCCTTCTCTTTTTTCATCCTGTCTGCACTTTCTAATCCTTCCATGTTGGTTCAAACGTCCCTACTTGGGGAGGTCTTCCTTTCCATTCTACTGAAAATTGTCCCCATTTACCACATTGCTGTATTTCTTTCACAGCACTTGTTAAGATCTATGACTTGTTTATGTTCTATTTCTCTTTCTACCAGAGGCAGGAACCTGTGGCTTTTTCACTGCTGTATTCCCATTGCACTCCATAAATATTGGCTGAGTGAAAGAATTCTTTATTCAGATGTTCTCTCTCCTTATGGCTCAGAGATACCTCAAGCCTTGATATCTTGTATGTTACTTTCATACAGCTCTTCTCTCTTCCCCTCACCAAACAAACCTCCTACAAATCTACTCATGCAAATAGGTCTCCAGTGAGGCGGGGAGCAATCTCTCTGGTGGCCATAAGGACCCAGCCATGGCTGAGTCCCAGTAAGGGGCACAGATTAGGCTGCAACTGGGACTCTCTTTTTTTAAAATTTATTGAAGTATAGTTAATTTACAATGTTGTGTTAATTTCCACTGTACAGCAAAGTGATTCAGTTACATATATATATATACATATATATATATTCTTTTTCATATTCTTTTCCATTATGGTTTATCACAGGATATTGAATATAGTTCCCTGTGCTATAAAGTAGGACCTTGTTGTTTATCCATTCTATATGTAATAGTTTGCATCTGCTAATCCCAAACTCCTAGTCGATCCCTCCCGGCCTTCCCGCCCCCGCTTGGCAGCCACAAGTCTGTTCTCTGTGTCTGTGAGTCTGTTTCTGTTTCGTAGATAAGTTCATTTGTGTCATATTTTAGATTCCACATATAAGTGATGTCATATGGTATTGTCTTTCTCTTTTTTTTTTTATTGAATTATAGTTGATTTACAATATCGTGTTAGTTTCAGGTGTACAGCACAGTGATTCAGTTATACATATACATACATATATATGTATATATATTCTTCAAATTCTCTTCCCTTATAGGTTATTACAAAATACTGAGTATAGTTCCGCATGCTATACAGTAGGTCTTTGTTGGTTGTCTATTTCATACATAGTAGTATGTATCTGTTAATCCCCAACCTCCTAATTTATCCCCCCCCCCACCCCCCTTTTTCCTTTGGTAACAATAAGTTTGTTTTCTATGTTTGTGAGTCTCTTTCTGTTTTGGAAATAAATTCATTTGTATTTTTTTTTCCCACATAAAAGCAATATCATTTGATATTTGCCTTTCTCTGTCTGGCTTACTTTACTTAGTATGATAATCTCTGGGTCCATCTATGTTGCTGCAAATAGCATAATTTCATTCTTTTTTATGGCTGAATAAAATTCCATTGTGTGTGCATATGCATATGCATATATATATATATATATATATATATATATATATATATATAAAAACATCTTTATCCATTCATTTGTTGATGGACACTTAGGTTGCTTCCATGTCTTGGCTATTGTAAATAGCACTGCAATGAAAATTGTGGTGCATATATCTTTTTGAATTATAGTTTTGTCCAGATATATGCCCAGGAGTGAGATTGCTAGATCATATGGCAACTCTATTTTTAATTTTTTGAGGAATCTCCATACTGTTTTCCATAGTGGCTGCACCAATTTACATTCCCACCAACAGTGTAGGAGGGATCCCTTTTCTCCACATCCTCACCAGCATTTATTATCTCTTGTCTTTTTGGTAATAGCATTCTAAAAGGTGTGAGGTGATATCTCATTGTGGTTTTGATGTGCATTTTCCTGAGAATTAGTGATGTTGAGCACCATTTCATGTACCTGTTAGCCATTTCTAATGTCTTCTTCGGAAAAATGTCTGTTCAGGTCCTTTGACCATTTTTAATTGGGTTATTTGTTTTGTTGCTCTTGAGTTACATGCGTTCCTTGTATATTTTGGATATTAAACCATTATTGGATATATGGTTTACAGATATTTTTTCCCATTCTGTAGGTTGCCTTTTAATTTGATTGATGGTTCCCTTTGTTTTGCAGGAGCTTTTTAATTTGATGTAGTCCCCCTTGTTTACTTTTGCTTTTGTTGTCTTTGCTTGTGGTGTCAAATCTAAAAAATCACTGCCAAGACCAAAGTCAAGGAGCTTATCCTCTATGTTTTCTTCCAGGAGTTTTATGATTTCAGGTATTATGTTCAAGTATTTAAACCAATTTGAGTTGATTTTGCTGTCTGGTATAAAATAGGGGTCCAGTTTCACTCTTTTGATTGTGACTATCCAGTTTTCCCAACACTATTTATTAAAGAGACTATCCATTCCCCCATTGTATATTCTTGGCTCCTTGTTGTAAATTAATTGACAATATATGCATGGGTTTATTTCTCTATTCTGTTGCATGTATTTATGTATCTGTTTCTGTGCCAATAGCATAGTATTTTGATTACTATAGCTTTATAATATAGTTTGAAATCAGGATGTGTGATGTCTCCAACTTTGTTCTTCTTTCTCAGGATTGCTTTGGCTGTTAGGAGTCTTGAAGTTCTATACAAATTTTAGGATTTTTTTTCTATTTCTGTGAAAAATGCCACTGGAATTTTCATAGGGATTGCATTGAATCTGAAGATTGCTTTGGGTACTATGGACATTTTAACAATATTAATTCTTCCATGAGCACAGAATATCTTTTCATTTATTTGTGCCTTCTTCAATTTCTTTCATCAATGTCTTATAGTTTTCAGTGTACCGGTCTTTCACCTCCTTCCTTAAATTTATTTCTAGGTATTTTATTTTTTTGAAGCAATTGTAAATAAGATTTTCTTAATTTCTCATTCTGATATTCATTATTAATATGTAGAAATGCAACGGATTTTTGTATATTGATTTTGTATTTTGCAAATTTACTGAATTTGTTTATTAGTTTTAAAAGTTTTTGGGTGGAGTCTTTATGGTTTTCCATATATAATATCATGCTACCTGCAAATGGAGACATAGTTTTATGTCTTTCTTTCTGATTTGGATGCCTCTTTCTTCTTCTTGCCTAATTTCTCTGACTAGGATTTCCAATACTATGTTGAATAAAAATGGTGAGAGTAGGCATTCTTTTCTTGTTCCTGATCCTAGAGGAAAAGCTTTCAACTTTTCACTGTTGAGCATGATGCTAGCTGTGGACTTGTTATATATGGCCTTTATTATGTTGAGGTACATTCCCTCTATACCCAGTTTGTTGAGAGGTTTTTTTTTTTTTTTTTTTTTACTTAGAAAGGTTATTACTAGAGGATTAATACTTTATGTTATTGTTTTTTTATTTTTAACATCTTTAATGGAGTATAATTGCTTTACATTGTTGTGTTAGTTGCTGCTGTATAACAAAGTGAATCATATATACATATACATATATTCCTGTATGCCCTCCCTCTTGCGTCTCCCTCCTACCCTCCATATCCCACCCCTCTAGGTGGTCACAAAGCACCAAGATGATCTCCCTGTGCTATGTGGCTGCTTCCCGATAGCTACCTATTTTACATTTGGTAGTGTATATATGTCCATGCCACTCTCTCACTTTCACAATGTTGCTTCTTCCAATCCAAGAACATAGTATATCTCTCCATCTGTTTGTATCATCTTTAATTTCTTTCATCAGTGTCTTATAGTTTTCTGCATACAGGTCTTCTTTCTGCTTAGGTGGGTTTATTCCTAGGTATTTTATTCTTTTTGTTGCAATGGTAAATGGGAGTGTTTCCTTAATTTCTCTTTCAGATTTTTCATCATTAGTGTATAAGATTGCAAGAGATTTCTGGGCATTAATTTTGTCTCCTGCTACTTTACCAAATTCATTGATTAGCTCTAGTAGTTTTCTGGTAGCATCTTTAGGACTCTCTATTTATAGTATCATGTCATCTGCAAACAGTGACAGTTTTACTTCTTCTTTTCCAATTTGGATTCCTTTTATTTCTTTTTCTTCTCTGACTGCTGTGGCTAAAACTTCCACAACTATGTTGAATAATGTGGTGAGAGTGGGCAACCTTGTCTTGTTCCTGATCTTAGTGGAAATGGTTTCAGTTTTTCACCATTGAGAGCGATGTTGGTTGTGGGTTTGTCATATATGGCCTTTATTATGTTGAGGTAAGTTCCCTCTATGCCTACTTTCTGGAGAGTTTTTTTTAATCATAAATAGGTGTTAAATTTTGTCAAAAGCTTTTTCTGCATCTATTGAGATGATCATATGGTTTTTATCATTCAATTTGTTAATATGGTATATCACCTTTGTGTATATTGAAGAACCCTCGCATTTCTGGGATAAACACAACTTGATCATGGTGTATGATCCTTTTAACATACTGCTGGATTATGTTTGCTAGTATTTTGTTGAGGATTTTTGCATCTTTGTTCATCAGTGATATTGGCCTGTAGTTTTCTTTCTTTGTAACATCATTTTGGTATCACGTTGATGGTGGCCTCATAGAATGAGTTTGGGAGTGATCCTCCCTCTGCTCTATTTTGGAAGAGTTTGAGAAAGATAGGTGTTAGCTCTTCTCTAAATGTTTGATAGAATTCGTCTGTGAATCCATCTGGTCCTGGACTTTTGTTTGTTGGAAGATTTTTAATTACAGTTTCAATTTCAGTGCTTGTGAGTGGTCTGTTTGTATTTTTCTATTTCTTCCTGGTTCAGTCTCAGAAGGTTGTGCATTTCTAAGAATTTTTCCATTTCTTCCAGGTTGTCCATTTTATTGGCCTAGAGTTGCTTGTAGTAATCGCTCATGATCCTTTGTATTTCTGCAGTGTCAGTTGTTACTTCTCCTTTTTCATTTCTAATTCTGTTGATTTGAGTCTTCTGCCTTTTTGTCTTGATGAGTCTGGCTAATGGTTTATCAATTTTGTTTATCATTTCAAAGAACCACCTTTTAGTTTTATTGATCTTTGCTATCATTTCCTTCATTTCTTTTTCATTTAGTTCTGATCTGATCTTTATGATTTCTTTCCTTCTGCTAACTTTGGGGGTTTTTTTGTTCTTCTTCCTCTGATTGCTGTAGGTGTAAGGTTAGGCTGTTTATTTGAGGTTTTTCTTGTTTCTTGAGATAGGATTTTATTGCTCTAAACTTCCCTTTTAGAACTGCTTTTGCTGCATCCCATAGGTTTTGGGCCACGTGTTTTCATTCTCATTTGTTTCTAGGTATTTTTTGATTTCCTCTTTGATTTCTTCAGTGATCTCTTGGTTATTTAGTAGTGTATTGTTTAGCCTCCATGTGTTTGTATTTTTTACAGTTTTTTTCCTGTAATAGATATCTAGTCTCATAGTGTTGTGGTCTGAAAAGATACTTGATATGATTTCAATTTTCTTAAATTTACCAAGGCTTGATTTGTGACCCAAGATATGATCTATCCTGGAGAATGTTCCATAAGCACTTGAGAAGAAAGTGTATTCTATTGTTTTTGGATGGAATGTCCTATAAATATCAATTAAGTCCATCTTGTTTAATGTATCATTTAAAGCTTGTGTGTCCTTATTTAGTTTCATTTTGGTTGATCTTTCCATTGGTGAAAGTGGGGTGTTAAAGTCCCCTACTATGATTGTATTGCTGTCGATTTCCCCTTTTATGGCTGTTAGCATTTGCCTTCTGTATTGAGGTGCTCCTATGTTGGGTGCATAAATATTTACAGTTGTTTTATCTTCTTCTTGATTGGTCCCTTGATCATTATGTAGTGTCCTTCTTTGTCTCTTGTAATAGTCTTTATTTTAAAGTCTATTTTGTCTGATATGAGAATTGCTACTCCAGCTTTCTTTTAATTTCCATTTGCATGGAATATCTTTTTCCATTCCCTTACTTTCAGTCTGTATGTGTCTCTAGGTCTGAAGTGGGTCTCTTCTTGACAGCATATATATATGGGTCTTGTTTCTGTATCCATTCAGCCAGCCTATGTCTTTTGGTTGGAGCATTTAATCCAGTTACATTGAAGGTAATTATCGATATGTATGTTCCTATTCCCATTTTCTAAATTGTTTTGGGTTTGCTATTGTAGGTCTTTTCCTTCTCTTGTGTTTCCTGCCTAGAGAAGTTCCTTTAGCATTTGTTGTAATGCTGGTTTGGTGGTGCTGAATTCTCTTAGCTTTTGCTTATCTGTACAGGTTTTAATTTCTCCGTCGAATCTGAATGAGATCCTTGCTGGGTAGAGTAATCTTAGTTGTAGGTTTCTCCTTTCCATCACTTTAAATATGTCCTGCCACTCCATTCTTGCTTGCAGATTTTCTGCTGAAAGATCAGCTGTTAACCTTATGGGGATTCCCTTGTATGTTATTTGTGGCTTTTCCCTTGCTGCTATTAATATTTTTTCTTTGTATTTAATTTTTGATAGTTTGGTTAATATGTGTGTTCCCATGTTTCTCCTTGGATTTATCCTGTATGAGACTCTCTGTGCTTCCTGGACTTGATTGACTCTTTCCTTCCCCATGTTAGGGAAGTTTTCAACTATAATCTGTTCAAATATTTTCTCAGTGCCTTTCTTTTTCTCTTCTTCTTCTGGGACCCCTATAATTCGAATGTTGGTGGATTTAATGTTGTCCCAGAGGTCTCTGAGACTGTCCTCAATTCTTTTCATTCTTTTTTCTTTATTTTGCTCTGATATAGTTTTTTCCCCTATTTTATCTTCCAGGTCACCTATCCATACTTCTGCCTCAGTTATTCTGCTATTGATTCCTCTTAGAGAAATTTTAATTTCATTTATTGTGTTGTTCATCATTGTTTTTTGCTCTTTAATTCTTCTAGGTCCTTGTTACACGTTTCTTGTATTTGCTCCATTCTATTTCCAAGATTTTGGATCATCTTTACTACCATTATTCTGAATTCTTTTTCAGGTAGACTGCTTATTTCCTCTTCATTTGTTTGGTCTGGTGGGTTTTTACCTTGCTCCTTCATCTACTGTGTGTTTCTCTGTCTTCTCGTTTTGCTTAACTTACTGTGTTTGGAGTCTCCTTTTCGCAGGCTGCAGGTTCATAGTTCCCGTTGTTTTTGGTGTCTGCCCCCAGTGGGTAAGGTTGGTTCAGTGGGTTGTGTAGGCTTCCTGGTGGAGGGGACTGGTGCCTGTGTTCTGGTGGATGAGGCTGGATATTGTATTTCTGGTTGGCAGGACAGCGTCCGGTGGTGCATTTTGGGGTGTCTGTGACCTTATTATGATTTTAGGCAGCCACTCTGCTAATGGGCGGGGTTGTGTTTCTGTCTTGCTAGTTGTTTGGCATGGGGTGTCTAGCACTGGAGCTTGCTGGTCGTTGAGTGGAGCTGGGTCTTAGTGTTGAGACACAGATCTCTGGGAGATCTCTTGCCGATTGATATTATGTGGGGCCAGAAGGTCTCTGGTGGTCCAGTGTCCTGAACCTGGCGCTCCCACCTCAGAGGCTCAGGCTTGACACCTGGCCGGAGCACCAAGACCCTGTCAGCCACACAGTTCAGAAAAAAGGGAGAAAAAAAAGAAAGGAAGAAAAAAATAATAAAATAAATAAAGTTATTAAAATAAAAAACTGAAAAAATATTATTAAAATAAAAAAAAAGGAAGAGAGCAACCAAACCAATAAACAAATCCACCAATGATAACAAGTGCTAAAAACTAAACTAAGGTAAACATATAAATCAGAAACTAGTCAGTTGCATGTAGCAAACCCTAAGTCTACAGTTGCTCCCAAAGTCTACCACCTCAATTTTGGGATGGTTCGTTGTGTATTCAGGTATTTCAGAGGTGCAGAGTACATCAGTTGATTGTGGAGATTTAATCTGCTGCTCCTGAGGCTGCTGGGAGAGATTTCCCTTTCTCTTCTTTGTTCGCACAGCTCCTGGGGTTCAGCTTTGGATTTGGCCCTGCCTCTGCATGTATGTCACCCTTTGCTGTCTGTTCTTCACCCAGACAGGAGAGGTTTAAAGGAGTGGCTGATTAGGGGGCTCTGGCTCACTCAGGCCGGGGGGAGGGAGGAGTACAGAATGTGGGGCAATCCTAAAGCAGCAGAGGCCATCATGACGTTGCAACAGCCTGAGGCGCGCCTTGTGTTCTCATTGGGAAGTTGTCCCTGGATCATGGGACCCTGGCAGTGGTGGGCCACACAGCCTCCCGGGAGGGGAGGTGTGGATAGTGACCTGTGCTTGCACACAGGTTTCTTGGTGGCTGCAGCAGCAGCCTTAGCGTCTCATGCCTGTCTCTGTGGTCTGCGCTGATAGCCGCAGCTTGCGCCCATCTCTGGAGCTCATTTAGGTGGTGCTCAGAATGCCCTCTCCTCGTGCACCCTGAAACAATGTCTCTTGACTCTTCGGCAGTTCCAGACTTCTTCCCAGATTCCCTCCCAGTTAGCTGTGGCGCACTAGCCCCCTTCAGGCTGTGTTCATGCAGCCAACCCCTGTCCTCTCCCTGGGGTCTGACCTCCAACGCCCGAGCCTCAGCTCCCAGCCCCCACCCACCCCGGCGGGTGAGCAGACAAGCCTCTCAGGCTGGTGAGTGCTGGTCGGCACCAGTCCTCTGTGCGGGGATCTCTCCGCTTTGCCCTCTACACCCCTCTTGCTGTGTTCTCCTCCGCGTCTCCGAAGCTTCCCCACCCCACCCCCCGCCCATCCCCCGTCTCCCCCAGTGAAAGGGCTTCCTGGTATGTGGAAACTTTTCCTCCTTCACAGCTCCCTCCCAGAGGTGCAGGTCCTGTCCCTATTCTTTTGTCTCTGTTTTTTCTTTTTTCTTTTGCCCTACCCATGTACGTGGGGAATTTCTTGCCTTTTGGGAAGTCTGAGGTGTTTTACCAGCGTTCAGTAGGTGTTCTGTAGGAGTTGTTCCACATGTAGATGTATTTCTGATGTATTTGTGGGGAGGAAGGTGATCTCCACATCTTACTCCTCTGCCGTCTTGAAGGTCCTCTCCCCTGTTGAGAGGTTTTATCATGAAAGGTTGTAGAATTTTGTCAGATGCTTTTCCTGCACCTATGGAGATGATCATGTGATTTTCATTCTTCATTTTGTTAATGTGGTTTATCACATTGATTAATTTTGGATTTCAAAACATCTTTGCATCCCTGAAATAAATGCCAGTTGATCATGGTGTATGATTCATCTAATATATTGTTGAATTAGGTTTGCTAATATTTTTTGCCTCTGTCTTGATCAGGGATATTGGCCTATAATCGTGTTTTCTTATAGTATCCTTGTGTGACTGGTATCTGGGTAATGCTAACCTTGTAAAATCAGTTTGGAAATATTCCTTTCTCTTCTATTTTTTAGAGGAGTTTGAGAAGGATTGGTAGTTCTTGAAATGTTTGGTAAAATTCACTAGTGAAGCCACCTTGTCTTGGAGTTTTCTTTGTTGGGAGGTTTTCAATAACTGATTCAATCTCTTTAATAGTAATTGGTCTGTTCACATTTTCTATTTCTTCATAATTCATTCTTAGTAGATTGTATGTTTCTAGGAATTTATCCATTTCTTCTAGGTTGTACAATTTGTTGGCATATAATTGTTCATAGTTCACGAGCCTGTATATTTCTGTGGTATCAGTTTTAATAGTTCCTCTTTCATTGCTGATTTTATCTATTGAGCCCTCTTTTTTTGTGGTAAGTCTAGCTAAAGGTTTATCTATTTTGTTTATCTTAAACAAATTAAGCATCACATAAGTTTTGATATGTTGTGTTTACATTTTCATTTTTCCCAAGTTTTAAAAAATCTCTCTTTTAATTTTTTCTTTGACCCATTGGTTATTCAGTAGCATGTTTTTTTTTTTTTAAAGATTTTTTAACGCATTGTTTACTTTATTTATTTATTTATTTATTTTTGGCTGCGTTGCGTTTTCATTTCTGTGCGAGGGCTTTCTCTAGTTGTGGCAAGTGGGGGCCACTCTTCATCGTGGTGCGCGGGCCTCTCACTATCGTGGCCTCTCTTGTTGCGGCGCACAGGCTCCAGACGCGCAGGCTCAGTAATTGTGGCTCACGGGCCTAGTTGCTCCATGGCATGTGGGATCTTCCCAGACCAGGGCTCGAACCCATGTCCCCTGCATTGGCAGGCAGATTCTCAACCACTGCGCCACCAGGGAAGCCCAGCATGTTTTTTAATCTCCAGATATTTGTGAATTTTCTAGTTTTCTTCTTATGATTGATTTTTAGTTTCATACCAGTGTTGTCAGAAAAGATACTTCATATGATTTCTTTTTGATTGGAGAATTTAGTCCATTTACATTTAAAGTCATTATTTGTAGTTACGAACTTTAAAAGAAAATAATTTATTTATTTTTCGCTGCGTTGGGTCTTTCGTTGCTGCACGTGGGCTTTCTCTAGTTGTGGCGAGCGTGTGCTACTCTTCGTTGCGGTGCGTGGGCCTCTCATTGAGGTGGCTTCTTTTGTCGCGGAGCATGGGCTCTAGGCACGTGGGCTTTAGTAGTTGTGGCATGTAGGCTCAGTAGTTGTGGCTCACGGGCTCTAGAGTGCAGGCTCAGTGGCGCATGGGCTTAGTTGCTCCACGGCATGTGGGATCTACCTGCACCAGGGCTCAAACCCGTGTCCCCTGCATTGGCAGGTGGATTCTTAACCACTGTGCCACCAGGGAAGTCCCCACAGCTTGCTCTTTTCTACCCTCTCTTCTCTTTGCTGAAGCAAATGCCTTAGGTATAAATAAGGCTTTTTAAACATTTTATGTTCATTTGTGAGATATTTTGGAGTTAAGATATACAGGTATGGTTACTAAAGAATGCACTATAATTTTCTGCCTCTGGGACCTGCCTCTTGCCTGTCAACTTCTTCATATTTCGAATGCTCTAATCTGAAATACACTGATATTCTTATTTGGTATGTAGACTGGTCTTTACCCTGCTCCTTGTAGCATGTTGTCTTTGGTCCACTTGTCTAGAAAACTTAATATATAAGTCCAGTGGGTATGCTTCAAGCTTGCTCATTAAACTCACATTCCAGGGGTTTACTATGATGGGGACATGTTTTTCTTCTATTTGTAAGAACAGTGCTAACCAAGTTGCCTATAAAACTGTAGTACTTCTATTCTTTTAGTCTACAAAAACTCTAGAAGTTCTTCCTTTTAATGTTCATAGTCTTCAAATTTATGATTAGCTATTTTTCTATTGAAGACTTTCATTATTCTCTTTAATTACTTTATTTCTAATTAATTACCTCTATCCCTCTCCCCTTCCCTCTTCTCCTTCCTTCAAAACACATTCATTGACACTGCTTTGTGTAAAACAGTGTACAATTATAATTACAGCCAAATGTTTAATAATTAGATTGAGTAGCTCCAGTTGCCATCTTTCATCCATGTTGCTGAATGAAGCTTTGACTGTGTTGAGTACAGAGGAAATGGAGCCATCCTCAAGTATTCTGCTAGCTTTTCTCTTTTCTGGCTTCTTCTTCTTCTTTTTTTTTTTTCTAGTTTTACTCAGTTGGGTTTGTGTTTATTCATTATACCCTGTGACTCTTGCTGATTGGACTTCTCGTTTCAGATATCACCCATGATTGTTGATGTCACCTGAATCAAATTTATTGTTTTTGGTTTTCTTATGTATGATTTCCTACTTACACACACTGGACATCATTTTATTTTGGAAAATGCTGTTTCTCTGAATTGTCATAGCCCGTTAGAACCCTTTTCAACTTCTAGGAAGCTAACAGTTGCACCCCAATGGAGGGAAATACAGATTTACTGGGCTCCTTTCTCTCATAGGTCACTGATAAAAATAAACAACTTGGTGCTTTTTCTTTTGATGCAGAAAGTAGGTTACTGTGGGCCCATAGAAAATAGCTTCTCATTTTACTGTGTTACAATGTTGCTTCTAGACAGTGATCATGTGAGATGTTGCCGCAGTTCTGGCATTCATTTTTTTCTGTGTATTCCCTAGTTAAATGTAACATGTGACAATCATGCTTCATGTTTTATTTTATTTTATTTTAGAATATGTGTATATGAAGAGTAACAAGAGATTAAAGCTCTGTCTGACTCTTCTGTCGTAACATGTTTTTAGCCAGGTGTGTAGTCTTCCAAAAATATTTAAACATAAAGGCATATTCAGAAGGTTTTTAAAAATAGTTTCACACCATACATACTATTCTGTAGTTCTCTTTTACCACTTAAAATTACATGATAGCACCTCTCCAGGTTAATAGATATGGACTATACTCTTTTTTTATAGCTGCATAATATCCTATAATATGGATATACTGTAATTTATAGCCATTACCCTATTGATAGACATTAAGATTGTTTCTAATTTTTTGCCACTAAAAATATTGTATAACAACATTACAATGTTACACTGATAATCCTTATGCATATATATGTTTTCATTCTGGTGCTTTTACTGCTGTAGGATAGATTCCCCAAAGTACAGTTGCTAAGTGAAGGTGTATATGTGTTTCTTACTGCAATAGATATTGCCACATTACTTTGCAAAATGTTGTAGCAATTCATGCTTCCATCAGCTCTGTAGGTGAGTGTCCATTTTTCTGCATCTTTCTAAACACTGGATATTTTTACTCTTTTAAACATAGGCCAAAAGCTAATGGTTAAGAAACAGTATCATGTTTTATTTTCTGTTTCCCTTTGTCCACTGATAAGGTCAATGTCTTTTTTTGGTTTGTTTGTTTAAGTGTTATGGCCATTTGGATTTCCTCTCCTGTGAGTATCCTGTGCATAACCTTTGCTCATTCTTATTTTGAGTTGTTTGTTTTCTTCTTTTCAGTTTGTAGTTCTTTATATTTTAGAACTAGTAATCTTGTATTTGTAATTTTTTAAAAATAAACTTTTAATTTTAGAACAGTTTTAGATTTACAGAACAATTGTGAAGATAGTCCAGAGAGTTCCTGTATTACCCTCATCCTCCCTGCCCCTAGTTTCTCCTATTATTAACATCTTACATTAGTTTGGCACATTTGCCACAATTAATGAACCCATAGAATACCTTATTATTAAGTAAAGCTCATACTTTATTCAAATATCTTTAGTCATTTTCCCTAATACCCTTTTTCTGTTCCAGGATACCATCAAGGAGACCACATTACTTTAAATTGTCATGTCTCTTTAGGTTCCTCTGTGCTGTGAAAGTTTCTCAGAATTTCCTAGTTTTTGATAACCTTGTCAATTTTAAGGAGTACTGTTTAGGTATTTGTTGAATGCCCCTCAATTGAGATTTGTCTGTTTTTCTCATGATTGGACTGAGATTATGGGTATTTGGAAGGAAGATCACAAAGGTAAAATGCCATTGACATTGAATCACATCAAGGGTACATTCCATCAACATGAGTTATCATTGTTGGTGATCACCTTAATCACTTGGCTGAGGTAGTGTTCGTTGTGTTTCTTCATCAAGTTACTCTTCCCTGGCCACCACCCTTTCTATACTAACTGCACTCTGGAGAGAAGTAACTATGTGCAGCTCAAACATATAAGGAGTGGGGAGTTATGATCCACCTCCTCTGAGAGTGCAGTATTTATGTAAATTATTTGTAATTCTTCTGCAAGGGAGATTTGTATTTTTCCCCCACTTATTTATTTATTAATGCTCCCATCATTGTTTTGTTTGTTTGTTTTAGCAAGAGTACTTCCTTACATGTTCTACTAGATACTCCAGGCTCATCTTGTATTATTTCCTGCCCCAGTCCTAGAATCAGCCACTTCTCCAAGGGACCATGGTTCCTTTAGTAGACAATATTAGAAAATAACATCTGGCCCTACCTAAGATGTTGCTACAAATTCAGCTGACAGGGCAAGGAAATGTATGTTTATACATTTCTATACAAATGAATACATTTCTCTATATGTAACTATCTGTATCTATGTTACACTAAACATAAGTTTAAACATAAGTGTATACACTCTCCGAAGAGTTTGATGCCTCTCTTTTTATTTGTTTTGCTCATCACTGTATTAAAAACATAAAATTCTAACTGAGTAAATTTGAAGATCAAATTGGCTTTATTCAATGATTTATGAATCGGGCAGCATCCCATTGAGCAAGTAGAAAGGAGCTCTGCAGAGCTGTAAAAAATGCAAGAACTTTACAGGCAGGAGGGGGCAGAAAAGGGAAGTTTCTAGCTAAGAGTGGATTGTTTCAGGCAGGGTCACCTTCCTTTTGGGGGAAGGTGGGGGTTCACCCCTCTAGTGCTGACCAGGTAATTCCAGATCTATTGGTGAAAGGTCCCATTCCTGAGAGAGGCTGAAACTGCAATTAGGTTAGCTATTAAGTCTTGGTTTGCTGACGTGGGACTTAGCACAAGTGACTCCATTTGGGGTTTGTTGTTTCTTTACTAACAACTGTATCTCATTCCTAGCTCTTAACCCCAGTACCTAGATACTTGCTGGTGAATGGATGACCAGACCAGTGAATTCAGAATTTCAGAGAAGTTCTTTATAATGAGAGACAGGCAGAGAAATGGCAGTTCTACCACCCAGTAAGTTTTGAACTCTTGCAGGTCTGATGCCCAAATCAAGCGTGGGAACGTGAACAGTGAGACTGAGTGAAAACACAGCAGTTCTTTGTGTTTCTGTTAGAGAAACACTGGTGGGAGACAGAGGACAAAGGAAGGAGACACAGGACTGGAGTGACCTCAGCTGGGGGCAGGGTTTCACAGTGTTGGGTGCTGCAGAGAGGTAGTCAGCAGGAGCAGGGGCTGTGTACATCATCAGAGGCATTTTTTATTTTATTTTATTGTTTTTATTGACGTATAGTTGATTTACAATCTTGTGCCAATCTGCTGTATGGCAAAGTGACTCAGTTATACACATATAGACATTCTTTTTTTATATTCTTTTCCATTACAGTTTATCACAGGATATTGACTCTAGTTCCCTGTGCTGTAGAGTAGGACCTTGTTGTTTATCCCTCCTATATATAATAGTTTACATCTGCTAATGCCACACTCCCAGCCCTTCCCTCTCCCACCCCCCTCCTCCTTGGCAACCACAAGTCTGTTCTCTATGTCTGTGAGTCTGTTGCTGTTTCATAGATAGGTTCATTTGTGCCATACTTTAGATTCCACATGTAAGTGGTATCACATGGTATTTGTCTTTCTCTTTCTGACTTACTTCACTTAATAATCTCTAGTTGCATCCATGTTGCTGCAGTCATCAAAGGCATTTTAGAAGAGGCTCTGCTTGCCATAGCTTCTGGCAGCGTTGCTTCCTACAGTGGAAAGAAGAATGTTGTTGATGGGAATTCCCAAAGTTAGGCTAAAGTGGGGGTGAAGTAACTTTTCTAGGTGAAGAGGTGATCTTTTTTTTTTTTTTTGATTTGTATGTGTGTGTTTTATTATATATTAGTCTCTTAAATCAAATAGAAGACAAAAAGTGGAGCTACAAACCAAAGTTACAACAGTACTAGCTTTTCTCGTCGCCCGTCTGTCTACTTTTACCAGAGGTCTTTATTTCTTCATAAGGCTTTGAGCTACTGTCCAGGGTCCTTGACTCCAACCTGAAGAACTCCCTGTGGCAGGCGGGTCTGATGGTTAAGAACTCTCTCAACTCTTGATTAACTGGGAATGTCTTGATTTCTCCCTCATTTTCGAAGGAAAGTTTTGCTACATATAGGATTCTTGGTTGACGGTTTCTTTCCTTCAACACTTCAAGTACATTGAGTCATGCCATCTGGCCTCCGAGGCTCCTGATGAGAAATCTGCTCAATGACCTTCCTGGCAAACCTTCTCTCAGCTTCATAGACTTTCATAATGTACCGTATCATGTCTTATGCAACAGAACATTTTGTATAGTATCGTGAAGTCAGTTAAGTTGTAACGTTATTTTGAGGCCAGAACTTAAGGAAAAGGAATTGAACATTTCAAGTGTAGACATTATGAGGTCTTTAAAATTATTACACATTTTCAAACTAGAAATAAAAAGGCCACTGAAGTATCCTGCAGATTTTTATTTATAACAAAGTGAATACCAATATCTAATAACACACGTAAAGAAAAATTTCTTTGGGATCCTTTTTCCTAAGTGTAAAGGTGCCTTGAACTCAAAAAGTGAGAAAACCACTGTGGTGTATCCCCAGCGGTGATGGGTCCATTTCTTGCTCTGACCTCAGAGTGCACCATTGTGATGTACTTCACAAAGCCCTATGAAAGAGAAAGGTGGGCCCAGGTTTTTGGTCCTTAGAGCCCAGGAAGCTGCTTTTGGTGACCTGACGGCCTTGGACCTACAGTTAGCTTGTGTTTTCCTTGTTTCTGCCATTTTGTTGATTTTCGTTTCTCTTTTCTCTACTCTTTTTTATTTGTGTCATTGTTCTTTCTACAGTTAGCATAGTGAGTATTGTTGGTATAGTTAATACTTGATTAGCATAGTTAGTGTAGTTAGTACTAGTTAGTGCTGTTGGTACAGTTAGCGTAGTTAGCGTTGTTAGTAGAGACAGCACACTTAGCCCTGTTAGTACAGTTAGCATTGTTAGTTAGTGTAGTTAGTGTTGCTAGGTAGTGCTGTCAGTCAGTGTAGTTAGCAGATCACCATGATGAAGGGCCTCACAGCCAAATCTGCTGGCAAGGAGGCTCATATTGATGACTTCGAGATCCTCCACACCATTGGTGAAGGCACCTTCGGTAAAGTGAAGTTGGCCCGGCACATTCTGACCGGGACACAGGTGGCTGTGAAGGTCATAAAGAAAAGGCGTCAGAGCTTCTCAAGTGTCCAGGCACTTTTCCGGGAAGTGTGCAGTCTGAAGGCTCTGAATCACCCCAATATTGTAAAACTGCTGGGGGTGATTGACACAGAGGAGACATTTTTCGTGGTGATGGAGTACCTCAGTGGGGGGGACATGTACCGCTATTTGAAGACCCATGGCCGTATGACAGAGGCGGAGGCCCGAGGCCCGTTCCAGCAGCTGGTCTCCGCCCTGCAGCACTGCCACCGGAGGGGCATCGTGCACCGAGACCTGAAGCCACTGAGCCTCCTCTTTGATTCCAACATGAATATCAAACTTACAGACTTTGGCCTCAGCAACAAGTGTGATGGCACTGTCCAACTGGACACGATCTGCGGCACACACCCTTATGCTGCCCCGGAACTCCTCCTGGGGCAGAGCTCCAGCGGCCCTGCGGTGGACGTGTGGAGCTTGGGAGTAGTGCTGTACACCATGGTAACTGGGTCCCAGCCCTTTGTGGGAAAAGACTTCCAGGAGCTGCGGAAGCAAATCCTACAAGGGCAATACCCCATCCCACCTTATCTGTCTTTGAAGATAAGGGATCTGTTACAAAAAATGATTGCCCTCAACCCCAGTGACAGAGGCACCTTACCTGACCTCATGAGGCATCCATGGGTCAACATGGGCCAGAAGGAGCCACTCCAGCCACCCTGTGAAGAGGACCTGGAGGTGACAATGGTGAGGACTCCGGGCTTGACTTGCTACCAGATCCAGGACACTGGGACAGGCAGTGTGAGCTCCAAGAAACCCAAGGTGGAGGTCTCCATCATAACTCTGAAGCCCTTCTCTTGCGGGGACCTCTGTGGCAGTGAACTTGAGCCTTCTCCAAGCCCTGTGGTGTCCTCCCTGCAAACCAGGTGGCTCTACCACAGAAAAAATGTGCAGCTGCAGGAAGACCAGCAGGCAGGGCAGAAGACCGGTGAGTCTGCCTGTCCCCCACCCAGCCTGGAGGCGAGGACTGCCACCCCCAGCCCAGCCCCCCAGTGTGGCACTGGGACATCCACCTCCAGCAGCAGCAGGATTGGAGCCCCAGAGGGAAGCAGCTGCCCCCTGGGTGTGTCCAACACTGGAAGGTCCTCCCACGCTGGGCAGCCTGATTGTGTGTCCTCATCCACTCTCTCTGGCCAGAGCCAGAAAAAGCAAGGGGTGGCTGGGAGAATCTGGAACTTTATTTTGAAACATCTTTGTTGCAAGCTGCCCAGCATGAGGCGTCATAATAAAGTGAGCCCATGTGAACCCCATGGATGACCGAGGCAGGAAGGTCAGGCCGCCGCGCTCCCTGGGGCCCGGTGCAGGGGAAGAGGAGTGTGTTCTCTGCACGGCCTTCAGAAGCATCGTATCCAAGACCCTGGCCAGCTCAGAGGATGGTCCGGAGCAGCCCGGGCGACTGAAAGCGAGGCCACCGTGGCTGCAGGTCTGCCCCTCAACCCCCACCTGGGTGAAACTTGAGAGACTGGACTGTCATTCCTGGGGCACGTCTCCCCTCCCCCACTCTTCTGTCTTCCGTGTTGGTGGGGGAGGGGGATAGTTCTTGTTCCAAGAACTCCTTGGTTCTTCCAATTCTAGTTAATAAACTTGATGCTCCAGAAAAAAAAAAAGAAACTTGAGAAGTTAGTTTTACAAAAGAGAATAAATAAAAATATTAATCATCTTCTAAAAAAAAAAAAAAGAAAAAAGAAAATAACATCTGGCCCTACCTAAGATGTTGCTACAAATTCAGCTGACAGGGCAAGGAAATGTATGTTTATACATTTCTATACAAATGAATACATTTCTCTATATGTAACTATCTGTATCTATGTTACACTAAACATAAGTTCATACTGATGTCTGCAACTCTAATCTATTACCACAGGGATCATTCTAGTCTCCTCCTCTCATTTATTTGTAACCTCCACTCCAACAATGAGAAACCTAGCCCCCCCCCCCAATGACTATTCATTTTCTTAATTGTACCATTGTGTATAAATTGTTAACCTATGCTTACACCCAGGGGAGGTGACTTTATCAGCAAGAGTTCAGTAATTTAGTCAGGTTCTTTGGCCTTTAGTCTTATAGATTCTACTCATTTCCATTTGTTTAAGTCAGCACCTTTTGCCTCTATTCCCTTCCCTGAGGCTGTTTCAGACATTTGTAATGCAGTTAGAGTGTTTTGTCACATTCTGCATTCCTTTCTGAGATTGCCTGACCTACTAAATTGTGTTTTTAAAATTTGTATACATTAAGGTTCACTCTTTGTGCTGTAAAAGGCTATGGATTTTTGCAAATTCATAGTGTCATTTATCCACCATTACTATAACATACAGAATAGATTCAATGCCCCCAAAATATCCCTGGTAACTCACTTATTCAACTCTTTCTCCTTCCATAACCACTGATCTTTTTACCATTTCACTAGTTTTGCATTTCCTGGAATGTGATATAATTAGAATCAGGGTAATTAGCCCTTTCACACTGATTTCTTTCACTTAGCAATATATATTTAAGATTGACATGTCTTTTAATATTTTTCTAGATTATACCTTTTTAAAATCACTGAAAAATTCCATCATATCATATTTTACTTATCCACTCACTTATTAGAGAATTTCTTGGTTGCTTCCAGTTTTTGGTGATTATGAATACAGCTGCTATAAACATTCATGTGCAGGTTTTTGTGTGGACATAAGATTTCAGTTAGGTAAATACCTAGGAGAGTAATTATTGGATCATGTGATAAAAGTAGGTTTAGCCTTGTAAGAAGCTGCCAAAGTGTCTTCCAAAGTAGCCATAACCACCAGCAAGAGTGAGAGTTTCTGTTGATTTGCATCCTAGTCCCCAGCTGGTATTGTCAGTTTTGGGGATTTAAAAAATATTTTTTACAGGGGCTTTATTCATAACTGCCCAAATATGGGAACACCTGAGATGTTAGTAGGTGGAAAGATCCTATATGGGGTACATCCAGTCAAGGGAATGTTATTCAGTGAAAAAAAGAAATGAGCTATGGAGCCATAAGGAGACATGTGGGGAAAGGTAAATGCTTATTATTAACTGAAAGAAGCCATCTAAAAAGGTTACACATTACATGATTCCAACTATACAGGATATTCTGGAGAAGACAGAACTATGGAAACAGTAAAAAGATCAGTGGGTTGCCAGGGGTTAAGGTGGAGAGAGGGAAGACCCAGGTGTTTCTCATCCCAGGACTCCCGGAGTCCTGGTAGAACTCCCGAGATTCTGCAAGATCTGGCTTCCTCTGAGAAGAGTGGTCGAGCGCCTCCAGTCTTGATTCCGCCATATTCCAAGCCACCTGTGATTGCTCAGCACAAGTTTTTTTTGCATTTTAACCACTCTAATAGGTATGTAGATGTATCTCATTTATGTTTTAACTTGTAATTCCCTAACGACAGATGATGTTGAGCATCTTTTCATATATTTATTTGCCATCTTTGGTAATATGTCTCTTCAGATCTTTTGCCCATATTTTAGTTGGGCTGTTTGTTTTCCTATGGATTTTTAAGGGTTCTTTCTATATTTTGGATATAAATCCTTTATCACAGGGGTCCCCAACTCCGGGTCTGTGACCTGTTAGGAACTGGGCCGCATAGCAGGAGGTAAGCGATGGGCCAACGAGTGAAGCTTCATCTGCTGCCCCCCATTGCTAGCATCACTGCCTGAACCATCCCCCCTCCTCCATCCGTGGAAAAATTGTCTTCCACAAAACCGGTCCCTGGTGCCAAAAATGCTGGGGACTGCTGCTTTATCAGATATATATTTTGCAAATATTTTCTCCCAGTCTGTAGCTTGTCTTTTCATACTCTTAACAATGTCTTTCCAGAGCAGAGTTTTTCATTTTAATAAAGTCCAACTTATCCATTTCTTCTTTCATGAGTTGTGCTTTTGGTGTCGTGAACAAAGTTCACCACTAAATCCAAGAACACAAGTATTCTCTTATGCTTTCTTCTAAAAGTTTTATAGTTTTGAATTTTACATTTAGGTCTGTGATCTCTTTTGAGTTTAATATTGTGAAAAGTGTAAGGTCTATATCTAGGGTGTTTTATAATTTTTTTTTGCATATGAACATCTATATCATCATTTGTTGAAAGAACATCCTTTTTAAATTAAATTGTCTTTGCTTCTTCATCAAAGATTAGATGATTACATTTGGGTGGGCCTATTTCTGCATTCTCTATTCTGTACATTGTCTATTATTTTTCCAGTACCACATTATCTTGATTACTGTGGCTTTATAGTAAAGCTTGAAATTGGGTAGAGTGAGTCCTCCAACTTTGTTATTCTTCTTTAGTATTGTGTTGGCAATTCTAGATCTTTTGTCTTTTCATATACACTTTTGAATCAGTTTTTCGACATCTGTGAAATAGCTTGCTTGGTGTTTGGTTGGGACTGCATTAAAGTCACAGACTAAGTTGGGAAGAATTGACATCTTAACAAGGAAGTGTGTTTCAATACAGGAACACAGTATTTCTCCATTTACTTAGATTTCTAAAAATTTCTTTCATCAGAGTTTTGTAGTTTTCCATATACAGATTTTGTACATATACATAAGAATCTTATTTTATTTCTTGGTGCCATTATAAATGATATTGATTGTTTTTTAAATTTCAAATTCCAATTGTTCATTGCTGCTGTATAGGAAAACAATTGATTTTTGTATATTATCCTAATATCTTGTGACCTTGCTGTACTCACTCATTATGTGAGTTCCAGGAGCTTTTTGTTGTTGTTGCTGTTGATTTTTAAAAAATTTGTCTACATAGTCAATCATGTTATCTGCAAATAAATAGTTTCATTTCCAATTTTTCTTTTTGTTTGTTTTAAATTTTCTCTTCTTGTCTTATTTCACTAACTGGGACTTCTGGTACAATAATGAATAGGAGTGGTGAGAGGAGTATCCTTGTTCTGGATCTAAGGGAGAAAACAACCAGTTTCTTCCCGGTAAATATGATGTTAGTTGTCGGTCTTTAGTAGATGTTCTTTATTAATGTGAGAAAGTTCTCTTCTGTTCCTAGTTTGCTGTTTATCAAAGATTTTGCAAATATTATCCCCATTCTATAATTTGTCTTTATATTTTATTCTATCTTTTGTTATATACACATTTTACACTTGCTTCCCAAGATTATCATATATAAGCTCTCAGATAAACTTTGAGCTTCTTTGTATCCTTCTATTCTTCCTTTATTTTTCTCTCCAGTGCCTAAGACTTCTTAGTGGTCAAGTATATGGGCTTAGGAATCAGATTCTTCTGGGTTCAATTCCTAGATTTCCCTTTACTACTTGTCTGACCTTGGAAAAATTCTTTTACCTCTCTGAGCCTTAATTTTCTCCCCTGAAAAAGTTGGTATATTATACCTTTCTCAAAGCGTCTTTGTAACATATTTGTAAGTACTCAGTAAGTGGCTGCTTTTATGGAGAAAGTTAATGTATTTTTTAATTCTGGAAAACATTAAGATTATATTATCCAGTTGTGTGACATTTCTAAGGAAAGAAAGTGACCAGAATATAGTTTCATTTATGCAAATGTTTTCTTCTGTGAACAGAGAAATATCTCAGTCAAATTCTAGATCCATCCATGTTATATCACTGTTATAAGTAAGTAATCTTCTTCTAATTATTAGCCTTGACCGGGATGATAGAAGTGGTATTAAATTTTTGTTGCAGGGAAACTTGATGGGGACAATCTTTCACCGATGTGTGTAAAATGTTGTGGCTATAACCTGGAAAGTTGGTTGTTTAAATGCTTTACAGAAATTATAAATCAATGCAAAGAATGTTATTAATGAGTTACTAATACACAAAAGAAAATCCTTGGTGTACTATTACTTCATTATGGACATTCAAGTGGGATTTGTATTACCTGCACACACAGTTGGGCACGGGGAAGAAGTTGGTGACTGCTGTATTTCGTTGTCACAGTACTTATTTTGTATTTCTCAGATTGACATCACAAATTGGGAACAACTTGTCTAGAAATAGCTAAGGTTCTGCTATGAAGAGGATTTAATTGGGAATGTGCTCTTGGAATTTCTGAATTTGAAGAAGTATGATTGTTGAAGGCATACCAAGTGTTTGGAAAACAATACTTGCCAACTGTGTAAAACCAACGTGAATCCTGGGCTAGAAATTAAGCCGTTTGGGTGCTAGGGGCCCATTATTTCCCTTGCTTTAAATTGCTTAACCTTTCTTGGTTTCTCCAGATATAAAACAGTAATCATACTTTCCCTTATTTAGCTCACAGAATGTTATAAGAACAGAACAAAGATTCTTCATTTGTTTTCCATTACTTATAGGCTGAAATCCAAATTCCTTAGCAATATCATAGTGGCTGAAAAGACAGGTTTTGGAGTCAGATAGATATTTTGAGCCCAGATTTTTACCTCCATACACAGCCATGTTCTTGGACAGTTTACTTGGCCTTTCCAAGCTTCGGTTTCCTCATCTATAAAATAAAGATAATAATTTTTTCCTCATAAGGGTTGGTGTGAGAATTAAATTGGGTAATGCATGTACAAGGAAAGTACAGAGTTTGGTACATTTTATGTGTTCAGTAAATGGTAGCTGCTGGTATTCACATCACTGTGTCATATAGGCATTTGCTAGGTGGTCTTTCCAACCTCATCCGCCAGGTGGTCTTTCCAACCTCATCCGCCATCATTGACTCCCTAATTCACTCCTTGTTTATGCTGAGTACACTTCTCTATTACAACACACCCCACTTACCTCCTGACTTTTCTCTGTCATTACACTGTGTATCTTTGATGTCAGAAATGTTAGCCTATCCATGGTTGGATCCTCATTAGTTAACAGGAGATTGTAGCCAGTTAACTCAAGAAAATTGTGTAGAACTAAGCTAATATAGGGATAGTCATAAATATATAAGAATTGGTCAGATAAATGTTATATTCTGTGCATTAACGATAAAGTGAATAAAAATCCCTGTGTGTATGAGACATCTTAAACCAGTGGTCAGTGGGCCAAACTAGCTATATGGAGCTGTTTTATCTGGTCTTTGATGTTAAAATAAATCAGTGGAATTGACAACAAAAGTTTGCATTTCTGGCTTCTCTTGAAAAGGTTGGAGACCTAGAAACTGAACCTCCATTGCTTCATAGAAATGGTTGGGGTTCTCCATGTAGCCTCACTCTCCACTCAGGTGATAAGCAGTAGAGACACTTTGCAACAGAGACTCTTTGTGTGACTACCAGCAGAAAGTTCATATTTTCCTTCAGAAAAGGAGCTTTGATTCATGCAAAATAAGGAAGAATACTGCTCTTTATTTATTCCCAGGTAGGTAGGGCATAACTGATCTACCTGAAGAAGCAACAGCAGCCACCTACACCACATCCCAGTTCACCTAACCAAATATTCTTTAAAATGTTTGATCTTGGTAAAGCCCATATTTCTATTGCTATGTATAGTTTTGGTACTGAAAATCCTATTCAAAATTGCTCTTGTTGTTTGTTCTGTGCTCTTCTGAGAAGCCCTACAGTTTGTAAAGATGACTTTGAGTTATTTATAGAGATGGATTGTGTTAGATGAGCCCTGTTTTCCTAAAGCCCTATGACAGAGGTAGGTGGTGACAGGGTCCAGGGGCCCCTGTGCACTCATGTTAGGAGGCTGTGTAGAAGAGTGTTTTACATGGGTATCAGGCCAGTTTACAAGTTGAGTTTTTTGGGGGGTATTCATTCAAATTTTGATCACTTCAGTAATTAAATTAAATGTCATCTCTTGTGGCTGCAAGTACATCCCATAAATTCTCATGCTTAGGAGAATACCCACAAAGAACAAAGGGAAATGACTTAGCAGTAATCTAGTTAATTTGGTCAATGTAGGCACCCCAATTGGCTGTATCATATTCTGTTTTGAAACTTGAATTGTGCACCCTTTTTTTTTGTTTGTTTACACTGACTAAATTGAGCATAAAATTACCAGATCATTTTACTCCATGTTTTACATATACAGCATAAAAGCCAGATTAAGCAAAGAGATAGTATTTTTCTCTGAGCAGAGTGTGGGAATTTGAGTTCTTATCAGACTTTGAAACCTGTGAATGTTAAATTATACTTGGTTGACATTTCCTGCTTTTACTTGTCATTGAATTTATTTTCTTCTTCTGAAGCCCAAAGCAAACTTTCAGCTGTATATCCTTCAATGCACTGATGTGAGAAGAGATGAGGTAGAGTTGCAGCTGGGAAAATATTTAAAAATTTAATCAAGAAAATTTTGTATTATTCAGCTCAAGTACAGGAACAAACATGACTTGTGTAAGATTTGGCAACCTCTCATTCCTCTTTCAAAATGAGGCACATCCAAAACACCTTCATGAGGCATGTACTAATTGGCTCTTGCTGCTTGCTAGTTATTGTGTTATTACCTAATCTTATCCATTCAGAGATCCAAAAGGAGACCCATTTACAAGAGACAGTATAATTCAGTGGATTAAGTACAAACCCTGAAGTTTAATGCTCTGGTGCTGCTGACTTACTTGCCAGACTCTTGGGAATATGCGTCAACATTACAATATCTGAGTTTCCATAAGGAACATAATGGTTCTCTTTCCCCACCTCCAACATAAAGATATTATAATGACTTAAAGGTAAATTGCTGTAAAAGAAAATAATACAATTCAATGAATGTGGTAAGAAATAATTAGATGAGTATATAGACAATATGTTTATAAGAGGATATAATAACAGAGTAACTCAATTTTCATCACCAAATGACTCAACCATGTGCATGATCTTTCTTATATAAGCAGTAACTCTTCACAAGCACTCTTTACTTCTTGTCTGACCGGTGAAATGGGCTTGATGGGTTAACTTAAACTCCACTGAGATGTAGATACTGTCCCACAAGTATGCACTTTTAATATCTGGCTAAAAATCTCCTTCTATGAGAGGCCTTTTCCAAGTAATCTCCCCAATATAATTCCTGACCCAGTTGAATTTGCTCTCTTGTAGGTAATACCACGTAACTTTTCTTACGGAAGCTGTGGCCCAGGATTACATCTTTCAGTTTTGCTGTGGGCCTGCTCCTAAAGAGAGTGCCTTGAGTGCGGGACCCAACTTCTTCATCCTTGTATCCCGTAGGGCAGGTAGAGTGTCTGGTCTCTAGCTGCCTGCTCAGTGCATGATTATTGAAAGTATGAATCTATCCGTCAACAGTAGTGCTTTGGTAACCATTTACTCTAACAAGGTTAAGTTACTTCAACTCAATAGACCTCAGACTTTTCTACCTGTAAAATGAAGATTTGGACTAGCTAGTAAAAAAGTTTCCTTACAACTCCAAAATTTGACTCTATGATTTTATGTATTGTAAAACATGGCAAATATACATAACTTAAAAAGTTTGTGGGTCCCTGGTACGAATGATGTGGGAAAACAGAAAGATTTTGAGTTTGACTTATTGAAGTATTACTGTTTAATTTTAATTTATTGATGTATTTATGCTCATTTGTATTTCAGAAAGTATTACAAAATAATTAGGTGATCAAACATTTGGGGGGTTGTTTGTTTATAAACATATACTTGATAGAATAGCCATTGAAAATTATAATAAAAAAATGAACACTGACTTAAATAATATACTTACAGAAAATTAAATAGTGAAAAGAAATTAAAACAATAAAACATAATTAGGTATCTTGATGGCCAGCAAACATCAACCATGACTGTTAACATATGACTATCGTCCTAAGTGAAAATTTGTTACTTTTAGTGGAAATCTTAATGTTTGAAAGTTTTATCATCAAGAGTTTGGGTATATTAAACATTCCATGTAGAGACAGGCTTCTGGACATATGGAATTGACTTTGACTTAAATCCAGGTGACCCCTCTTATGACATGACTACCAATTACCTTTTCTTATAGATGTGAGGGAATGGTCAGGAGGGAGTGTGAGACCTTCCCTTTCTTTAGGTCCTTTTAAGGTGCTGAAAGTCTTGTTTCTCCTCTGCCCATGCCTGACTTGCCTGGGGGAGCGCAAAGCTGCAGGGCCTGTTTAGCTGCTGCTATTTACGTGTGCTGACCAAGGTTTATATGCCAATCACTTTCATATCAGAACTCTGTAGTTGAGAAAGCACCTTTGAAAAATTCAGTGATGCCTGTTCCAGGAGGGATTTTTATTTGAAATTCTGGCTTATTACTCCTTCCTCTTCATTTTGGTCTCTTCTTCTTCTTCCTTCACCATGATTCTCCATTCATTTATTCACTCATAAACACATATGGGACACTTCCTATATACCAAACACTTTGTTGGGTCATGAGGATAGAGAGCTAAAGATATGCTCCTCACCATCTAAGAGCTTATTGCCGAGTATCATTTTTTTTGGGTACAAAGTCTTTGCAAGATTGGTCCTTTGCTGTTTATAACCACTGGGCATATACTTATACTTTGAATGCTTAGCTTTTTTTTTTCTTTTAATTTTTTTTGATGTGGACCATTTTTAAAGTTTTATTGAACTTGTTACAATATTGCTTCTGTTTAATGTTTTGGTTTTTTGGCTGCAAGGCATGTGGGATCTTAGTTCCCTGACCAGGGATTGAACCCGCACCCCCTGCATTGGAAGGTGAAGTCTTAACCCCTGGACCACCAGGGAAGTCCCTGAATGCTTAGCTTTTGATTCTTAGCTTTAAATAATTGATTCCTAAATTCTGTTAAGTATCTGTGGAAGTCAATCAGCCAAAGCTGTCTTTAACCATCAGTTAAAAAGATATGACCACTTAATATTAGTTTTCTTTCGTTTTGCAAATGTCTCTTTTTCAATGAGAATTTCAAAACCAGGATAATGCTTTTGCAGCTTTAAGCTTTCTGATAACCAGCTTCTAATCTTATTGGTCACTAAATTTGAGGGTGGATGTGGAAAGAAAATTTTTATTTAGGTTATAAGGTCTGGCTCCTCTCTTAAACTTTATTGAAATCCTCTGATGAAGCTATAAACTTCCTGCTTCCACTTTCTTTTCTTTCTCCTTAACAGTTATAGATATAGGAGACAAAGACTTAGATCTCCGTTTGAAATTTATGGGATAGTTAGTAGAGAAATTATTGCAAGCTTTCAGAGTTGAGGATGGAGAAGCTACTTAAGTCTATTATTGTAGCTAAGCTGAAGGAGAGGGAAATAATAGGAAAAAG
Source organism: Balaenoptera ricei (assembly GCF_028023285.1). NCBI lineage: Eukaryota > Metazoa > Chordata > Mammalia > Artiodactyla > Balaenopteridae > Balaenoptera > Balaenoptera ricei. The sequence goes on from NC_082641.1 coordinate 78,180,832, forward strand.
GCCATTATAAGGAACCACAGCAGTCAATTTGTTTGAGCCAAAGACAATGACTGTTTTGATTCTTTATTGCTTCATAACTCTCCTCTTCCCCAAAACTTGGTGGCTTAAAACAATAACCGTTAATTATATCTCCTAATTCTTTGGGCTGACTGGGTTCAGCTGAGTGATTCTTCTGGTTCACATGAAGTCATCTGGGGCTGCAGCTACTTTGGATCTCAACTGGGCCAGAGCACCGAAGATGGCATACTTAGGTAGCAGTGATGCTGGCCATCAGCTGGTAGCTCAGCTAGCGCTGTCAGCTGGGGGCCTTGATTCTTCTTGAGACCTCCTAAGCGTCTCCTTACGGCTGCTGAGGCTTCTGTGTAGCGTGGTGGTTGCATTTCAAGAGGCAGGAAGTGGAGGCTGCCAGTCCTCTTAAAGTCTGGCCCTAAAGTGGCATAGCTTCCCTTCCCTTCTATTCTACTGGTCAGAGCAGTCACAGGCCCAACTTATATTCAAGGGGGTAAAGAAATAGACTTCACTTCTCATGGGAGGCAGTAACAAAGAAATCGCAGTTAACTTTAATCAACCGTAGTAAATCTATGTGTAACTAACCAATATAAAAGCTAGTGTTTGAAAAAAAGAGAGGGGTATAAAAAAGACTAGGTATCTCCTGAATGCATGTGATATAAAGGGGGAAATTAGCTGCTCCTGATCACGTTCAGTTGGGTTTAAGAAATGGTTTCCTTAGACCAGGGGTCCCCAACCCCTGGGCTGCACCAGCAGGAGGTGAGCCGTGGGCGAGCCAGCAAAGCTTCATCTGAGACTCCCCATTGCTCCCAATCGCTTGCATTACTGCCTGAACCATTCCTCCCCCCCAACCCCGTCCCTGGAGAAATTGTCTTCCATGAAACCGGTCCCTGGTGCCAAAAAGACTGGGGACCGCTGCCTTAGATCATTCATTCTCAAACTTGAGTGTTCAGAATTTCTAGGAGGGCATGTTAAAACACATATTGCTGGACCCAACCCCTAGAGTTTCTGATTAAGCAGCCTGGGTTGGGGCCTGGGAATTTGAATTTCTAACTAACCCTCAGATGATGCTGATACTACTGGTCTTAGGAACCACAAGTGGAGAACCACTGTTTTAGACTGTGCAGGGCCAGAAAAAGTGAGAAAATAAAAAAAGAGAGAAGAAGGAAATATATTCTTTTCCTCTAATGGTATTTTTAAAAGCCAGTAGTATAAATTTAAGTTTCAGGCCACCATGAACATGTTAACATGGGGCCTTTATGTTTGTCATGGTCATTAATCCTAGTGCTGCAACATCAACCCCTGAAATCTCATTAGTTTAACACAGCAAAGGCTATTCTTACTTATGTAAAGTCCAGCGTGAGTCAGTAGCTTTCCTCTGTTTGGCACTACAGCATCTGGAACATGTGACCCTCAGTATTGCTGAGGCAGGGAAGAGGGAAGAGAGGTGAACAAGGCATACCAGTTCTGAAATGCCTCACCCTGGAAGTGAAACAGGTTAACTTCTCTGAGAGTCCTTTGGCCAGAACTAGTCACATGACCTCAACCTAAATGCAAAAGAAGCTGGGAGATGTTGGGAGCACGTGGATAATTAGCAAGCCCTGACTATCTCTGCTAAAGCACCCAACTAACTTTAATGTCCCATATTCTATGATTAGGCAGGGCTGGAAGTAGAAAGAGTCCCACAGGCCTTCAAAACCACATGTACGGGCTTCCCTGGTGGCGCAGTGGTTGAGAATCTGCCTGCCAATGCAGGAGACACGGGTTCGAGCCCTGGTCTGGGAAGATCCCACGTGCCGCGGAGGAGCTGGGCCCGTGAGCCACAACTGCTGAGCCTGCGCGTCTGGAGCCTGTGCCCCGCAACAAGAGAGGCCGCGACGGTGAAAGGCCCGCGCACCGCGATGAAGAGTGGCCCCCGCTTGCCGCAACTAGAGAGGGCCCTCGCACAGAAAAGAAGACCCAACACAGTCAAAAATAAATAAATAAATAAATAAATTTAAAAAAAAAAAAAAGAAAGAAAAGTGATCATTTAAAAAAAAAACAAAAAAACCACATGTACACCTCTGCTTACAATTCTTCAAACATTACTGTTATGACTTTAAAATATTTATTCTTGTCTATGAGTAATTTATGGTTTTATTCCTAATTTTCTGTGTGACATTAAACAGAATGCCTAATGACATCACTATCTCAAAAGGAAAATCTGTCGTAAAACCTCTTTTTCTCCTATTACAAATAACATGGTAAGTCTTTGTTCCAGGCCATTTTAGTTGTTCTGTTAAAGAGTGATGAACACCATCTCTTTTTCTTTGCTGATTTTGCCAAGCACATAATTCTTTAGGTAATTATTGAGGTGATTACTTATGCTTCTGGAGTCTCGACAGCTTGTGCCTATTGGCATCAGGGCATTATCAGGACTTTAAAACCATCTTGTGGGTGTTTTTGAAAACAAAGGAATGTTTTAACCGTATTATGTAATACTGTTAGCCAAGTATTAGATAATACAGTACGGAATATTGTCAGTGAGAAACAAAGCTCAGGTTTGGTTTAGTTTCTTCATCAGCTTCCCTTTTACTGCTGTTGCCTACCTTTGTCTGGAATTCTTTTCTTACGGTGCCTCCACAAAAATTGATACAGTAAATCCCCTACATACAAACCTTCAAGTTTCAAACTTTTAAAGATGCAAATGTGCGTTCGAATGTCCAATCGTGAAAGTTAGTTCACATGTCTGGCGTACATTGTCACATGCGTGCATCCTCTACAAGTGGTTGTGCTTTTGTGTACTTTACTGTACAGTACTGTATAGAGTACAGTAGTACAGTATCTTTATTTCAAGCTAGATCTGCAGGGGGATGACTTCACTGAACTCCTTGCTGTGCAACACAAGGAGCTTACTAATGAAGAGCTGATGGAATTGGAGGCCCAGAGAAAGGATGAAGAGAGACAAGAGGAAGAAGAAGTAACTAAAGAACCGAAGAGATTCACAGCACAGGAAAGGGGATTTTCGTCATCTGAGGAGGCGCTATTAGTTTTTGAGGCACAGGACCGGAACGTAGAACGGTACACGAAGGTTGCAGCAGCCATTCAGAATGCAATCCAGTGCTACCATGTCATCTATAACGAGAAAAAAAGAGCTACTACCAAGACATCACTGGATCGTTTTTTCAAGAGGGTAGATGGAATTGAATCCAGCAAGGAACCAGAACCTGTGCCATCAACATCAGGCGTGAGTGCAATTGCAGCTTGCCCTCCATCTCCTATTGCTGACGATCCTTCAGCTCTACCATCTCCCACCTCCTCTCCCTCCTCCAGTCAGTAACTCTTCTTGCCTGTTCACTTGATGCCAGCCCCTGTGTGCCAGCTGTTGTACTGTACTACTGTACTTTTTAAGGTACTGTACTGTAAGATTAAAAATGTTTTCTTTATTTTTGTGTTTGTTTGTTTTTTATGTATTATTTGTGTGAAAAGTATTATAAACCTATTACAGTACAGTACTATATAGCCGATTGTGTTAGTTGGGTAACTAGGCTAATTTTGTTGGACTTACAAACAAATTGGACTTACGAACTTGCTCTCAGAATGGAACTCGTTTTTATGTAGAGCACTTACTGTACTGGTGAGCAGGACTCCAGCCACATAGAGACTGTTTGGTCATGGGAAAGCAGTTCCTATTTTACTCAGCTGATGGAAAGACTTTATTTGGCAAATAAACATGCTTAGGAAATGCTACACACCCAGTCTCAGTAGCTTTGAGGCAAATTTCCATTTCAGTTTTGTCTCTTCAATTCTGCAGGCTTAATTAACACCTCTGATATGTTCAAACAATATGATGGTGAGATGTTTTCTGTAGAAACATGCTTGACTCGTAGCAGTCACCTGTTTGATAAACCGAAACACTGTATGTCATGATTTTTAGAAAACATCCAAGTTATGTGCCTTGATGCCTTAGTTATATGGTCTCAGTTTATACTTAGAATCTGTATAGGATTTTTCCCCCACAATTATTTAGTAGCTACCAGACAGACAGCTTCTTTAAATTAATAAGTGACAGATCAACATAACTCTTTCCGCTGAGCAGGTGAAGAAACTGAGACAATTTCATGGCTAGCCCAAAGCATCTTGGTGAGTCAGGGGCAGATTTAGGATTAACCTTAGTTCATATGCCCAGGCCAGAGCACCTTGTGTAACTCTGAAGTTAAATTTCTGGAGGCAAGGACACTCTCTTTTTTTAATATTTACTAGAACAGTAGGATGATATGTAGTTAAAAAAATCAGTGACTCTTTAAATCAAGTTATGTGCTTCATCTCAGAAGCGTGGCTGTAATTGCCTACCCGGATGCGTGAAGAAAGACTTGAGAATACACAGAAGGCTGCCTAATGTAGTGGAAAGAGCGAGGCACTACAGCTGGAAGAAGCATGTTCCAGTGAGAGCTGTGTGACCTTGGTCACGTCACTTAACTTCCCAAGAACCTTAGTGTCTTCGCTTGTAATATGTGAGGCATCAGCGTAGATGTTCCCTAAGGTCTAAATTTCTATTGCAGATTTTTGAAACTGTTATGTTTGTGTAAGGAAGCATCCTCCGTAGGTGAATCTTAATCCAACCAAAATTCCCATTCTTTTAAAGAGTTATTTCTAAGTGCAATTGCTATGAGAGAGAGTTTCCTTGGCTCTAACTTGGCATCTGGAATCTTCTCTCTGTCATCAGCTCTGCTGAAGAGCACAGAAGGGAATCGGAGAATGAAGCTTGGCTGTGAGGAGGCTGAGTGTACAGGGCAAGCACAAACTTGTAAGGCCAGGCTCTCCTTACAGCCCTGCTTTCCATTTTCCCCAGAGCTGGAGGCTGAACTCTAAACCACCTCCTGCTACCCACGCACCTTACTGATAGATAGAAGAAATCTTGGCGTGGGGACAGTGTTTGCCAGGTTATTTTGGTAGCAGCTCTTGTATTCACCCTCACCCCCATGTACTTGGTTGGTTTGCCATGGAAAGAGTCTGGGGAAATTTGCTTTTTCAAGTTTTTCCTCTTCTCCCATGCTTGTGCTGAGTTAGAAGAAAAATGGGGCATCAGCCTCATGGAAATACAATGGTGCCTCCCTATTTCTCCACCTGCCCCTGTGGAAGGGAGCTTGATGACCCTCATCAAGGGCGCAGCATGGGGGTTGGAGTCCCTTTGAAGGGGTATTCTCTGCGGAGGTCCAGGCTTATTTCTGAATATCACTCACCCAGAGGCCAGTTTCACATTCTGCAAAAATCTGTGAGAGAGTGTGTCAGCAGAACCAGCATTGCATGTCTAGACAAAGAATTGATATTAGCATCATCAGCCAGCATCCAATCTGTTAACTCTTGTGTAAGCATTTGCTATCTGTGCCCCAGGCATTTTTTGGCTTAAAGTGAAAACTGTAGCTCTAAGATTTAGACTTAGGTGTTTCAGGAGGTTCTTTCAAGGGAAGGAATCACAAGGTACCTTATTTCAAGATCAGATATTTTATTGATTAATATGAAAGTCTCCTCTTTTTTTCCTTCTTCAGTAAAATGGTGGCTGTGTCCTTACCATCTTCACTGTATTATATATTCATTATTTTAAAAAATATTTATTAAGCAACCTCTCAAAACCTATGCAGGGCATTCTGCTAGGTTCCGCTGATACATTGATGAATAAATCAGCTAAGGTCCCTGCCCCTCTGGAGTTTATAGCTTAATGAGGAGACTGACCACAAACAAGAGTAACAGGATATTTCTGTCTCAGTTTCGACTGAGGCACCAAAGAACAAAGCAGTAGGTGTCGAGTTCCTTGGCTTTCTAAATCGAGGTGCTAGACTACCTCTGCAGGATTTGCAGAAAGGGTGCCTCAGAACTGGTTCTGCCAGCCTGACCCATCATCCACCTCCTGGGCATTGGTGAGAAGGCTTAGTGTTCTTGGAGGTGCAAGTGCTGGTAGGGAGAGTTCGTTTGAGGAGAGTTGTCACTGTGCTGAGTGGTTCTCCTCACCTTGGGGAGGGGCTATGTGTCCCCTCACTCAAACCTCTTTGGGAGGAGCCTTCCAGGGAACCACTCAGAGAGAGCACTGTCCTGTGTTGCCTGGAGTTTGGGAACTTGGGGACTAACATCTGAGGCATCTCAAGGCAAAGGCCAGAGTGGAGGAGGGTAGGACATGGTGGTGGGGGTCACAGCAGAGAAGAGGTGGCTGCATTGGGAATGCCAGCACTTTTGGAGTTGACTGGGCAAGAATTGACTCTGAGGAAAGAACAGATTGGGTCATCTTGAAAGTTACTTGACAAGAAGGACATATGGAGGGGTGAGATGACTTTGGAAAAAAAGCCGGGCTTTTAGAATGGGGCAGCTGAGTGGGAATGAGGCGGAAATTCTTAAGGGGCCAACCAGAAAGGGCTTTGCCCAGTAAAGCTGCTGTGGATAAGACATCTGCCATGATGGGAGTCACTGAAGCCCCATAAAGAATGGGCTTGGGAAGCTTGGTTGTCTGCTAAGTGCAGAGGCACCAAGCCCAGATTACAGCCATATCTGACAAGTTAGATCTATTTCCCCCTATTCTAATCCATCCCCTGCCCCAACCTGGAAGGGCCTGAATCGACAGCTAGCAAGATGGGAGGAGGTGGGGTGAGGAGAGGTTTGCCCCATTGGACAATCTTCCAAGCCTGAAGCAGATCTGAGCTGGCAGAGGGGAGAAATAGCAGGTTAACTTAGGTTTGCAGTTTTGATATTAAAATTACCCGTGAAAAGGGACTATTTGCTTATGATCAGGAAATGACTAGGATAGCTACGGGACAAGTGGGAAATTTTCATCTAACGACAGGGAAGGACATATGAAGGGAGCAGATTTGAAGTAGCAGGAGTAGGAGAGGATAAATTGCTTTTAGCTCGTGCCATACTGACCCTGGTTCTTTTATTAATCAGGTAACACTAGTGAATGGATAAAATATAGAATTATAAAACTGTGTTCTTAAAGGATAATGGGGAGGGGTGGTAGTGGTCTGGAGCCCACTTAGAGAGCTCGACAAGGGTGACCTCTCAGGAAACAATAATTAATGAATGAGAAGGAGCCAGCTGTGCTGTGTTTGGTGAGAGTTGGGTGAAGGCGGTCCCTGTAGGGTCCAGGCAGAGGAACATTTGTAAAGTTTATGTGGAGTCATATGATCCGTACCCAGTAAACATTCGAGTGGCTTCAACCAAGGCTATGTTCGTTCTTTGTACAGGGCACTGACTTAAATGCCAGGACTACAAACAGGATAAATGCCTCCTTCCCTGAGGTTTAAGGCTTAATTGATCAACACATTAAAACAAACAAACCAAACAAAACAAAAACAAAAAAGCAAACCAAAAAAACCCCAAAAAACTTTGATGAAAGCTTAAGATCTAAAGGCTATGAAGAGGGAAGAAGCTCTTGCCCTCTGCTCTCAAGCTCCTGATGGCCCCAGATAACGTTCTCCCTGTTGGAGAATTGCCATGACAAGCAGCCTCTTTTAGTGCACTGGTGACCTTTTATGGAGTGCAGGGGCAGCTGGACAAAGAAACATAGAGCTCCCCGACAGTTCCAGGAGGGAGGGAAAACCTCTGAACTTGTCCTAGGGCTCTGTTTATGTGTAAGACTTAGAAAAGACTACTTGCTGTAAGCATGCCATCCAAAATAATAGAGGTAGGATGTCAACAACTCTGTCAGTTGGGGCAGATATAACTCCTCGCATTGACACAATGATTGGAAAAGTGGCTCGCCTTAGCTGGCATAAGTTTGTTCACTCAGGAAATGAAAAGAACAGAAAGCGGAACTGGTGACCTGGTCACAGCCTGTGGAGAGTCTTTTTGGGAATGTGGACTCATCCATTTAAAGCTCAGATCCTGGGCAGATAGTGACCTCAGCGAGTGTCTGTGTGGGTGGCACTTTCCCAGCCTCGCTGGGGTTCTAGGTGGCACTCAGTCTCCACCAGGAGATGGAGCATCTCAGGGCAGGGAGCAGTGCACCAAGGCCTGTGGGGCTCTCAGGAGACAAGGACTGACAACCCCTGCTTTCAAGGAACACCCTGGTTGGGAGATAGAACTGCCGTTGCCAACATATCTGGCAGGCACATGTGCAGAGCCAACTCAGGGAGGTGAAGAAAGAGGTGAAATATGCTTCCTGTGAATCCCAAGAAAAGGCAGTGCAATCTCAATGACCAGAGTTTTCCATGTCTCTAGCTTTTAATTTTGTCTGTTCACTTTCCCAAAAACACATGCTCAACAGAGAAACTAGCAAGTGCAGACAGTGTAAGAAATCAGCGATGTTCATTTTTAAAGAATATTTCGTAAATAGAGAAGACACTACTGAATTTTGGAGGAGAGAGTTTGTGCTATGTCTTTCCTCTTTTCCCTTTGGTAGGGAGAAGAAATTTGCCCCATTAGAACCTGTGCCCCTTAGAGAGGAACCAATCTCTAAACAGGCTGTCTGGTTCTCAGAAAGTTCTCAATAAATATATTTAAAAATCAAAGTTGGGGGATTTAGGGATCTAAGAGTTTCAATTTTTTTAAAAAAAAATTGAATTAGAGTGCTTTGTAACTAGTCTGTCTTGCCAGTATTATGTAAGGATATCAGACCCTAAACATGCTCTCTGATACTCTTTAACTTAAAAACACAGTGAGTTTCAAAAATCAGTTTTCAAGTTGATATTGTGGTCCTTGGGTGTACTTTTTCCTTGGCAACACACAGTAGCAGAAAGAGCACAAGTATTTGAGTCAAGCAAACGTGCATTCGAACACCAGCCTTACAACCTGTAGATCTGGAGTCTGGGACCCTGCTCTAGAGTTCTACTTTGGAGGGTCCTCTCTGATCCTGTGACAGTTGCAGCCCTCCTCATAGAGAAGTCTGAGGGGCTGAGAACACGTGCCCACCTGAACTCTCTGTCCCTGTGCTTTCAGGACCTGAATTCCCTGCCCAGGCAACTGAGAACACACTTCCAGGGACTGCTGGGGCCTGGGATAGGCTGGCTGGGCTGTCCACCCTTTGCAGGATGGGGCCTGACTGGGATGGGTGTGGGGTGAGAGGCAAGGAGGATGGGGCAGTGGGCTGGAAAACTTCCATTTGTCCTCTATATTGAGTACTGAAAGTGTCACACTGCTAGCAAGCGACTTGACAATTCTGAAGGTCATTTTTCTCCTTTGAAAATGTGTATAAGAATTCCTATCTTACAGATATTAAGGATCCAATCAAATTATTATATAAACATAATTGTATGGAATATACTAAATGATAAGTTCTTATCCCTGCTACCAATCATGGCTAGAGTTTCAGGCTAAACTCAAAATATCTGCTAAATCCATCATACAACTGAAATGCACTACTAATTATATTATTAGCACTAACAGTATTTCACGTATATGGTTTCTTACCTAAAACCTTTGGGGCCAGATGTTTTCAGAATTCAGAATTTTGAGGATTTTAGAAATATGTGCATAAACCATATATCGCATTGCCCCTGGAATATTTGAGGCAGGGCCATGTTATCAAATACATTAATATTTTTATAGCAAAACCTATTGAATGAATATGTGTGGTAAGTAAAGACTATACATGGCCTCATGTCAGTTTAGGTTATTTTTTTAAAATAACTTTTAAAATTTTAGAACAGTTTCATATTTATAGAAGGATTGTAAAGACAGTACAGAGACTTTTCCATATGATTATCATCTTACCTTAGTATGGTACATTTGTCACAATTAATAAACCAATATTGATACATTATTATGAACTGAAGTCCATACTTTATTCAAATGTCCCTAATTTTTACCTGCTTTCCTTTTCTGTTCCTGGATTCCATCCAGGATACTCCACTTCATTTATAGTTGTTATGACTCCATAAGCTCTTGTTGGCTGTGACAGTTTCTCAAACTTTTCTTGTTTTTCATTACCTTGATAGTTTGAGGAGTACTGGTCAGATATTTTGTAGAATATCCTTCAGCTGGGATTTGTCTGACAGTTTTCTCATGATTAGACTGGGGTTATGGGTTTGGGGGAGGAAAACCACACAAGTGCCATTCTCATCACATCTGAAGGGTACATACTATCAATATGACTTATCACTGTTGATGTTGACCTTGATCACCTGGCTGTGGTAGTGTTTGTCAGGTTTCCCCCTTTTTTTCTTGCCTTTTCATTTTGAACTTGTTGGAAGTCACTCTGTACAACCCATACTTAAGGAGTGAGGAAGTATGCCCCCCTCCTAGAAGGGGAAGTGTCTGTAATTGTTTGGAATTCGTCTGTGCGGGAGATTGGTCTCCTCTTTCCTCTTTCTATATGCTGCCAAATGGGTTAAGAAATCTTTTTTTTTTCTTTATAAATTTTTGTACTGTGGATAAGGGATTATGGACCAGAACCAGCGTTATACCTAAATTTTAAAAGTGCTTGCACTCACTGTACCCCTGGTGATAGAAGAGACTGAGTTGGTGGTTCCTTATAGGAAGAAAGAATGAAAGGGACTAGTGGGAAGGGATAATGGTGGCCTGTTTCTGAGAGCCGTGGATGGTCGCCTCCCACCACACGTGGCTTGGCTGTACATTCCTAAACAAGAAGTACATTTGGTTGCTTCCATACCTTCATAACAAATTTATCCTGAAGGGAAATACTGGGAGATATGGTGATGACCGAGTTAAGAGTGTAAGTTTTTAAAAATAAGACAAATTTTCCCCTTCTTGTGTTTGTCAGACCTTTTAAAACACGCATTTTCATAGAAACTCTTAAATTGGGATTATTCAGGACTAGGAGAGGTGTGTATAGAAAGCAATGTAAATTGTTCTCGCCCTGGGCATGCAGAGTCACCTCCCACAGTCACCAGGGATCCGCTCCACCCTCCTACATTCCCTCCTCCCTCTGAGATGCCCTGTACCTGCCTCCAGGCAGCAACATGTCCCAGGCTGAGTCTTCTTTCTCCTCAACTCTTCTCACCCTCCTGCCCTCCCAGCTGGGTGAGACCCTCTCAGGATTTTTATCATCCAGTCCTAGCTCCCCTGTGGTCTCTATATGGCTTCTGAAACTTGCTTCTCCCCAGGGTTAATAATCAAAGTGTCTGACAATCTATGCCCTGGAGCTGCAGCTGGGTCTTACTGTGACAGGCACTACCTCTTCAGGTACAGAGGGTCCAGTAGGAGGGGACTCACCGAACGATGTTTGAAGGGATGTGGAAATGGCTGAGAGCAGCTGCAATTTATCAACCTGAAGAGGAGTCTTGATATTTTAACATTCAGGAAAAGTAAATATTATTAAATATATTTTGTATCATATTGGTCATAGGAGGCTTCCAGAATTAAGCTCTAGCCTCCACTTACTGATTACTAACATAATGCGTACATACCCTCAGGGTTGACTTTCTAGGTTTTGGAGTTGCTCACTGATGCCCCAAGAAGGCATCCATTTTAATTAGGGCTGCAGTGTTACTGTTCAAACTCACCCCTAAAACCTAATAGCCAATGTCATAATGATCTTAGAGCAAACTCACAAGATGGTATGAGCCCCAGGCAGCACCAGAATTGTTTAAAATGGGCTGACAGGAATGTAGCTGTAGTGAAGTTTTTCCTATTTCAGTCTTCAAAGGAGCACAGGTCAGGAAATTTCTCTTCTATTGATTTCACTTGATCCCTGTCCAACCTATGACATCATTGCCTACAATTACATGCATCTCTTTAGTATACAATGGGTGATCCTATCTCTTCCACCTAATTTAGAGGAATAATGTGGAGGTCTTGAAAATGGTATGAACTTCTGAGAAAAAAGAGTTATATGTAGGGGTTATGGGGACATGTGTATGCATATGACTGATTCACTTTGTTGTGCAACAGAAACTAACACAGTATTGTGAAGCAATTATACTCCAATAAAGATCTATTAAAAAAGAAAAAAAAGAAAAAAAAAAAGAAGAAAGTTATATGTAATTTAGATGATGAATAATCTTCAAACAACTCCCTGAATTTGAGCTCCAATTAGAGAGGAATAATTAGACATGTTGGCATTGAAGAAATAAAATATTTCAAACCACTCTCTGATCTTGGTCATGTCTCTTTTTCAAAGTCCAAAAATTAAACATAATGATGGACTAGATAAGTAAGTTTATTATTCACCATCTGGTTATGCCACTTGATGAACTGACTGGAGTTTCTCAGAGACCTTCTTTTCAAAGTCTCCCCTGGGTTAACAATTCCCTCAAGCCTGTTTTTTTGTGGTGTCTTTAAACCACATGTCACTGGGTTTAATTGCCTATAGCAAAGGCCTGTCAACTTTTTTGTCAAATGCTTTTATCCATAAAAATTATTTGACTTCTTAAGTCTTATAATACACTTTATACATTTACTACCAAAATAATGCATTATGTATGTCGTAAAACTGTTTGCATAGTTCATTTGGAAATTTCTTGTGTACTGCCTTGTGAAAACCTTGTATCTTGAATTGTTTTTTAAATAGTTAATTGTGATTTACATTTTCATTGGTTTATGTTTCCTTTTTGTGTCTGATTAGATTTATAAAACTAAGGTCAAGAATTAAAAAAAGAAAAATATTCTCTACAACAGAACCTTTTGCTTAACTGGAGTCTTGTCCGGTTTTGCCCCATTTGTGTGATCAGGAGCAAGCCACTTAACTTGCATGAGCACTGATGATCTCATCTGTAAAGGAAGGGCTTGGACTAGATGATTTCTAACATCCCTCCAGCTTTATAATTTGGATGATAGGATTTGATTTGGCAAATCTCCCAGAGAGATGTTCTCTGGGTTTGAGAAGGCTGTCCTAATTTGACCATGGATGTTATGAATTTAGAAAAAACTCTTTTAGAAAACTCCCCAAAGACAAACGCCCTAGAGGCTTGGTGTCCTAAACCATCTTCCTGCTGCATGGCTCTGACAGTAGGTTGAGGGGTGCCACTGTGGAATGCCACACCACAGCACCACAGCGGCAGGAGGCTGGTTGCACATGTGAATCATGAAACTGTCAGCAACAGCATTATTCATAAAGAGAACTTCAGTTGAGAGCTGAGTTCAATAATTTTTAGCCCAATATGCCAGCACTTGGCCTTCTCACATTTTTTGGTTGCATTATGTTAAAAATCTTGATTTTATTTTCTAATCCTTTGTGTGTGAGCTGTGGTGTTTAGAGAAATAGATGCATAAAAAATACATATCAGAATGCCACATCCTGTAAGCATAGCTTACGCTGATTATTTTAAATGTTTTCTTTACTCAAGCAGGTGGATTTAGGACATAACAGTAATAATAAACACTCATCTAAAGAACAGATTTTGATCAAGGAAGTCTCCCATTGGTTATATATATATAATCTTTACTCTGTTGGTTTTCCCAGGGCAAAAATTGCACAAAAGAAACAGACCACAGCTCTTGCAATATAATACCAGTAAAAGAAAACAAACAAAAGAAAAAGCATACAAAAAACCAAACAAACCCCCTCCCCCCCCCAAAAAAGTAAACAGAACCTCAAGACAAAAACTGGCCTAACAATGCAAACTAGAACTTAAATGAGATCCTACCACACCTAGGCAGCCACCCGTATCCAGTCTGTATCCTGGAAAGACTTATGACTAAGCAAAGAGAGGAGAGACCATGAAAAGAATCAGTCATGGATTTTTAATTTATAAGCACAGACTGATCCAGGGAAGACTTACAGCAAATTTTATTCCAGTGCCTCTTGCTGTTTTTTTATCATACAATCTGTGTCTGTCAGCAACAGCCTTTGATCGCTTCTTTAGCCAACCTGAAATGCTAGGAGGATCCTTGTTTAACCAGTTTTTAATAACTACGTCTCTATGCCACCCTCACCATCATTTCATTTGTTTTCAGGACCAGAGATCTTTACTCACATTATATTTAAGGGTCTGTTAGAATATTATCAAGGGGGGTTAGAAGTAATTATATAGGAAATGAAAAATCAAGAATCTTATATTTCTGTCCCAGGCAAGGACCATAAATTAGTTGTGCCACAGCAGTCCTCTTTTCCATGGGATTATCTTTGTGATAACACTGATGATAACACATTTGACATTTTGTGTAAAAGATGCCTTATTTTTGTCATATAGAAAATATGAATGTGCAGTCAGCATTGGCATCTAAGCAGATGTAGATGCTGTGGTTAAACACAGGAGGAGATCTCCTATGAAAAGTGGACAAATGTGTATTACATGAAAGTGATTGTCAGCACTACTTCAAGTAGATACTGCTGCCCTTAGTGAGAAGAGTGTAGAATAAATGCCAGTTGTTTTTATTTCATGCCTAGATTTTGTGTGTTAAAAGTCAGGTTAGTTCTCTGATTATATGATTTAAATGCTTGGATTGATTCAGTATCATTAATAATTTTGCATTTTGTGACCTCAGTTGTTCAAGCCAGCTGTTTTGCTCACCAGGTATGCTCAAACTGGGAAGAAAGGCAAAGTCTGTCAGTCAACTGAAGTCTGATATAGACTTTCTTTTAGATTTAAAAAGAAAAAATTTAAATCATGATATTCCATGTGGAAAATATACTCTACTGTCTTTTTTTTTTTTTTTTTTTAATGCCAGTGAAATCCCCACAGCACGTTCAAGGTTAAATAAGCAGGGAGGTTGCAGACCATGCTTATACTTTATAGTCTGGGTATTTGGGAGACTCTCTGAGTCAGCACCCTTTCTTCTGTGCCTTCTGCCCTCCCTGCCTGGGAAGGCCAGTATGAGTAGGGCTAGCCTTAACTGTGGGGACAGTCAGTAGGTGGCTCTCTTAAAAATGCTATTTTCTCCCCTGTTAATTTGTCCTTTTCAGATATCTATCTATCTATCTACCTATGATGTATATATATGTAATTTACTCACTTGATAAAATGTACTGAGTACATTTATGTACAAGGTATGTAGAAGACAGAAGATAGAAAAACAAGTTTCAGTGAGTCCTTTAGCTTACAGAGGTGTGTGGAAAATGAGAAATAGTCACCTATAAATATAATATAACGTAGAAAGTGTCAAGTGCCATAAAAGGGAAAGAGCTGAAGTACTCTTTCCTTTGGGTTAAATGAACATATACTCTGGGTGCAGCCTCATTTTGGCTTCAGTCTGGATAACTGGTCTGGCTAGCCCATCATCTTGCAGAATCTGAAACAAGAGAACCCATGAGGAGTAAGATTTGCTGGACGAGGCGTTGCAAAATCAGATCAGGAAGATGGTTGGCTGATTGTTAACAATCCGTCTGTAAATCTTTACTGAGTCTCCACTTTGGGCTGGGCGATGGGGATATGGAAGAGAACAAGCCAGATGTGGTCTCTGCCCTCCAACAGTCTGGAAGTTGTTTTAATGAAGAGCATGATCAACCAGAAAGCAGGAGAGTGTGCAGAGAGAATAAACTGGAAATAGAAAAGTAGCTTTACCTGCTTATAGTTATGCTATGCGTTAGCCAAGAATGTGAATAAATGTCATGAGTCTAGATCTAATATTTCCCTTTTTTCTCTCTTTGCATTGAATCTGTCTGTGAATTAGGCAGAAGTACCAGGAATTGTAGTGGGAAATAGATTCTGGAATGGTCCAGAGCCTGGCTGAGGGAAGAGGAGGGAGAATTGGTGGGCAGCCTTGGTAGTGCGGTGGGACATGAAGAATGGGAATTCTGGGAAGAGATGTATACATGGTTTTGTACTGGCGATGCTGCCATTTATGGTTATATTTATAAATATTTTGATTCTGAGAAGATTAGAAGTGGCTGAGGAGAAAGGGAGAGCTCTGAGAGGTGTCTGGCAAGTGGGTGATAGGAGAGGAGAAAGCAACAGTGGAATCTGACAACTCAGCAAATTCCTCGATCTTTTTTCCCCATTAGCTAAGGAGATAGTGTCTTTGGGTTGGTGATAAGAGAAGACAAATGGAATGGAGAAGGAGGATAGAGCAGAAACCTGAGCCACAGTTGGGCTGAGTGCCCTTCTCTGGGGAGGATATATGTATGGAGAGGTGCAGAGATTGACTAAGGACAGATTTTAAACCAAGAAAGTCTATGTGACAATGTGTTAAGTACTTTAAAGAGTTAAATAATGTAAGAATCAATTGTATTCATTGTTTTCATTTATGTCTCCAGTCTGCCCTCTCTCCTCTCTTCCTGTTTTCCTACCTTCCTTTCATTCCTTTTTTTCTTTTTTAAGTACTAATTAGGACATATAATTCTTTTTTCCCTGGTGAATAACTTCCCATCTACCTAGTGGTGTGCTGATAAAGAAAAAAAAAGCATATTTATGTACATACATTTATTATAAACTTTTTTTATATGAAGGATGTATAGCACACAATTTACAAATAACAAAATATGCAATACTGTTTATTGTAAATTTCATATAGCCAATTGATTCTCACAGACTGCTTTTATTGATTTTTGCTGAACTCCTATATTCTTAGCCAACCTGTGGTTGCAGCTGATGAAAGAGCATAGTTCTGATGTGAATGTTCGTTGCATTTTCATTAAAGTTAATAAGTAAAACACAGGTAGATCAATGATGACAACTGTCAGAACTTCACTTGTTTGTCAGTGGTGTGATGACTTCTTTGCTGAACTAGCTACTAATTTTTGAATACTGGAAGAATAATTCCTGAAGGGTTTGTTTGTTTGTTTTTGTTTTTATGTTGTTTTATTCATAAGGTGATAACTACAAATAGGACACACTTTTGAGTTTAATCTGCATTATTAACATTTTCTCACTTTCATTATTCATTATTAACATTTTCATCACTTTCTTAAATGTAAGCAATTAACAAAACAATAAATCAAGCCCCGATTGGTAGCTTTTGCCAATTTCCATGGTGTAAATACTTCCAGCATAGTGTCAACTGAACATGCAGTTGACTAGTAATAGGCAGCAGCATACCATAACACATGGACCATTTCCTCTAATTCAGATACAATAGAGGTAAATCACCTCAACAGAACAGATAACAGTAAATGTAGTAAAATAATTAGGAAATGATGAATTTTGAGTATTTATGACCTTTCTTTTAATACATTTTTGAGAATTTATTAACTTAATTTTTAATATAATGAATTTAGTTGTAAGTTTCTATAATTTAATTTTTAATAATGGCAGCATTTAACAAATAACTGAAAAATTCCTGAAACTGTAACAGTCAGCTCTCTTGGGCCAGAATGAGCTACTATTTTCATTATTATATTATAGCTTAGGAATCTAGGTCTCAGAGAAGTAAAATTTTTTTAAGTCACATGCCTACTAGGAGATTCATCTTTTTTTTTTTTTTTAAACATCTTTATTGGAGTATAATTGCTTTACATTGTTGTGTTAGTTGCTGCTGTATAACAAAGTGAATCAGCTGTACGTATACATATATCCCCATATCCCCTCCCTCTTGTGTAGGCGATTCATCTTGAACCCAGATTTTTTACTCCAAATCTCATGAAGACAGTCACTCCAGAGAACCTGGATAAAGGGCACCCCATCAAATACAACACAGAGAAAGTCATGCAGAGAGACTTTGAGATTCCCAGGAGCTTCTTTGCGCTACCTAATCTTACCAGTTTTCTCTGCTCTGGGCGTTTGGTTCTATTCCACCAAAGAAACTCCTGTTCTGATTCTTTCTGGACCATACACTACTAGGTCAAGTTATTGCTATGAAGGATATCTTCCAATTTGCATAGTCTGTTAAACAATCAATTCACAGGTATTTGTTGAGTAGCTGTGAACAAGGTCCTGTGCTGGGTGCTGCAGTCATTCACCCCTCTGTACACTTCTGACAGGTCACACTTCCTCTTGTTTATGAGGGGAAAAAGAGCCAAGTTAGAATCATCTGTGTGGCAAGTCTACTATTCATTGGATTATAAAGCTTTAATGTTTGGACGTGGGTTATAGTTTTAGTCGGGCAGGTTTCCCTCTCTAGTTAGAGTTAATAGTTTAATATTGGAACACTTATGTTTTTGGAGGGGGCTCTAATTTGTTTAAGAATTTTTAGAGGAAATACAATTTCTCTCTCTCTCCCTCTCTCTCCCTCTCTCCCTCCCTCCCTCCCTCTTTCTCTCACTTTGTACAGCTTCTGACTCATGATTTGTATTCTTGTTAATCTTTTCTTTTCTAACCAATAAAAATGAGTAAAATTGTGGTTCCTTATTGTTGCCATAGAATTAATGGGATCTGACCATATACAATCCCTGTAATTCGTCCCCCAAATGGGGTGTGTGGTATTCTAACATTTCACCAAAGTATATATTTAAATTTTTTTGGCTTTTAATGAGTTAAAAAACTTTCCTCCTCAATCAATTCTTTTCTATTAATTTCAAATTTATCTAGGCAAACTGATATTAATAGTTTACTATCAAGTCAATAGGAAGATAACACATTTTGACTGGATTTTTCAGTGTATGTGAAAAAATACTTAGCCTCAGATATATCTTTTTATGTATCAAACCAGAAGAAAATCAGCATAAGCTTTTTAACTTTATAAGACATAGACTTTCCTTACTTTTATTATTGCTCTAACAGTAATACTCAGAAAATGTAGTATAAACTAACTATGAAATAGTACACTTGAGTAAATGAAGTCATTACAATACACAACAGTGGTTTTCTGCTGGTCAGGACTCATTAGTTGATGAGAAGAGCCCATTGGTACATATGAATTTTCGGTGAGGTGCAAGGGATTTCCACTTCTTTTTTCTGGGCAGCCAGTGCCAGTGAAGCCATCTTACTGGCCAAGATGGAAATTGCTTTAATTCTGAGGTTCCTTGTTGCACATATATTTAAAAATATTATTGAGCATCTGCTGAATGCCAAGCAATCATCTAGGTTCTGGGAGTGTGAAGCACTGAACTAGACATACAAGGTCCCTGCTCTCATGGAGACTATCATCTAGAGGAGGTGAAGTAAAAATAAACTAGTTAACATAGAAATGAATAAGACACTCTCAAAGAAAGAGACATTTAATGAAGACAGCAAGCAGGGCAATGGGATAGAAAGTGATTGGGGTAACTTTACCCAGGGGTGGTCAGTGATGTCCTCTCTGAGGGGGTGACATTGTTGCTGAGACTTGAATGACAGGAGGCAACTTTCTGTGGAGCAATCTGTTAGCATTTCACACAGCTGCTGTTCTTATTTATGTTGTAATGGTTAGACTGGAGTGATACTTCCACTCAGTGAGAGCAGTAAGTTCAGAGATGTGTTAGTTTTCTCACACTTTTGTGACTTTCTTCTGCTATGTCCTGATTAATTAAAAAAATTTTAAGCCAGTACCAAGAGTACATAGTTAATTTCCCTAGGAGCTCCTATTTGAAGCCAAACTACTGATGAATAATTTCACAAATACCATTATGCCTCTAGTTAGGTCATTGCTGTGTAGCAATGATAGTCCAAGTGGGTAAGTGCTATCATAGGGGAAATCACAGGGTGCTATGAGCCTGTTTAGTTCCATTTTGGAGACCAGGTTAAACTTTTTGAAATAAGATACTTCTAAACTGGTATCTGAAGGACAAAGAGGAGTTTCCCAGATGAAGGAGCAGGGGAGCAGGAGAGAAAAGTCTTCCATGCAGAGGAACATGTGCACCAGCCTCCAGGGAGAGAGAATATGGTACCTTCAGGAAACCACAGATAATCTGAATTTGGCTGAAGTGTATAGCACAAGAGGAAAAGTGGTGTGAGAGAGGACACTAGCAGGAGTCAATTACAGAGGGGCTGGTGAGCCTTGTTAAGAAAGGAAGACTTTAGAGAGACCTTCAAGATGGCGGAGGAGTAAGATGTGGAGATCACCTTCCTCCCCACAGATACATCAGAAATACATCTACATGTGGAACAACTCCTACAGAATACCTACTGAATGCTGGCAGAAGACCTCAGACCTCCCAAAAGACAAGAAACTCCCCACGTACCTGGGTAGGAAAAAAGAAAAAAGAAAAAACAGAGACAAAAGAATAGGGACGGGACCTGCACCGCTGGGAGGGAGCTGTGAAGGAGGGAAAGTTTCCACACACTAGGAAGCCCCTTCACTGGCGGAGACTGCGGGTGGCGGGGTGGGGGGAGCTTCGGAGCCACGGAGGAGAGCTCAGCAACAGGGGTGCGGAGGGCAAAGTGGAGAGATTCCTGCACAGAGGATCGGTGCCAACCAGCACTCACCAACCTGAGAGGCTTGTCTGCTCACCCGCCAGGATGGGTGGGGACTGGGAGCTGAGGCTCGGGCCTCGGAGGTCAGATCCCAGGGAGAGGACTGGGGTTGGCTGTGTGAACACAGCCTGAAGGGGGCTAGTGCACCACAGCTAGCCAGGAGGGAATCCGGGAAAAAGTCTGGAGCTGCCTGAGAGGCAAGAGACCATTGTTTCGGGGTGCGCGAGGAGAGGGGATTCAGAGCGCTGCCTAAATGAGCTTCAGAGATGGGCGCGAGCCGCAACTATCAGCGTGGGCACCAGAGACGGGCATGAAACGCTAAGGCTGCTGCTGTAGCCACCAAGCAGCCTGTGTGCAAGCACAGGTCACGATCCACACCTCCCCTCCCAGGAGCCTGTGCAGCCCACCACTGCCAGGGTCCCGTGATCCAGGGACAACTTTCGGGGGAGAACACATGTCGTGCCTCAGGCTGTTGCAACGTCATGCTGGCCTCTCCCGCTGCAGGCTCTCCCCACATTCCATACCCCTCCCTGCCCCCAGCCTGAGTGAGCCAGAGCCCCTTAATCAGCTGCTCCTTTAACCCCGTCCTGTCTGGGTGGGGAACAGATGCCCTCAGGTGACCTACACACAGAGGCGGGTCCAAATCCAAAGCTGAACCCCAGGAGCTGTGCGAACAAAGAAGAGAAAGGGAAATCTCTCCCAGCAGCCTAAGGAGCAGCGGATTAAATCTTCACAGTCAACTTGATGTACTCTGCATCTCTGGAATACCTGAATAGACAACGAATCACCCCAAAATTGAGGCGGTGGACTTTGGGAGAAACTCTAGACTTCGGGTTTGCTTTCTGCATCTAATTTGTTTCTGGTTTTATGTTTATCTTAGTTTAGTATTTAGAGTTTATTATCATTGGTAGATTTGTTTATTGATTTGGTTGTTCTCTTCCTTTTTTTAATATATATAGATATATGTATATTTTTCCTTTTTCTCTTTTTGTGAGTGTGTATGTGTGTGCTTCATTGTGTGATTTTGTCTGTATAGCTTTGCTTTTAGCATTTGTCCTAGGCTTTTGTCTGTCCTTTTTTTTTAGTATAGTTTTTAGCGATTGTTATCATTGGTGGATTTGTTTTTTGGTTTGGTAGCTCTCTTCTTTCATTCTTCCTTTTTTTTTTCTTTTTTCTATTACTTTTTAATTTTTTTATTTTTAATAATTAAAAAAAATTTTATTTTAATAACTTTATTTTACCTTATTTTTTCTTTCTTTCTTCCATTTTTTTCCCTTTTCTTCTGAGCCGTGTGGCTGACAGGGTCTTGGTGCTCCAGCCGGGTGTCAGGCCTGTGCCTCTGAGGTGAGAGAGCCAAGTTCAGGACATTGGTCCACCAGAGACCTCCCAGCTCCAAGTAATATCAAACGGTGAAAGCTCTCCCAGAGATCTCCGTCTCAACGCCAAGACCCAGCTCCACTCAGTGACCAGCAAGCTACAGTGCTGGACACCCTACACCAAACAACTAGCAAGACAGAAACACAACCCCACCCATTAGCAGAGAGGCTGCCTAAAATCATAATAAGGTCACAGACACCCCAAAACACACCACCAGATGCGGTCCTGCCCACCAGAAAGACAATATCCAGCCTCATCCACCAGAACACAAGCACCAGTCCCCTCCACCAGGAAGCCTACACAACCCACTGAACCAACCTTACCCACTGGGGGCAGACACCAAAAACAACGGGAACTATGAACCTGCAGCCTGCGAAAAGGAGACCCCAAACACAGTAAGTTAAGCAAAATGAGAAGACAGAGAAACACAGAGCAGATGAAGGAGCAAGGTAAAAAACCACCAGACCAAACAAATGAAGAGGAAATAGGCAGTCTACCTGAAAAAGAATTCAGAGTAATGATAGTAAAGATGAACCAAAATGTTGGAAATAAAATGGAGAAAATATAAGGAATGTTTACCAAGGACCTAAAAGAACTAAAGAGCAAACAAACAATGATGAACAACACAATAAATTAAATTAAAAATTCTCTACACGGAATCAATAGCAGAATAACTAGGGCAGAAGAATGGAGAAGTGACCTGGAAGATAAAATAGTGGAAATAACTACTGCAGAGCAGAATAAAGAAAAAAGAATGAAAAGAATTGAGGACGTGTCAGACATCTCTGGAACAATATTAAATGAACCGATATCCGAATTATAGGGGTCCCAGAAGAAGAAGAGAAAAAGAAAGGGACTGAGAAAATATGTGAAGAGATTATAGTTGAAAACTCCCCTAATATGGGAAAGGAAAGAGTCAATCAAGTCCAGGAAGCACAGAGAGTCCCATACAGGATAAATCCAAGGAGAAACACGCCAAGACACATATTAATCAAACTACCAAAAATTAAATAAAAAGAAAAAATATTAAAAGCAGCAAGGGAAAAGCAACAAATGACATACAAGGGAATCCCCATAAGGTTAACAGCTGATCATTCAGCAGAAACTCTGCAAGTCAGAAGGGAGTGGCAGGACATATTTAAAGTGATGAAGGGGAAAAACTTACCACCAAGATTACTCTACCCAGCAAGGATCTCATTCAGATTCGACGGAGAGATTAAAACCTGTACAGATAAGCAAAAGCTAAGAGAATTGAGCACCACCAAACCAGCTTTACAACAAATGCTAAAGGAACTTCTCTAGGCAGGAAACACAAGAGAAGGAAAAGACCTACAATAACAAACCCAAAACAATTAAGAAAACGGTAATAGGAACATACATATCGATAACTACCTTCAATGTAAATGGATTAAATGCTCCAACCAAAAGACATAGATTTGCTGAATGGATGCAAAAACAAGACCCATATGTATGCTGTCTACAAGAGACCCACTTCAGACCTAGGGACACATACAGACTGAAAGTGAGGGGATGGAAAAAGATATTCCATGCAAATGGAAATCAAAAGAAAGTTGGAGTAGCAATTCTCATATCAGACAAAATAGACTTTAAAATAAAGACTATTACAAGAGACAAAGAAGGACACTACATAATGATCAAGGGACCAATCCAAGAAGAAGATATAACAATTCTAAATATTTATGCACCCAACATAGGAGCACATCAATACAGAAGGCAAATGCTAACAGCCATAAAAGGGGAAATCAGCAGTGGCATAATCATTGTAGGGGACTTTAACACCCCACTTTCACCAATGGAAAGATCATCCAAAATGAAAACAAATAAGGAAACACAAGCTTTAAATGATACATTAAACAAGATGGACTTAATTGATATTTATAGGACATTCCATCCAAAAACAAAAGAATACACTTTCCTCTCAAGTGCTCATGGAACATTCTCCAGGATAGATCATATCTTGGGTCACAAATCAAGCCTTGGTAAATTTAAGAAAATTGAAATCATATAAAGTGTCTTTTCTGACCACAATGCTGTGAGACTAGATATCAATTACAGGAAAAAATCTGTAAAAAATACAAACACATGGAGGCTAAACAATACACTACTAAATAACCAAGAGATCACTGAGGAAATCAAAAAATACCTTGAAACAAGTGAGAATGAAAACACGGCCGTCCAAAACCTATAGGATGCAGCAAAAGCAGTTCTAAGAAGGAAGTTTATAGCAATACAATCCTATCTCAAGAAACAAGAAACATCTCAAATAAACAACCTAACCTTACACCTAGAGCAATTAGAGAAAGAAGAACAAGAAAACCCCAAAGTTAGCAGAAGGAAAGAAATCATAAAGATCAGATCAGAAATAAATGAAAAAGAAATGAAGGAAATGATAGCAAAGATCAATAAAACTAAAAGCTGTTTCTTTGAGAAGACAAACAAAATTGATAAATCATTATCCAGACTCATCAAGAAAAAAAGGGAGAAGACTGAAATCAATAGAATTAGAAATGAAAAAGGAGAAGTAACAACTGACACTGCAGAAATACAAAGGATCATGAGAGATTACTACAAGGAACTTTATGCCAATAAAATGGACAACCTGGGTGAAACAGACAAATTCTTAGATAAGCACAACCCTCTGAGAGTGAACCAGGAAGAACGAGAAAATATAAGCAGTCCAATCACAAGCACTGAAATTGAGACTGTGATTAAAAATCTTCCAACAAACACAAGCCAAGGACCAGGCTTCACAGGTGAATTCTATCAAACATTTAGACAAGAGCTAACACCTATCCTCCTCAAACTCTTCCAAAATAGAGCAGAGGGAGGAACACTCCCAACCTCATTCTATGAGGCCACCATCACCCTGATACCAAAACCAGACAAAGATGTCACAAAGAAAGAAAACTGCAGACCAATATCACTGATGAACATAGATGCAAAAATCCTCAACAAAATACTAGATAACAGAATCCAGCAGCACATTAAAAGGATCATACACCATGATCAAGTGGGATTTATCCCAGGAATGCAAGAATTCTTCAATATATGCAAATCAATCAATGTGATAAACCATATTAACAAATTGAAGGAGATAAACTGTATGATCATCGCAATAGATGCAGAAAAAGCTTTAGACAAAATTCAACACCCATTTATGATAAAAACCCTCCAGAAAGTAGGCATAGGGGGAACTTACCTCAACATAATAAAGGCCACATATGACAAACCCACAGCCAACATCGTTCTCAGTGGTGGAAAACTGAAACCATTTCCTCTAAGATCTGGAACAAGACAAGGTTGTCCAGTCTCACCAGTATTAGTCAACATAGTTTTGCAAGTTTTAGCCACAGCAGTCAGAGAAGAAGAAGAAATAAACGGAATCCAAATTGGAAAAGAAGAAGTAAAGCTGTCACTATTTGCAGATGACATGATAGTATACATAGAGAATCCTAAAGATGCTACCAGAAAACTACTAGAGCTAATCAATGAATTTGGCAAAGTAGCAGGAGACAAAATTAATGCCCAGAAATCTCTTGCAATCTTATACACTAATGATGAAAAATCTGAAAGAGAAATTAAGGAAACACTCCCATTTACCATTGCAACAAAAAGAATAAAATACCTAGGAATAAACCCACCTAAGCAGAAAGAAGACCTGTATGCAGAAAAGTATAAGACACTGATGAAAGAAATTAAAGATGATACAAACAGATGGAGAGATATACCATGTTCTTGGATTGGAAGAAGCAACATTGTGAAAATGACTATACTACCCAAAGCAATCTACAGATTCAATGCAATCCCTATCAAACTACCAATGGCATTTTTCACAGAACCTGAACAAAAAATTTCACAATTTGTATGGAAACACACAAGACCCCGAATAGCCAAAGCAATCTTGAGAAAGAAAAACAGAGCTGGAAGAATCAGGCTCCTGGGCTTCAGACTATACTACAAAGCTACAGTAATCAAGACAGTATGGTACTGGCACAAAACCAGAAATATAGATCAATGGAACAGGATAGAAAGCCCAGAGATAAAGCCATGCACATATGGTCACCTTATCTTTGATAAAAGAGGCAAGAATATACAGTGGAGAAAAGACAGCCTCTTCAATAAGTGGTGCTGGGAAAACTGGACAGCTACATGTAAAAGAATGAAATTAGAACACTCCCTAACACCATACACAAAAATAAACTCAAAATGGATTAAAGACATAAATATAAGGCCAGACACTATCAAACTCTTAGAGGAAAACATAGGCAGAACACTGTATGACATAAATCACAGCAAGATCCTTTTTGACCCACTTCCTAGAGAAATGGAAAAAAATAAATAAACAAATGGGACCTAATGAAACTTAAAAGCTTTTGCACAGCAAAGGAAACAAGACGAAATGACAATCCTCAGAATGGGAGAAAATATTTGCAAATGAAACAACTGACAAAGGATTAATCTCGAAAATTTACAAGCAGCTCATGCAGCTCAGTATCAAAAAAACAAACAACCCAATCCAAGAATGAGCAGAAGACCTAAACAGACATTTCTCCAAAGAAGATATACAGATTGCCAACAAACACATGAAAGGATGCTCAACATCACTAATCATTAGAGAAGTGTAGATGAAAACTACAATGAGGTATCACCTCTCGCTAGTCAGAATGGCCATCGTCAAAAAGTCTACAAACAATAAATGCTAGAGAGGGTGTGGAGAAAAGGGAACCCTCTTGCACTTTTGGTAGGAATGTAAATTGATACAGCCACTATGGAGAACAGTATGGAGGTTCCTTAAAAAACTAAAAATAGAACTACCATACGACCCAGGAATCCTACTGTGCATATACCCTGAGAAAACCATAATTCAAAAAGAGTCATGTACCACAATGTTCATTGCAGCTCTATTTACAATAGCCAGGGCATGGAAACAACCTAAGTGTCCATCGACAGATGAATGGATAAAGAAGATGTGGTACATATATACAATGGCATATTACTCAGCCATAAAAAGAAACGAAACTGAGTTATTTGTAGTGAGGTGGATGGACCTAGAGTCTGTCATACAGAGTGAAGTAAGTCAGAAGGATAAAAACAAATACCGTATGCTAACACATATATATGGAATCTAAAGAGAGAAAAAAAAATGGTTCTGTTGAACCTAGGGACAGGACAGGAATAAAGATTCAGACATAGAGAATAGACTTGAGGACACAGGGAGGGGGAAGGGTAAGCTGAGACAAAGTGAGAGAGTGGCATGGACATATATACACTACCAAATGTAAAATAGATAGCTAGTGGGAAGCGGCTGCATAGCACAGAGACATCAGCTGGGTGCTTTGTGACCACCTAGAGGGGTGGGATAGGGAGGGTGGGAGGGAGACGCAAGAGGGAGGAGATATGGGGATATATGTATATGTATAGCTGATTCACTTTGTTATAAAGCAGTAACTAACACACCATTGTCAAGCAATTGTACTCCAATAAAGATGTTAAAAAAAAAAAAAAAGAAAGTAAGACTTTAGATGAAGAAAAGGACAATGTTCATTCAACACATTTTTATGAAGTGCTTCCTATGCACCATGCACTGTTCTAGCACTGGGAATACATCAGTGAACAGACGGAAGTTCCTGCCCTCATTTAGTCTATATTCTAGTGGCGGGGAAAGGTTGATAATAAACCCAAAACATTCTTTTTTTTTTTTTAGCATTTTTATTGGAGTATAATTGCTTTACAATGGTGTGTTAGTTTGTGCTTTATAACAAAGTGAATCAGTTATACATATACATATGTCCCCATATCTCTTCCCTCTGGTGTCTCCCTCCCTCCCACCCTGCCTATCCCACCCTTCTAGCTGGTCACAAAGCACCGAGCTGATCTCCCTGTGCTATGTGACTGCTTCCCACTAGCTATCTATTTTACATTTGGTAGTGTATATATGTCCATGCCACTCTCTCACTTCGTCCCAGCTTACCCTTCCCCCTCCCCGTGTCCTCAAGTCCATTCTCTAGTAGGTCTGTGTCTTTATTCCCGTCTTACCCCTAGGTTTTTCATGATACAAAACATTCTTAATCAAGTAAGGTGCCAAGGTTTGGAGGATTTTTGAGCTTGATGCAATATGGAAATAATTTTTCAGCTGGGAACACTCAAGAGATTGTAGGTGAACACCATAGAATGTATATATTGTTGACAATGGCACTTGAGATTTTGACACACTTTTCACTTTTCTGAGTGAAGCTAAACTACCGTTTCACAGACACAAGGACCCTTTCTGATCAGGATTGCTCCAAAAGCCTGAATCTTGGTGGATAAACTGGTAGCAAGAGTACTATTGATATCTTAAAGTTAATTGGAACTCACTGAAATTGTATTATTTTGCAGAGATTCTGCAGTAATGTGCCTTTAAGGTTAGGGCTGCAGTGTCCAAACTTCTATGCTATAGAGCTTTTCAAAAATTGTACTAAATTTGGAGGAATATGCTATTATAATATGTACCAATTCAAGGGAACTTCTCATTATCCAGGGTATTTGCCCTATAGTAATTAAGAGTTGGTCACATATGTAAGTTGAATTTAAGAAGTGAAGTTTTGTGGTTAAGCAAATTCTTGATTATTATTATTATTATGGAGACAGTGAAATTACATTTAGTTAAAAAAAAAAAAAACAAAAGAACTGCACTTAACCAACAGGGTAGATTCCAATGAAGCACCAAGAGATTGCTCTAAAGATAAGTTCCAAATTGCCATCAACTTCCTATTTTCGGAGAGAAGAAAGGAATCCAATTTTAAGCCCTGTCTCTTTAAAACAAAATGCGAGGTGGTGAACTACGTGGCACTTTTGATTATATGTTGAAACTGCACTAAATCCCTGAAATCCAAAAGAATATTGCACTCTGGTCCTTTGTGCAGAATGCTCACATGAGTGCTCACAGGAACCAATCCAGAAGCAAATTGCTGCTGATAGTAACTGACAGCATGAATTACTGCACTCTCAGAGACTCTGCCAGCATCAACCCATATGATCTCACTGTTGCTCATATGGCAAGCCGAATTTGTGCATGTGCTAGAACCAGCCTCTCAAGTTCAGGGAACAGCAAGGTTTCTCAGCTGTCGTTTGAAAATAGCCAGCACCTTTGAAGTGAACCACCATGTTATCTCATCAGCTCACCCTTATAAAACTGGGGAAGATTTTTCCTTTGCTGAGTTTTTGACCCTAATCATGTAGAGTCCCTTAGAAAAAGGGGAAACTGACTCATCTGTTTGTCATATGAAAAACAGACGAGACAGTGAATGCAGAGGACAACATCAATTTTTCTTCCACAAGAGAAATTGCCTCTGGGTCTGCCCCCTGCTATGGTCCATTTGGAGACATTCTGCTGCTGGTAATTGCTGTGCTGATTCATAACAACCTTCAGAAATCCTTCTCTAATTTGGAATGGAAGAAGAATTATACTCTTCATTAGTAATGCTCAATTGAACTAAAATATATATGATGGGAAATTCTCTAAAAATGAATTTGTATATACCAGCACAACCAAGATCACTAAAATATAAATCAAATATAAGAGGAGCTCATCCCATATGTATATGACTGTAAAAAAAGCAGGAACTAGAAACATTTTTCCAAAGGATGAAATCATAGACCCAATATCCACAACCCAAGATCAGTCTTCAGATTTCTTCTCTTATTTCAGTTCATTACAAAACTCACCTAAATAGTACCAAAATTACAGGGGGGAAAACTCTTATGGTTTAGCCTTTGCCCATCATTAGCAATATAATCTACTGTTTCTGGGAAAACATGGACCTTCTGAGGTCTTGAACTCTGTTCTTGGCAGGTAAGAAGCCTTCCAGGTCATCTTTAAAGGCATATTTATTTTTAATTCTTAAGCCTACACATGTTTTCTGTTAATAAGTTGGAATCTTAAACAAGATTGTTATTCACTCTATTTATTTACCTTAGAAAGTACTCAGTTCTTCTGAAACAATGGTCCCTTTGAAAATGGGTGCTATTAAAATAGAGGGAAAATAGCCTTTCTTTTTTCAGTCCATGTTTTTGGTCTCTCTAGAAGAGGTGATGAACGACAGGCCTTGCAGGATATTTCTTCCAAGTTAGCACGGTTCTAATGAGAGACAGGAAAAATGGGAGAGCCTTGTTTGTCATGGGCTAGTTGAGGGCACCTTGAAGGGGAAGTTTTGGGATTGAATGATCTTTTCTGTCTGGGGAAAGTCAGAGGTAGAAGACAGACAAGCCCAGCGATGATAACACAAGGTAATGCAACAGGGTAGTGAGCAAACAGAAGAATGAGCACTTACCTCCCAACGTGGATGTTCCACAGGCCTCTCCTGTTCAGCAGATTCAGAACTCAACCAATCACTTCTTGCTCCTCCTCCTGAATTCCTGATCTCAGTGAGTCTCACTGTCTACTATGGCAAGAAGGCAGAGAAACCTGGGGTTCCCTCTTGACTCCTTTCTGTCCTTTGTGCACCACGGCCCATCCATGACTAAGTCCTATCACTTCTCATTCATTTATCTCTCTCAGATTCTCAAATTCTCTTCCATATTCTTTTTTTGTTGTTGTTGTTCTTCAGTAAAATTTTGCAGTTTTATTTATATTGTTCCTATCCATTTCTTTCTTTTTTTGAATTTTATTTTATTTATTTTTTTATACAGCAGGTTCTTATTAGTTATCCATTTTATACATATTAGTGTATATATGTCAGTCCATGTTCTTGATTCCCATACTAAGTAACCATGTCATCTTCTTTACAAATTGGTCTCTCAACTGCCCTAATCTCGCTCTCTCTAATCCGATCTCCACACTTTCTAAAAGATACATCTGATCATCTCATTCTTCTGCTTAAAATGATCCCCACTGCCTTCTAGAAAAAAGTAAAATCTAAACTCCCTTGAATGACATATTTACCTCTCAATCAGCATTCTTTCTCTCCACCCTTGCTTCATCATATATAGTTTCTGTCTTGAATGCCCTCCCCTCATCCTTTCTTCTCTTGGAAAATTCCTACTCATCTTTCAAATTTTGATTCAGCTGTTACCTCCTCCAGAACACCTTTCCCTGACCCTCTTCCTGGCCCCCATCACAAAATGTTCCCACTGTACCTCTTTTGACGACTGTGCATCATGCATCTTGAGGGCAGGTGCACTGTTTTTATGGTACTTACTCAGCATCTAGCATAGCGCCTGGCAAATTGCAGGTGAATGAATGCAAGGAGTAATCAGAGAAAGTCACAGAGGAGGTGGAGTTGAACTGACTCACTTTTTTTTCATTTTCCTTTTGTTTACTGTAGGCAATATATAATATTAGGATTTGGTTTACCATAAACAAGGTGCATATATTTGAAAAGTAATGTTTTTAATGAAAATTTTTAGTTAAAACTTTTAAGATTAAAGTTAAGTCTAGTAAGAACAGTTGGCACTTTTGATATCATTTCAATGACTAATTCCTATTCCAAATTAATTTCTCCAGAGTTCCACATAATGTATTCACAAGACTCATCAATGTTTGTTTATTAAAGTCATGAACTGACTCACACTTGAGAGAGAAATAAGACAATGTAGAGAAGAGTGTTGAAGCAGACAGCATAACATGTACAGGAGGCATGAGAGAGCTTGCCATGTGTAGAGAAACTACAAATGGTTTAGAACTGCTAGAGAATAAGAGGTGAGATACAGAATTCTGTGGCATGAGCCATATTCACAGTTATGACACATTTGTTATAATCTGTGACCAGCTTTTCTCAAGGGTTGGAAAGACTTCCTGCTGCTTTTCTTGAGGCTCTATGTATAGTTAAAAGTGAAGAAGCATATAGATCCCTACTTTTCTTTTTCTTTTTTACATCCTTAATGTACTTGTTTTCTCTTCTTGCCATCAGATAAAGAATGCATTGGTGTCTCTGAGAATATTCACAACAGGAAACATGCTTACATTTATAAAATGATCAAGCTGTTATTTCTTCATTCCCTGATAGAATCTCTTAAAATCTTCATCTGGAGTGAAATATTCCAGATTACTTTTAGTCCCTGATTCAACTTCATTAGAAAAGTTCAGAATTTATACATCAGGATTTTTCTTCCTCTGGAGTCAGTGCAAAAATTTTTCTTCAAATGAAAATTTGGGCAAATCCTGTTGAGTTTCCAGATTCTGTGTATCAGGGCCTGCTTTTGTCCTTTGCCTCCTTCCTGGGGCTGCTGTTACCTTCTGAGGTGGACTTAGGACACAGGGCAACAAATGGACTTGAGGAACCACAGTTAACCTCCCAGGAGGGTTAGCAAGACGTGCAAGCCACTGTTTGCTGTTTTTTCTCATTTCTCTCTATCACGTAACTGTGACTCAGGTCTTTGTTTCTCAGAAGGAGAAAAGTGAGGTGCAGACAGCTGCAGCATCACTGGTGACTCAGTGGTAGAAGACGATTTAGGAAGAATACAGCTTCCCTAACTTTTGATTCTGTATATTTATTTTTCTCAATATTTTGTTTGTGGTTATTTCTTTGTTAGGGGAGTGGGAGAAATATCATTTAATACTTTAAATGACTTTATATACAGGAAACTGAAAAAAGGGCCAAACTCGCAATATTTCATTTATAGTTAGTTGCATAAATACACAGACATTAAAATAGACAATTTAGAGGTTGTAACATTCTTTTTTTGTTATATAAACATACCAAGGAAGATTAGAAGTGGCAGTTTCATCTGTTGTTTTTTTAAACAATTGGAAAACCTCAGTCACACCAGTTTTCAAAACAGAACATTTTTCTCATTTCTATAAAATAAGTGAGGAAGATAACAAGAGCTGTGTTAACTTCTTATTTATATGCATAACATTTAAATAAAGTCCTTGTGATTTAAAAAAATGCCTTTTATATTTAGTATCCATCTTTAACTTCCTCAGTGAGGTTCTTAATATTGTAAAACTTTGAGTTTCTCTCTTTGTTTTCTCTTCTCTTCCACATTTTATGCCCTGGTAAATAGCCCTCTGGGTTAGAAGTTCCCTTCACATTTCCTAGGGTGTTTCCTAGTTAGCCTGCTAGTGGTCTGTAGGGCACTAATGAGAAGGCATCTGGTGATTTGAACTGGAGACTCTTGGCCAGTCAAGAAGTCCTCACTTGTGCTTGGGAGTAGGGTCTGCAGCAAAGCATGGGCTTCACCTCTAGAGCCCTCCTCTGGGTTGGAATAAGGAAAGGAAAGCAGTATTCTACTTCTGCACAGGCTCTGGTTATCACCTAGGATTTAATTATGGGTGGGTCTAAAGAAAGACCTTTAATCAAGCAGTCTTCTCTGGAAAGGGATGGATTGCTTTTAAATCAAGGGTAGGCAAAAGTTTGAACTCTTCCAAATATTAGTGTTATAGATCAGATTTTTACCATATAAATATTGGACATAATGTGTGATATACAAAGGTTGATGGAGAATTTTAATACAATATAGTATTAATTCATTTATTTATTCAACTAATATTTATTTAGTATATTCTATAAACCAGGTGCTGTGATAGATGCCAGTAGATGCTGATAGTCATAGGCAAACACAACACAGTCTCTGCTCTAATACAGTCTATTTTTAAAATACAGTGCCTTTAGATATAAATATAAGTAAATATTAAGAAAGTACCTATTTAAAAAATATTTCCTATTTTTGCTTTGATAAAACAAAAATTGTATGTAAGTGGATGATTAGCTAATTACCATTTCCCTGGCTACTTTAGCAGAATAAAAATGTGTACTTTTAATAATTATTAATAACTTAAATAATTTAAAAATTAATTAAAATAGTTTGAAAAGAAATATTTTGTATTTTGGTAGCCAGTATATATACATTTTGTCCAAGTAGAAAAACATCTGAAGAAAAATAGATCCCTTAAAAGCTATTTGGAATTTATTTCAGAAACACTGATAATTCTACATCTATTGCCAATAACTTAATTAAGCATTAGTTTTAATTTCTTTATTATCTTTGATTTTTTTCCTGTCCTCTCATTTTTTTTTCAGCATAGTATCCTGAAGAAAGAGCTTCTGGACCTGCATTTGAAAACTTGGTTTAAGTCCAGGCTTTGCTCCTTGTGGTTGCATAACCTTGGGAAGTCACATTTACTCTATCTTGGCCTAGTTTCTTCATCTGTAAAATAATAGGATTATATTGAATAATATTCGAAGTCCTTTCCAACTTTAACATTCTCTGGTTCTTTACTCTTTTGGACTTGGGGGCAGAATGTAGACACATGGACATGAACACATGTTGAGATATGGTATTAAAAATAGAAACTACCTAGGATTTCAGATTTAGTTGGAGTTATGAATGAATTCTGTTTTGCTTATACCACAACACAGACTTCTCTGCTAGATTTCTGGTTTACCAATTCATATTTTCCAAGGAAAATGCATATATGTGAATAAGCGAGGCATTTGAAATGAATGTAGCATTTAATCACAGAAATTCAGAGTCACTCCAAACTGGAGATACCAACATTATCCATGTCCAGGGCAGGTACAGCTCAGATAATATTGCTCTCAGATTACATCCCAAGTCACAGCTGCATCACAGCACTATCCTGCAGGCATCCTGTTGATGCAAGGCCCCAGGATCCCACCTCCTTTCTGACATCTTCTCACTTAGTCTTTTTTTAAAATTTATTTTTAGCTGCGTTGGGTCTTTGTTGCTGTGCATGGGCTTTCTCTAGTTGCAGCGAGCGGGGACTACTCTTCGTTGTGGTGCGCGGGCTTCTCATTGCAGTGGTTTCTCTTGTTGTGGAGCATGGGCTCTAGGCGCGTGGGCTTCAGTAGTTGTGGCATGTGGGCTCAGTAGTTGTGGCTCACGGGCTCTAGAGTGCAGGCTCAGTAGTTATGGCGCACGGGCTTAGTTGCTCTGCAGCATGTGGGATCTTCCCGGACCAGGGCTCGAACCCATGTCCCCTGCATTGGCAGGCAGATTCTTAACCACTGTGCCACCAGGGAAGCCCTTCTCACTTAGTCTTTCCTGATCCCTTCCTAAGTTGGAAACACTTTCTTCCTTCTTTATGCTCCAATTCACTTGCATTCAGTCTTGTGTTAAAATTAGCTGCATGCAATTCTCTCTTGCTCAGTGGTTCTTAAGCTCCCTGAGAGAACATATCTGTCTCGTTTACTGTGTATTTCCCATGGTGCCTTGCACAAAGTAGGCACTCAATCGTTTTTGTTGAATAGTTCAACTCAGCTGAGAGACTACTGAAGTTAAAAACAACTACAAAAGTGTTGTGTTTTATCTCCTTTTAAGTTCCAATGCAAGGTTAGAGCTTGATAGAGGTACTGAGCTTGATAGTGGCAGAATGGCGTCCAGTGAAGAACCTCACGTCTACTAAGGTATGGGAATCTTGGCAGCTCAGTCAAGATGAAAACAGATTCTTGCCTGGGGTTTTGGAAGGAGACTCCAAATGCCTTTGTAGTTACCCAAGGGATGACACTCACCTTTGGTTAGCCCAGTCACTGATCCGCTCTCCCATCCGGGGCTGTCTACATTCTCCCGTAGAGCCTGACTGTGGGTCATGCTAATATTTCCTCACATGATTCATTACTTGCTGACTAGATAGGCCTAAGCCTTTATGTTGCACAAAAAAAGTACTAGCCTGAATAAAGAATGAGACACTAAGTAAAAAAATCATCTAGTATAGAAATATTTAGTAGTAAAATATACTGTTCTCTGTCCTTTTTGCAAATCACATTCTTCTCAGTTAAAATCACTTTTATTTTTTCAATAGTTTCTTCCATAAATATAGTAATATATTTATACTGTTATTTCTTGATTAAATCAACTTTAATTATTGATGTTTTCCTGCTCTGAATATTGTGGATTTAACTTATTGAAACACTATTCAACTTTTCTTCCATTCTTTCTCCCAATTTTAGGTTTTCTGTTGTTACTTTTTTCATGTCTGCAATAATAGTTTTTTTTACTTCTTGTTCCCTCAACTTTAGGTGTACTTCTTGAATCAGTACTAAGTAAGATAGTGATAATATTCAGTGGCCCTTTCAATGTGGTGGCTGTATCTTTCTATATTTTCTTCATTTTTTAAAAAAAATACTGACTTTTCTGTATTTTCTCTGTTCTCTTTCTGGAACCCCAATTGGTTGAACATTGAACTTTGTGGATTGATACTTTGTGACTCTTATCTTCTTTGTCACCTGTTTCATCTTTTAATTTTTCCATTCTATGTTCTAATTTTTTTTAATCTTTCTGCCCGTTTATGAATTTTTGACTTTTGCATTAAAAAAAATTTAAGAGCTAGTTCTTACTGTGATCTATCCCATTTTTGTAGATTCTTGTTCTTGTTTTTAAGGTTACAATATCATTTAAAAACTCATGAGGAGTCTAATTAGAATTTAAGAAAAAGATTTCTTATGTTCCTTGCATTTCTACTATATTCTCCTGGGTCTGAGGCTCTGATTTTATCTTGATCTTTGTCTTTAATGCTGTTAGTCTTCCTCGTATGTCTGGTAGTCCTTGATCATCTGTTCCTATTTTAGGCTAAATGTTTAGGTTGATTATTCCAGGTTGGGGTGCAAGTTTCCTTGACAGCTGCTCTATAGGTCCGTTTCTTTCCCCAGGATGACTCTTCCCTGAATTGAAGGCTCTTTGTATGTAGGTAGGGCTTATTATCTGCAGGATTTACATAAGGGTGGGTGGGTGAGAGACTGAGAAACCAGAGCTCACACTAGTACCCTATACTTTTCCCAGGCAGCTTACTCAATTCCTTTAGGTGCCTGCGCTGTTTTTCTCTCATAGGAGTGAACACTGAGTTGCCTTTTATTTTACATGCAGAGGTCCTGGGTGTGTTAGATGTATAAGCGTGTGTGTGTGTGTTCGTGTGTGTGTGCATGAACTAGTACAGCTATTTTATTGAAGGACTTTCGATAACCCCCCTCTTTTCACTGTCCACCACTGTATCTGTTCACCCTGACCTGGCAGTCTCTCCAAAGTTCTATTGGAAATTAGGCTCCACCCTTTGCTGTGGCCCTTTCTGCTGTTCTGTGCTGCAGCGTCCTGTGCGCCATTTCATGTAGCCATAGAATTCTATCTGCTTTCTGTCCCTAGGAGTTTACTAATTCATCTCTCTTGTTCTCTTTGCTGTGAAGCCTTCATTCTCTTGTGAATTTCTTTATTATCTTTTTCATGGTCTCAGGAAAAAGGTAAAACAACCTGAGTTGTCAGCCCACTATCTTGAACTGGAACTCCTTTCCCATACTCTTGCTGTAGGTGCTGGTTCCCAGTTTGATGCGTACTTTAGCAAGCTTTTAAGGGAATTATTTTAGAGAAGAATACTATCCTATAAGATTGTAAGAAATTATAACTTCTATATCCAGCAGAAGCAGAAAACTACCATACCTGAGGAACTTTAACTATATGATCCAATAATAACAGGCACATAGAGCTACTTATGTACCAGGGCCTGTTCTGAGTACTTTATATATATTAACTCATTCTTACAATAACAGTATAGGGAAAGTACTATAATTGTCCCCATTTTACAGACGAGGAAACTGAGGCACAGAAAGTTTAAGTAACTTTTCCAGGGTCACACAACTTATGAGTAAATAAGCCAAGATTCAGATTTCATCTCCTGAGACTGAGCTCTTAAACTTTATGCTATATTGCCTCTCCTAATCATGTCATTAAAAAAAATAAACCATGAGGATATAATAAAGGTAGAGTATCAGATAATAACTGATGAAATATTGTCTTTAAAAAATAAAACATTTTCGGGCTTCCCTGGTGGCGCAGTGGTTGAGAGTCCGCCTGCCAAGGCAGGGGACACTGGTTCGAGCCCTGGTCTGGGAGGATCCCACGTGCCGCGGAGCAACTGGGCCCGTGAGCCACAATTGCTGAGCCTGCGCGTCTGGAGCCTGTGCTCCGCAACAAGAGAGGCCGCGATAGTGAGAGGCCCGCGCACCACGATGAAGAGTGGCCCCCGCTTGCCGCAACTGGAGGAAGAGAGGCCGCGATAGTGAGAGGCCCGCGCACCACGATGAAGAGTGGCCCCCGCTTGCCACAACTGGAGAAAGCCCTCGCACAGAAACGAAGACCCAACACACCCAAAAATAAATAAAGAAATAAATTAAAAAAATAAAAATAAAACATTTTCAAGAAAAGACAAAAAAGTGAATGTAATTCCATGGTGATGAGGAATACTGATTTATGGAATTCTGGCTACACAACTAAAAATACTGTCAATGGAAAGAAAATGGGGAGGCATGAAGAGAAGGTGGCATATTGCACTGTAAACTGTCTGATAAGGCTGGAAGATATCTGCGTAAATTGTGGATAGGAGACTATATAACTAAGGAGAATACAAAGGAATAGGACAAGAATTTCAAGACAGTCAAGGCCAAGGATTAGCTGAGTCTCACAAAAACCACTAGAGACAGCAGCAGCAATTTTTAGAGCTATTTTCAGAACAATATATAGATGAAAATTATAGGTCCATTGCTTGAGAATGAGGGTATCATGTTAAAAGAAAACACTGTACTTCCGCTTTTTTTCTGTCTATACCAAGAAGAATGACCTCTAATCTGGCAACAGTGAAAGATTGTTGCATTAAGAGGTCATTGACATCCAAGATAAGAGATGCTTAATGATAACTTAAATATTTTAGATTAATTCAAATTCCAGGCCCAGACAAATTACATTTTAGGCAATAAACAATCTTACTGATATGATCATAGTACTATCATACTGTTTGAGAAATTTTGGAGAACAGGGAAAAGAATTCAAAAGGTTGGAGAAAGGTACATAAGATCCCAATTTTCAAAAAGGGGGAGATGATGGGTTATATTGTGTGTTTTAAATATTTACTCCCCTTTCCTGCAAGCACCTTTCATTTGGGCCCTTTTGTATAGGAAGATTACACTTCTAACCCCATCAATGTCAGGCTTGGCCATGTGTCTTGCTATGGCCAGTGGAACGTGAGAAGTGACACTAGCCACTTTCAAGCAAAATCTTTAAGAAACTCCGTGTTTTCTGCCGTCATTGTTAAAATATGTTATCAATTATTTGAATGACCGTATAGATGTTATATTTCTCAAGTTTACATAACATCAGACCATTACATAAGATAATTTCTGGAAAAAAGATTCAATATGTTGGATGGCAAAATTAGAATTGAAAATGATATAATCTGTTGAAAAGATACAGAAACAAAGGTGATAGAATTTATAACTTGAAGTTATAAATAACTTCATATATAAGTATAACTTGAATAAATGTGTGACTTGAAATTGTATTTGTAAACATCAGTTGTATTGAATGAAGGAGACCTGCTTGTTGAAATTCAGGTAAAACCAAATAGTATGGATTGGTCCAAACCTCAAGTAACATCAGTTTGCTGGTACCTCTATAAAAGTGAAGGTGATCTGAAGCTATATTAATAGAATGTTTAGTATCCAGATTATTAAGGGGGTTATTATGTATTAGTATTATGTCCAGTTATGGGTATTACCCTTTAATAGGAATATTGATAGAACCCAAGAGTGTTGAGGTCAGTTTGCTGGGGAGAATTGGGCAGGTATAGCAAGTATGTCTAAACCTAAAGCAGAGGACACCTGGCTTGATACGAGGAAGGCTAGAAAAGGAGGAAAGGATATCAATTGCAGGTGTGTTCATACCTAAAGGAGGAAGCTGGCTAAACATTTATATATCACGATCTGCCTGGCTGCTTTAATACACTTGATCGGACTCCTGCTTTCCTAATCAACCCCACACCCTGGTGATTTTAAACCATAAATACCTGGAAGAGAGTCACTGAATAAATGCATATCATGAAAGTGCTTTCTAATCCTGGACAAACATCAGGATCATTTGGGGAGCTTTTAAAAATGCAGATACCAAGACTCACCTCAGACCTACCGAACCATAATTTCTGGTGTTGGGCCCTGGGAATCTGTATTTTCATAAAACTCTGTTGATTCTAATGATCTAATGATTTGTGAGCCACTGTGTCTTGTAAAGTGGTAGGTGTTCCAGAGGAAAGGGTTGGGTTAGAGAACATTGGTGTATCAGCACAGGAGGCAAGTCTAGGTCAGTGGTTCCCAGATTTTGGTCTTCAGGGACCAGTACAACTCTTAAAGAAATAGGACTCATCAACATAGGATGGCTGACTTTCTAGTATAACAAACCAACCAACCAAGCAAACTATCTATTATCCTTATAGTTTCATTTGAAACAAACATTTCAAAAGGACCTGGGCAGATCACGGTATAGGAAGAAAGTACTACAGTCTTTTAGATTGAATGAACTTAGCCATTTTTCTCCTTTCAGCATAGACTGGTGACACTTTCTTCGCCTTGTAGTGCCATCTGGTATGTCAGCATTTGAGAAGCAACAGTGTAGGGTATGTACGGTTCCATATGATCTCTGGCAACATGCCGCTCCACTGCTAGGCAGGGTCAAATGGCGCATAGCTGGCTTAGGGACTCTACTTCTGACAGTGGTGGAGGGGAAGGCTCTGAAAAGAGAATGTGGATGGTGCAGTAGGGTGCAGGGATGCTTTGGATGATATAGGATCTGTGAGCAGTTGTTTGGGAAACCAGCTCTCTAGCTGTAGAAGAAAAACTTGTGGGTACCTGAA
This sequence comes from Balaenoptera ricei, assembly GCF_028023285.1. NCBI lineage: Eukaryota > Metazoa > Chordata > Mammalia > Artiodactyla > Balaenopteridae > Balaenoptera > Balaenoptera ricei. The sequence continues at coordinate 78,220,918 of NC_082641.1, forward strand.
AGCTGCATTAAAATGCATGAAGGGCTTTCATATATAATAAGCCTTGTCATGCCAGAGGGCAGAGCTAGACCTATGGGAGGAAGCCACTGCAGACCCATTTCAGTTTAAAGTAAACAAAAGTTTTCTGATAATCAGACCTTTCCAATAGATGTTAACAAACTACACGGAGATGGGATTATCCCCTCCGGAAGAGCTCAAAACACATCCGAGTAACAATTTGTTAGAAATGTGATAAATCAGGAGTTTGGGATTAACATATACACACTACTATATATAAAATAGGTAAACAGCAAATTCCTATTGTTTAGCACAGGGAACTATACTCAATATCTTGTAATAACCTATAATGGAAAAGAATCTGAAGAAGAATATAACTGAACAAGTTTGCTGTACACTTGAAACTAATACAACATTGTAAATTAACTATACTTCAAGTAAAAAAAAAAAAAAAAGAAACGTGGAAAAAGTGTTCTGGACTAAGTTGGAAATTGGATTAAAATCACTGTTTTCGGGCCTTAATAACACCTGGAAAGCCTTTTAAACAAATACAGATTCCGGGACCTCTGCTTAGATGCATAGAAACAGAAACTCTCTGAATGGGACTAAGGAATCTGTATGTTTAATAGGTACCCCAGGAGACTGTAAGTTAAATTGCCTGCTGCTGTGGAAAACAATTAGATGAAGTGAACTCCAACATCTGAGCATCTGTGATGAAAGATTCTATAAAATTCGTAAAAAGCACTTTTTTTTTAATGACATTAACATTTGAATATTCACTTAATATCAAGTGTTTTATTATTGCTTATTTAAAAGTTACATCTGAAACAACTGGTTATCTGAACATCAACACAAAATGAAAGCACTGAACTGTTTTTAAAACATGGTTTGCTTTGAGCTTGAAAGAGGAATTAGCTTCACATGATGAAAAGGAGTTATGGACCTAATTATGAAATATGGATATGTAAAACTGCCAGAGATAACATGTTTGTGCCAAAATTTTTAATTAACAAGATTAGTGATTCATTCTTTCCAATCTCTAATAGCATATTGGTTTAAAATGTTTATTTCTGTGGAAGAAGACTTTAATTGGGACTTTTGTTATTTTGAAATAATTTTTCATTTTTGTGACTGTTTCATTTTGTTATAGCTTGAGTGACTGTCTTAGTAATAGCATTATCAAGGCAGAATGGAAGAGTGGCCCAAAGGTCCTCTAACTAGTTTTTAGAGTCTGTAGGCTGATCTGGACTGTTGTCTCTATTGAGATTCTATCCCAGTCTTCTCTGTATAGATGATCTAAAAGGCTTTCAACTGTTGACAAGAGGCTAGGCCTTGAATTACAGGCATAAGAAACAATTGAATATATAAACAATCAATCAACTGAATCAATTGAATAAATCAATTGAATCAGTCAATCAATTGAATATATAAACATTGCTCAAAATTTTTTGAACCCGAGAAAATTTTTTCTAATATCCTTTGAGCCATTCAGTGCCTTAGAAATATATTCTCATAAACACATTTTCCTTCTGTTCTTTTAGCATCTAAGCTCTATTTGAATATTATTCATTTACATATTCAACAGAAACCTAGTGGGAGCTAACTTTATGCCAGGCACAAACAAGGCTAGATATTGGGTAAATAAGATCCCTGCTGTCATGAAGCTATGTTCTGATAAAGGGAAAGAGATAACAAACTTACAGGTAAATGTATACGAATTTCAGCTAGTGACAAGTGCTGTAAGGAAAATTAAATGGATCAGAGAACTGTTGGGGGACTCTTCTTTAGATGGGGTAGTTTGGAAGAGGAGGTGATATTTGAGCCAAGACCTGAGCAGTTGTGAGAGAAGAGCTTCAGGGAGAGACAATAGCCAGTGAGAAGTCCCTGAGGTCAGAATAAGCTGGGGAATTGCGAGGTCAGTGGTAGTACCATTGTAATGAGAGCTTGGGGGGAAAAAAGGAGGTTAAAAAAAAAAAAGGCAAGGGCAAGATAATGCAGAATCTCACACGCCCGTGCTAGGAATTTGAATTTATTCTAAGTGTGATAAATTCTGATCAGGCAGTGATATACCTTTGTATTTTACAAAGATAACTCAGACTCTGTGTAGAGATCACCACAATCAGTTAAGAGTGGAATGAGGAAGACCAGCTAGAAGGCTGCTGCTTTAGTTCAGTTTAGAGATGATGACTGCTTGTTAGAGTAAAGCTTTTTTTTTTTTTAATTAATTAATTAATTAATTTATTTATTTATGGCTGTGTTGAGTCTTCGTTTCTGTGCAAGGGCTTTCTCTAGTTGCGGCAAGCGGGGGCCACTCTTCATCGCGGTGCGCGGGCCTCTCACTGGCGCGGCCTCTCTTGTTGTGGAGCACAGGCTTCAGACGCACAGGCTCAGTAGTTGTGGCTCACGGGCCTAGTTGCTCCGCGGCATGTGGGATCTTCCCAGACCAGGGCTCGAACCCGTGTCCCCTGCATTGGCAGGCAGATTCTCAACCACTGCGCCACCAGGGAAGCCCCCTAGAGTAAAGCTTTTGACTGAGAGAGTATGTGAAAATCACATATATTCCCCTTTCAACAGACATTCTCAATCAAGGTCACATATGTGACTCTTACAAGAATCATGTGATTCTTGAATTTGTATTCAGCCTTAATGTTCACATGTCCAGCAAATGTCATTAGTTTCATTTCTCCCTGCTCTTAGCTTACTACCGCCTTCAGTTGAGAATCACTAGGGTAGATGATGGAGCAGGACAACTTGGTTTTTATCAGGCCAAATGTTGTACCTCCCAGTTAAAATCTAGAGACCAACACAGTTATTTCTGCCATTTCCCTTTTTCTTCCCACAGGCTTCTTTTCCCAGTTTCTACCTCTTAATTTTCTGTCCTCAGAGGAACACAGGCTCCCAACTTCTCCCCTCCTCATCTGTCTACTCTAAAAGACACACAGATCTTAATTTTTATGCTGTTGTTTTCTGGGATTTATTTTTTGTATATAGAGGAATACAGAGATGAATATAAATAAAAATGTAGAAAACTCCTCAATTTATTCCACCAAAGGAAGGGAAGGTGAACAAGCTACCTTTTCTTTTCATTAAATCATAAGTACAGGGGAGGGGGTGAGACAGATTTTCAAACTTTTTTTTAAAGGGGATGTAATATGGGACTTCCTTGGTGGTGCAGAGGTTAAGAATCTGCCTGCCAGTGCAGAGGACATGGGTTCGAGCCCTGGTCTGGGAAGATCCCACATGCCACAGAGCAACTAAGCCTGCGTGCCACAACTACTGAGCTTGCGCTCTAGAGCCCATGAACCACAATTACTGAGCCCATGTGCCACAACTACTGAAGCCCACGTGCCTAAAGCCCATGCTCTGCAACAAGAGAAGCCACCACAATGAGAAGCCTGTGCACTGCAACGAAGAGTAGCCCTCACTCGCTGCAACTAGAGAAAGCCTGCATGGAGCAACGAAGACCCAACGCAGCCAAAAAATAAATAAATAAAAAATTAAAAATTTTAAAAAAGGGGAAGTAATATGTTGACATGGCTGTTGATAAGAATATAATAAAATCTAACATTTACTGAGTGACTGTTATGTGCCAAGCATTGTTGTCCAGGGTTTTCCTGTACTGATTCTCTTATTGTTATCCCTCTTCATAGATGAGGAAACTGAGGTACGTAGCTATTAAGTAATTGGCTCAAGGTCCCATAGAGAGTGAGGGGCCAACCCAGGATTTAAAGCCAGCCTTTTCTCTTCTCTAGGCTATGCTGCCTCTCCAGGTGAAAGGACTTGGGAATCTGTAGAGAAAGGAGCCTTTGCAGGTGTGGTGCTGAAGAACCATTCACCAGGTACGTGCCCTGCCTTCCTGACTCCCAGTGTGGCCCTAACTCCTCCTCCAGACGTTCTGTGCTTAATCTACCTTTTACCTCTGGGCCTTGCTTTCAGAGCCCCATTTTACCTCTATCTACCCTTCACTTAGATCTTTACTGATAAGTATCTTTTTAAGTATGTGGTTGCCAAAATTAAAAGAAATATTCCCCCTTTTCTTATCACTGAATTTCTGACTTGCTTTACCAGCAGCTGTCTGCTTCTCTGTGGGTGCTCTCCTTATGTCTGAAGCAGGGACCAGGAGATCAGAGCTCCCTAAGCTACAGGGACACAAAGCTTTCCTCTCTGTGGTTTGTCCACTTGGGTGTTGAGACATTCATTTATCAGCTTGTCACTCTCACAGGTATACTCTTGGTCACAGCAGGCTCCAGGAGATTACTTGTCTCGCTACTGAATTTTCTTCATATGTTTGTTTTTAAGTATGTATGAAATTATAGTCTTGAGCTTTCCTTTTTCATACACAAACTAATCATTATGAAACCCAATAATGATCCCTGAGGGAAAAACCACATGGAGTGAAAGGGCTCAGACGTGGAGTGAGGGTGTTGGACAACAGACATCATTCCGGGACCCGTGGACACAATTCTTTCCGGGGGTTCGGTGCACTACATTTTTATGACTTGAAGCTATTTTTTCAGCATATTACACCATAGTTTCCATGAAGCACAACTGTGTGTTGTAATGTCCATTTTGCATGCTCCATATCATTCTTGAGCCTGAAACTGCAAAGTTTGAACATCATGTATTATTGATCTATGTTTTTGACTTAAACACAGGAGAGGGGAAAGCTTAAAGGACCAGAAAATTCAGAAACACTCCATGAGATAAAGGGACTGATTTTCTATAATCTCTTTGACAAAAATGCTCTAACAGTTTATTCTTATGGGTGATGTGACTACAAGATGGTTAACTTGATTATTTGCTTTTGAATGTAAGAAGGAGTCTGAGGGAGAAGTTCCTTTTAAATTTGAGATTTAAATATAATTTCTCTTCCAAAAAATAGAAGATGGGTATACCCCAGCATTTTACTTTTGAGAGAGAAAGATTTTGGCATTCAGTTTTAAAGGTAGAGCAGTCCTGTTCTTGGGCCAAAATCAGAACAAGGAATGTTCTGGCATCTTTGCCTCTCAGAAAAGGGGGGAAAATATCACTTTTTGTCTTCTAGCAAAATCTGTTCTTAAGAAAGACTCAAGTACTTGTTTACACTAAAGTGAAAATGACTGAACACCACTTAAAACACCATCTCTCTCTCCCAAAGGAAGTTGTAGTTTCACAAGGATCAAATCTTCAGGTGAAAGAGTGGAATTCTCTCAATTATTGATTTATGTATTTGTTTGTCTGTCTGCTTCTTTCTTAAAGTTTACTTTGTACTTTGTTCCAAAAGGGAGATTTAAGGCCATGCCTCATGCGATAAAAAAAAATTAAAAACAAATAATTGAGAACATTAGGATGACTCTAATATTGGGGATTTGGGGTTTTAGGGAAACATGGAAAGAACTCTTTATTTTGTTGTTGTTGTTAGAAATTCTTATTTTTCTCTTGAAATCTTACTGGGGCAGGGGTTGGGTGGAGTCATCAACTCCCTTATAGCAGACCAGCTTTTCAGCACATGGGAGATAATTTTTGGTGAAAAGTTAGGGTTTTTTAATCTCTCAGCTTGCTTGGGGCATTTAGTACAGTTTACTATTCTAGGGTTAGTTCTTTGATAGCCTTCTCGTTGGTTATTTATTAACCTCCCTTTAAAGTACAACTTAATCATTCAAGAAAGGTACAAAGTTCAGTTAAAGTTTCTATTGTTCCTAATTATGATAACACATAAGACCACTGTATAACTTGAAATGCCTCCTAAAGCATAAAATTCCTATATGAAACAATTAGCCTGTGGGGCACTGGCTCAATATCAGCATTATACAGGGGAATCCTGCAGTAACAGGAAAATGCTGCCACATCAATGGAATGTTTATACATCATCTGTGTTCCAGATAGTCTATGTATGTGCTTCAATCCTAACTTCCACCACCTCCTCCTGCCCCTGTTGCTTTCCTTATAAGGACAGGATGTCAAAGGAGATAGAATGAATATTCCCGTAGGGGAATCCAGAAAGAAGAAAGCAGTAGATCTCCTGCTTTCTAGAGATATGTCTGTTTTGCAATTCATCGAGGATGATGATTGCTTAGGATCCAGAATTCAAACTGAATATGGGGGTTCAGTTTTTATCCCCATTTGTAGTAGTGGAAAAAGGAGCCCTAGGAGACTTGAGTAAGTTTAGGTGCTGCATTTACCAAGCAGAAAGAGATTGTGCTTCTCTTACCAGTCCTCCTAGAACCTAGAACAGTTCCTACATATGTATGTGTTCAGTAAACACTTGTAAGGTGAATGTACAACGAAGTCTTCCTTCTGAGAGCTTGTTTCTAAGTGTCAACGTAATAGGAACTCTGAGGTACTTTTCAGGAACAGGAAATCCTTCAATTCCTACCCTGTTGATTGACTGAAAATGAACCAGCTCCTGCTCATTATACTGTGTTGGTCAAGGGTGCTTAGCCCTGGAATCAAGTTGCTTAGATTCAACGGGTACCTTCACCATTTGCTAGCTGTGTAAACGTGGGGACGTTGCAGAGCTATTATGGGGCTGAATTTCCTCAACTATGAAAGAGGTGGTTAGGAGAAGGAACTGAGGTATGAAGTGCACAGTACTAGATACCCTTTGCCTGATAAATATTGGCCAGCAGCCACAGTAGAGTAGCCCTAACCCTGGGAAAGCTCAAATCCTATGTGCTAAAAGGAAGACTCTTTTTGGCTAGAAATAATAGGAACTTCCAGGAGTTAAAGACAGATTCACAGCTGCCTGTGGCTTTTCAAGTTATGTAATAATTAAAAGATCATTGTAAACGACTGCTTTCCAGAAAGAAGTAGGTAGCTATCAAAAGGTTTTGAGTCAGGAATAAATATTGGTGGATTTCTTTCTTTAAAGAGATTTTTAGAATTATTTCCAATAAAATAAAGAAAGTTTATGGATCTAAAAAATAAAAATAATGTTTAAAAGCCTTAAAGATGAGATTTTGCTTGGAAGTTATTTTTCTTTAACGAACATGCCATTCATTCAACAAATATTTATTAAGCAACTACTATATCTAGAGCACTGTATTAGGTGCTAGTGAGAAAAAGTAAAAAAAGGTATGGTGCCTGTTCTTAATGAGTTTAGAGAATCTAAATATTTAGATAAGCAATGCCTTCAAAATCATTATCCTGAGATCCTATGCATTTATTCCAATATTGCTGCTATTGCTTTCAACACCTTCAAACAACTTTTGGGCAAGTGCCTTCAGAGTCAATGCCCAAGCCCCACAAAAACAGCAGTGGCGTCTTTACTTTTTGGAAGGACCAGTATTCAGCTGACATTAAAATACCCCAAATCTCCTTTATTGGTTGGTTAATGTCACAGCTCAGAAACCCCCAAGTGCCCACTCATCCCCACCACTACAGTTTCCCCTACGGGACCCTCTAGAAGGACTCACAATCCTGCTACTAAAGAGTTAATACTTGGATCTTGGGCAAAGCCGTCTAGTACCTTGCTTCAGTGACATCTATTCTGATTGATCTGTGTCCTGCCATACCTATTGCTGAATATTTAAAATATCACCCCTAATTTAGAATGTCACACTGCATTACCCCTAATCCTTTTGTCACATCCAATATTTTTCTACCCAGTGCACCCAGGACCCCATCTCCTACTCTAGATTAGTTTTAGCTATTGATGAAGATCAAATCTAACTTTAAAGGGCAACCCTTGGCTATCTTTAAAGACATTTGTTTTTAAAATAAAGGAACAGAGTAAAGTCAAGTCCAAAAGAAAGGTCCTAAGATTGTTCTGAACAAAGGCAAACATCATCAAGGTTTGTCTGGAGAGTCCCAAGGTGACTGCTCAGAGGGGATAACATTCATTTCCTATGTAAATTCTGATGCTTTTGTGAACAAAAAGAATAATATCAGGCCAATTCCTTTATAGTCACATCTTGCATATTAGATGAATGTCTCCTTTTAGAGAAGTTGTGTTTAAAAGTCATAAACCCTCACTTAGGAGCATTATTAGAACCTAGCATATTTCTTCCAGCTAACAAAATGTTAGCATAAAGGGATATGATAGGCATTTTGGAATTCCTAATAACCAGGTATAAAAATAAAATAACAGTGAATATTTTTTCCAGTGACAATATGATTCAGAATCATTCAAAATTGTGTAGTGTGGCACAATCCTAGGGGAGAGAAAAGTTTTTGTTTCAGGGAATGTGAATTCAGAAACATGTATTGTTATAAAATATGCTTATTTTTAAGAGGAGAATTTGTATGAGGGGATCTGAATTTATTTTTACTTTGTTAAGAGACACTCACAAAGCAAAAATCCCAACTGGCAAAACAAAATAGAACAAAAAGGACTTTGTGAAGATAAAATTATTTAATGATTGGTGGGACACAATTTTGAAAGGAATGAATATCTGATACTTGTGCCAACAACAATGACTTTAGGTCCCATATCCTAGAAAGTTGATAAATGGTGCTTAATTAAAAGTTCTGCTGGTTCAGCTGCTAAATCACTGTATGAAAATCAGTAGATTTTTTTTCCATAATGACAGCAGATTTTATAGATAGCATTAATTCATTCTATATCATTGACCATTGAACTGAGGTTTATTTGTTGAATGAATGTACAAAGAACTGATCAGAGGTAAGAATAATACATCTTTTTGGATATTTTCTTAGGGCTTTATTTAAAGATAATAATTTTTAAAAATTTCTTGCAAAAATAATTACAAATGGATAGAAACTTTTTACAAATGAGATAAAGATTACCTGCAGTTCCTACCAACTGTAAGTAACCACCATTAGGATTTTTGTGTGTCTTGATACACATTTTCTGTACATGTGTATGGTAGGTATGTGTATATGTGTATGTATATGTGATTTACAAAAATGATCATATGCACAACTTTTTCTTTTACGTAATATATTGTGATATCTATCCATGTAAGCCATTAAATAGTGTTCTACAGAATTTTTAGTGACTGCATAATATTCTAGTTTATGTATATATCATAATTTATTTCACTAATCTGTTATTGGGTGTTTAGGTTGCTTTTAATCCTTTAGCTATTATGTTGTAGAGACTTTTGGCCATTCCAAGAATTTAAAATCATTTTTGTGCTATTATTGCCTTGGACAGTTTAGTTAAGCCTGTGAATCCCTTCTCAGAATAAATTTTTTTTTGCATAAAAATATAGGGTTACAGAAGAAACCATTATATTGAAAGTGTTATCAAAATATTTTTTAAAATTTGTGATATATGTGCCTCATTATAAACATATTAAATAACAAGATCTAATGGCACATCTAATAACAACAATAATTTTAACTAGTGATAAACATAAATGAGTTTTGAGATACCTAAAGCAATTAGAATAATAGTAGCTGCTGTGTTCCATTTACTTCATTGTGATTTGTTGCTTACCTTAGTAATATAAGGAAATGCTCAATTTCAGTTAAAGGTTAATAATAATAAAGATGTGAGGGACTTCCCTGGTGGTCCAGTGGTATACAATCAGCCTTCCAGTGCAGGGGACGTGGGTTTGATCCCTGGTTGGGGAACTAAGATCCCACATGGGGAGGGGCAACTGAGCCCATGCGCCACAACTACTGAGCTCACACGCCTCAACGAGAGAGCTCGTGTGCCGCAAACTACAGAGCCCATGCGCTCACAACTAGAGAGGAATACCCGCACACCACAGCTAGAGAGAAGCCTGCGAGCTGCAACCACAGATCCCGCATGCGTCAATGAAGATCCCACGTGCGTGCCACAACTAAGACTCGATGCAGCCAAAAAAAAAGAAAGAAAGAAAAAAAAATTAAAAAAAAATAAAAATGTGAAATGTGTTCCTTCCAGACTCATAGATAGCTTGCATTTTATCCATTAACCTTCATAGCCACAGACCTCAGATTAAGAACTTTACTGAACATTATCAGATTAACTTGAAAGCATTGAAACTAGTAATAAGGGAGTTTTGTATGTTCCCCAAAGAATATCAATATGAACTTAAAATAACAAAATGGTACTAAACTTGGTGAAACCAATGGAGGTTGAGAATCATAATCTGTAACACAAATAGACCAGGATGATGAGTAATGGTGGAAGAAACCTAGGAGGAGTTGTGGGAAGCTAATTATGAGTAGGGTTTCAAAGGAATGGAAGAGCAGAGAAAAACCCTGCTATTTAAGGCTTCTAATGAAAAGACAACGTGTTATTGAAAAGGGGAGAGTGAACTTTTAGCTTAGTGAAACCAAATATCCTAGCCTCAACAACCAATGACTACAAAATATTATCTTATTTCCTCTAAATACCCAAGTGATATGAACTCCAGTCTCACAGACCAACCCGATCGCCTGAAATCGGCCCCTCCCGCAAAGTTTGCACTGACCTTCCCTCCCTTCCCAAGGGTGCTGTCTTGAGGATGTGCAGGATGGAGCAGGTCTTCGTGTTTTTCCATTTGGGCTTTCTACAAAGCCACTACACATTGCCTCTGTTGTCAGTCACCCTCATGAGGTTGATGTGAAGATGTTTTTACTATCTCTCTGACTTGGTGTTGGCGGTGGGGAGAGTCTTCTCTGTGCCCTTAGCTACTCAGTTCCAAGCAAAAACCAGTTCTTCTCCTAATTCCACAAGCAGAGACCAGGCTGCAAGTTCCCACAAAACTTCACCCAGCGTGGGATGTGGACTGGATCATGTTGGGAAGTACTACATAGAATAACTTACATCCAGGACAAAGCCTGTAGGACCAGCCCTGCCTCAGGGCAGCTAAAGGGATTTCTCACTCTCTAGCTCAGTTTGGGAGTGTTTAAGTACTCCCAAGAGGCCCCAGAGAGGAGAGAATTTTTCTTTTCTCCAGTGCCAGTCCTACTCCCCATAGTTTCTACATTTCCAGTCCAGACCCCTCCTGGGATTGACAGTGAAAACACCATATGAGGAAGATCCCAGCTATAACCACAGGGGTTGGCCTGTAATTTATTAGTTCAGCATCTATATATTCTGGGTTATTTAGTACTAAACAACATCATGAGTAGGAATTCCAAAGTCCAGCCTGTTTCTTTTTTCATTTTCTCCTCTAGCATTCAGTGACGTTCATATCTGCATATATATATACATTTTTTAAAAATTTATTTATTTATTTATTTTTGGCTGCATTGGATCTTTGTTGCTGTGCGCGGGCTTTTTCTAGTTGCAGTGAGCGGGGGCTACTCTTCATTGCGGTGCATGGGCTTCTCATTGAAGTGGCTTCTCTCGTTGTGGAGCACAGGCTCTAGGCGCACAGGCTTCAGTAGTTGTGGCACGGGGGCTCAGTAGTTGTGGCTTGCAGGCTCTAGAGCGCAGGCTCAGTAGTTGTGGCACACTGGGCTTAGTTGCTCCGTGGCATGTGGGATCTTCCTAGACCAGGCCTCAAACCCATGTCCCCTGCATTGGCAGGTGGATTCTTAACCACTGCACCACCAGGGAAGTCCCTGTGTATACTTTTTATGTCTTTAAATTAAGTCTTCTGCAAACAACTGCTGTGACAAGGACAAACACACCTTCATGTCTTTTACCCATTTTCTAATTGCATGGTTTGTTTTTTTACTGTTTGGTTTTAAGAGTTCTTTATACATCCTATATAGTAGGCCTTTGTCGCATATGTAGTTTGAAGATATTTTCTTCCAGTCTGTCTTTTTATTCTTTTTATGGTCTTTTGCAGAGAAAAAGTTTTCCTTTTGGTGAAAGGACAGTTTATTGATTTTCCCTTTTATGGGTTGTCCTTTTGGTGTCAAGTCTAAGAACTCTTTGCTTAGATCTCAATCCCAAAGATTTTCTCCTGTTTTTTCCTCCTAGTTGGAAGGTAACATAGTTTTACATTTTACATTTAAGGCCATGATCCTTTTTGGGTTAATTTTTGTATAAGACATTTAGGTTGAGGTTCCTACTTATTTATTTTCTTTCTTTCTTCCTCCCTCCCTGCCTCCCTCCCTCCCTTCCTTCCTTTCTTCCTTCCTTCTCCAGTTGCTCCAGCACCGTTCATTGAAAAGGCTATTCTTCCTCCATTAAACCGCTTTTGCACCTTTGTCAAAAGTCAGTCAAGTATATTTGTATGGGTGTGTTTCTAGGTTTTTGATTCTGTTCCATTGATCTATATGTCTGTCCCTCCACCAGTACCCCACAATTTTGATTACTGTAGCTACACAATAAATCTTAAAATTGGGTAGACTGATTTCTCCTCCATTACTCTTCTTAAAAAATTTTTTTAAAGCTATTCTAATTCCTTTGCCCTTCCATATAAATTTTAGGAAGAATAATCTTGCCTACATCTACAAAAATTCTGGCTAGGATTTTGATAGGAATTGGATTAAACCTATGTATTAATTTAAGGAGAATTAACATCTTTACTTTGTTGAGTCTTCCAGTCTAGAGACATGATATGTCTTTACATTATTTAAATCTTTTTTGATTTCTTTCATTAGCATTTTGTAGCATTCAGCATACAAATCCTGTACAAATTTTGTTAGGTTTACACCTAAGTATTTTTGGTTTTTTTTGATTGATTGTAATTGGTATTTTTAATTTTTAAAATTTTTTAATTTTTTAAAAATTTTTGGCTGTGTTGGGTCTTCGTTTCTGTGCGAGGGCTTTCTCTAGTTGCGGCAAGCGGGGGCCACTCTTCATCGCGGTGCGCGGGCCTTTCACTGTCGCGGCCTCTCTTGTTGCGGAGCACAGGCTCCAGACGCGCAGGCTCAGTAGTTGTGGCTCACGGGCCTAGTTGCTCCGCGGCATGTGGGATCTTCCCAGACCAGGGCTCGAACCCGTGTCCCCTGCATTGGCAGGCAGATTCTCAACCACTGTGCCACCAGGGAAGCCCTGGTATTTTTAGTTTTGTTGTTCATTACTAGTATATAGAAGTGGAATTGATTTTTGTATATTTATTTTGTATTCTGTACCCTTGCTGAACTGACATAGTATTACTAGAAGTTTTGTTGTAGATTCCTTGGGCTTTTTCTATGTAGACAATCATGTCATCTGCAAATAGATCTGTTTTTTTCTTTCTGATCAGTATGCCTTTTATTTCCTTTCCTTGCTTTATTGCAATATCTAGAACTTCCAGTAGTATGTTGAATAAGAATGTAGGTGTCTTTGTCTTGTTTCTGATCTTTGGGGGAAAGCATTTCGTCTTTCATTATTAACTGTAATATTAGCTTTATCAAGTTGAGGAAGTTTCCCTCTATTTCTAGTTTTCTGAAAGTTTTTATCATGAATGAGTGTGGGATTTTCTCAAATGCTTTTTCTTATCAAGTGATATAATCATGGATTATAGGCAATATTTTAAGTCAAAATATAGCTCCTGGAAACTTTGTAGAATACTTTATGGTGTTATTTTCTTATATACTCAAATAGGGAAGGCCTAATATCCCATGAAATAAAAGAGAATTTTAGATCTTGGAATTTTCATTTGCCTTCTGTGAATTGCAAAATAAACAGATTTATGAAGAGGGGATGATTAAGCTATTAAACAAATATATATTAGGTACCTACTGTGTCCCAGACACAGTTCTAGTCAATAGAGAAGACAGACAAGGTTTCTGCAATCTTGGAGTTCATATTCTGGGGAAGGTAGTGAGGAGGAATGAAAATAAAGGGATAAAAATCAAGAAAAAAACCCAGGTTGTATTAGGCATTTTGATGAGAATAAAATGGGGTTATGTGTTACAGAGACACAGGGAGAATGTTTTATATTTGGTGTTAGAAGATGCTGTTAAACTGAGAAGCCCAGGAAATTATATCCATAATCCAAGAAAAAGTCTTGTGCTTACATTGCTCTAGTTTGCTCTGTCCTCCTCTGACCTCCTTCTGGCCAAATCCTTAAAGCCACAGCACAGTCCCACATTCTTGGTAAATCCTTCTGGGATACTCCTGCCAGGAAGAAGAAAGTGCACCTGATGTAACAGCCACTGTAAGTACTAGACTGGAGGATGATCTGATTGGCCCAGTGCAAGAAGGTTTGGAGAGTAGAAGAAACCACAAGCAGAAAGGCCAGATGAGGAAATTAAGCTAAATATATACTATCTCAAATATATTCCCAGAAGTTACAGTTAAAATTAAATCCTTGCTCACAACGAAATACTGTACAGCAAAGGTTCTCAAACTTTTTGGTCTGAGGACCTTTATGCCCTTAAATATTACTGAGGACTCTATAGAGCTTTTGATTATATAGATTATAGATATTCATATTTACCATATTATTATACAAAACTGAAAAATTTTTAAAATACTTATATGTATTCATTAAAAATAATACTAAACTCATTGCATGCTAACACAAATAACATATTTTTGTTAAAAAATCTCTTTATTTTCCCCAAACAAAAAATTAGTGAGAATAGAGGCCTCGTTGTACATTTTGCAATCTCTTTAACAATTGGTTATGAGAAAATAGCTGATTTATCATCCCTACTTCTCCAGTGATCTATTGGTATATGTTTTATTTAAAGAAATCCCAGCCTCACATAGGTAATTTCATTGTTTTTTTTTAGATAAATGTGGATATTCTTCTTTGATACTACATTAAAACTTGACAAGTGGTAGTTTCGTAAAGGTTAGTTGTAACGTGGATTCTGAAATCATATCAACAAACTTTTCATATTCTGTTACAATAAAATCCATTGGTCTTACATGAACTTTGAGTGGATCTTTTACCCAGGCATGACTTTGTATCGTGCATTGGTTATTTGAAAAATATTGGTATACTTAATTATGCAGATCCTCCAAATGTTTGTATATTTCCTCATATAGTGTTTTTTAAAAAATCACAAATAGTAAAGTCGTTAGATATTGGGAAGCTGTCAAGTTTATGGTGGTAGATATGTTTTCCAAAATTCTAATTTTGGTTTGAAAGCTCAAGTTTTGTCATTGTCATCAAAGACTGCCTGTCATTTTCCTTGAAGTTCCAGGCTTACTTCATTTATTTTTAAGAAAATGTTTGCCAAATGCCCAGTTCTCAATAACCATAGTTTTCCTGTCATTCTTTCAAGTAAAAATAGTGTTCTGTGATAAAAGTGACTAGTTTAGTTTGCAACTCAAACAAATTTCTTTACCTCATGAGTTCTTTTCATCCATTGTACTTTGGGATGCAGTAGAGGTCCTTTATGCATACTTTAAATTATATCACACAGAATATTAAAAGAAGTGCTCAAGGGCTGAGAGTGACCATGTCCCTGGGATGCCTTTTTTGAGAAATCTCCTCAGGGAAAGGTCTGCTCAGTTTATTCCTGAAAGAGTGGAGCTAGGCATCACAGTATATACTGTGCCAGACCATTAATAACCCACTTTTAAGGGTTGTTTACCCACAGCTCCTTGCCAAGCAGTATGTAGTTAGGAAAGGAAGAGAGCAAGACAGAGAGACAGACAGATTATATGTAATTAATATGAATTAATTATGTTAAGGGCCCTCTTTCTGAGAAAGGGGAGTAGAGGGGAAACTAACATTTATTGTGGATCTACTGTATTTCAGGCACTATATAGGCACTTTACACATGTTCTTTCATTTAATCCTCAGAATAAACCTATGAGGTAAATGTTATACCTATTTTATAGATGAGGAAACTGAGACCTATAAGGATACTAAATAATTAATCCAAGGTCATGCAGCTAGTAAGTGATGTTACGTAGGACACGCCAAAGTTGTTGGCATGACTGACAAAAATTGATATCTCTGAAATCCTTCTCTCTCACTGAATCCACTGAAGACCCTGCTCTCTCTCTTCCTAGGAGGCTGTCAGTGTCTATTACAAAGGTTCTAAAGTCACTTTCTTTTGGGGCCTCTGGCTGGCCCTATTTGTTGCCTAATGAACAATTCTCTCTCCCCTTTCTTCCTTGCTGTCTCTCATAGCAGAGGCTAAAAATGCTAAATACTGGTTTTCCCTTCCTCCTTTGTTGTTAATGGCATGGACCTGTGACTCAGTCCTGGCTAATGGAACCTGAGGAGAAGTTTGCTTGGAGACTTTTGAGGAGGGTTTGCCTCCTTAGCACAAAGATATGTAAGAGGAGTCTCTACCCTTCCTATCCTTCCTGCTTTGGACATTGATTTGTGAAGACGTGATGCTTGGAGCTGTGGCAGCCATCTTGTGACTATAAAATTTCCTCATGCTTTTTTTTTTTTTTTTTTTTTGGCTGTGCTATGCGGCTTGCAGGAACTTAGTTCCCTGACCAGGGATTGAACCCAGACCCTTGGCAGTGAAAGCCTGGAATCCTAACCACTGGACTGCCAGGGAATTCCCTCCTCATGCTTTTTATTCTCACATGGTAAAAGACACCATCAGGCACACTGGAACATACTATAATTAATCTCTTTTATTGATCTGTGAAGTACAGGCTATGTAAATAAAATGACCATGGTAAAAATATAATTTTTTTATGCAAACATTTTTGAGGAGAAAGGGACTTTTGAGATTATCTTGATTATCCACTCTTCATTTTACAGAAAAAAGAAACCCAGAGCAATTAAAGGTTGTTCCCGAAGTGATAGAGCAATTAAAGGCTGTTCCTGGAGTTATAGAGCTGGCTAGAAGACTATATCCAACGTTAGTTCCATAAGACATTCCTTGATGAATAAGACATCACTCATACGTAGCTACACCATTGAAACTATTTGTGACTAGTAAGTGACCATCTGAAATGATTCAACTTGTTTGGCTCATTTTTGTTTCTAAATAGTTCTGAACTTAGTTAGCTATTTAATGATATTATCTGGCATTCTTTTCTACTGAGAGTCTTCCTTGAGTTTAATAAGTTATTTGAAATAAAAGTACCATGATTTCAGTTATTCTGCAGAAGAGAAACCCAACACATTTTCTGTGATGCCCTTGCCCAGTATCATTTATCAGAGATAGAAGAGTTGTATCACTTCCCAGTGCCATTATATATAAATTGTATGCTTCACTAAAGGAGATTATAGTTAATTTCATTCACAGCGTATATTTTCAGTGCTAAATTAAGCAGTATTAGGTCATTATGAATGACCTGAAGGTCACTTTGTCTTCTCTAGTCTGTTATGGGTTGATGTGTGTCCCCCAAGAGGATATGTTGAAGTACTAACCTCTGATGCCTGTGAATATGACCTTATTTGGAAATAGGATCTTTGCAGATGTAATCATGTTAAGATGAGGTCATACTTGATTAGGATGTACCCCAAATCCAATGACTGATGTCCTTATGAGGAAACAGAGATTTGGACACAGGACACAGAGACACAGAGGAGACGCAAGAAGAACCCCACCTGAAGGTGGAGGTAGAGATTGTAGTGATGTGTCTATGTGCCAAGGAACACCAAGGATTGCTGGCAATCACCAGAAGCTAGGAAGAGGCAAGGAAGGATTCTTCCCTGGAGTTTTCAGAGAGTGCATGGCCCTGAGGATACTTTAATTTTGGACTTTAAACTTCTACCCTCCAGAACTGTGAGAAAATAAATTTCTGTTGTTTTAAGCCACCAAATTTATGGTGATTTGTTATGACAGCCACAGAATACTAATTCACCTTCTCAGATGACACATGATGGCAAGTGGTTGTCAGAGCTCCCCTCAGGGTTCAAGTAGATTGAAGAAGAAAGCATTTGTTATCCTGGCTTCCACACAAGTAGTAGAATTCACTTTGAGGTGGCCAACTTGGGTCACATGCCCACCCCTGAATCAGTTGGTATGTCTAGGTTATTAGGTGTTCTGATTGGCCGGACCTGAGTCATGCACTCAGCTCCCTGTGTTCAAGGGTGAAGGCCCACTCATCCACATGGACTGAGAGTTGGTGCAGTCTGGTGTCCCAAAGGAAGTTTGCCAGCTGGCCCCAAACCAACAAGTATCTACCCTATGACCCTTATCAAGTTCCTTCATGTCATGATGCTATCCTCTTCTCAGTCCTAGTGCTTTACTTTACCGGTCACTTAATTAAAGTATTAAACTATGGTTTGTTTTGTATTTATCTGGTTTCTCTTCTTTTTAGGAAGAAAAATTCCTGTAAATTCCTGGAGGTTAGTGGCTTGTTTTATTTTTAGTTGGTAGCCCAAATTGTGCATAATATTTTCTTGTTGGTGCTGTTGAATTTAATATTAAAAGGATACATAACAGTAAATTTAGTGTTATAGTGCTAAATATCTCACTGTAATAGCAAAATTAGCCAGAAATTCATCTAGAATACATTCAGATTCATTCAGTGCAACATAACCTCAATTCTATAATATTTTATTGCTTATGTATTCAACTCACAGTACACATTTTCTTTCTTTTACTTCCTCCATCAAATTATATTTTTATTTACGTACCACACCCCAAGTTTTTTCAATGATGTAAACATAATCAATGTTTTATTTCATTATTATAGCAAAACCTACAATGTCCAATATATAATTGTTTCCTTAAAATATATTTCATATATATGAAATTTTTATTTGCCAAGAAATTCATGTTGGTCAGCAGTTAGGGCTTTGGGGAAATCACTAGATCAAGAGTTGTAAGAGCAGCTTGGAAGACTGAAGGAGCAGATATACCTGCTCTTATGAAAAGATGTGTCATTTGCTTGCTCTTTTCAGATTTCATTCGACCAGTGCTTCTGTAACTTCTCCTATTCTTTGTGCTATGAAATTTATCATTTTTGAACAATAATAGCTAAGCAGCATTGTATCTTCATGGTCCCTATTGCTCTGTTTTTGACCTCTAATGTTTGTGGTTTAGGTGCCTCAAGAAACAGAAATTTATGCTTCTATACTTCTGAGGCAATTATATCTGTGCTATCTAGCATTTAAATGACAACAAACTGTGTCCTCGGTGATAAGGGAAGGTTGTTAGAAACCTTTTCTTCTCCTTAGGCATGTGAACTTGACATTTATCTAAACTGTTGGCTGATAATCGGGAATGCATTTTTATAAGGAATGCTTCAGATCTGAAAAGTAGACCAACACCAGATGAATCACAAATAACTTAAAAAAGAATTTAAAAAGTCAGTAGTAACCCAGTGAAGAAATGAAAAAGTCAAGCATCAGATCTATTTGCATTATATTCTCTCATCCATTTTAAGACAGAATGTAAAAGGTGAATTGTCTTTCACACATTCAAATAATCAATATCAGTAATTGTCTTATTTTTAAAATAATTATTTAAAAGAAAATAAGAAAAACTCTTTTCACACATTGGTTGATCTTTATCTGTTTTTCACTCTTTAATTTTAACCCAATTAAAAAAATGATTCATAATTGTCTATTAATATGCTTATCCAGAAGTAATGCTTCTGGAATAGGTAAGAGAAAGAAAGCCAAATTAGCAACTATTACATATCACCATAATAATGAAGGATAATTCAGTATAATTTCCTGATATTTGAGATTATTTAATTGTTGAAATATTTTTATAAAATTAATTCTTAATTTCATGAATACATGAACAAATAATTAGATAAACGCACTTAAAGTGTGAAGTGCCCAGCACTAAGGTTAGTAACTATGTGTGCTTTATTTTTTCCTAACTGAACTAGAGTCAGATTTCCTATAAGCTTGTGTATTCACATCTCTTGAGGAGCAGGCATAAGTAAGGGAGAAAACGGTCTCTTTAAACAGGGCCCTGCTCTAACTGCCCTAGTACTGCAGGAGTCTGGGTGAGGGGGAGGGGAAGGAGAATGCAGCACAGCTGCTTACCTTTCATGTTGAAGGCATGGAGCCAACTCTTCCAGCTTTGATATTACATCAGGCTCTAAACTTAAAATCATGTCATATACAAGGGATGAAAATAAAATTACTCCACTTATGAACATGAATGTAGAGGCAATTGTACCACCTCTCTGTCATTTGCCAACAATGGTGTTTAACAAATTTATTGACTTAGTTTCCCTCCTTTTTTCTTCCTTTCTCCTTTCCTTCTTTCCTCCCTTACTCACTTTCTCTCTGCCTTGTTTGGTTAAAAAATAGATTTATGGAAGTTTACAATAATATCTATACATTAACACTTATTACATGTATGGCAGTGTATAATATGGGAGGATATAGGGATGTAACAATTTGAGCAACTTACACTTTAAAACACATAAGGAACATACTAGATAGTAAAGGGTTAAGTGGGAGTCCAAAAATAAAGGGTGGAAGAAGCTCATTCATACTTCTGTAGAAGAGGGGAGAATACTGAGTTTACTTGGAAAGCAGTGAAAGTAAAACTATAGATATGTTGGAAATTTTCTGAAAAGATTTTACTTATGAGTTATGGCTACCTCCTTACAATGTATATGTAGATACCTTTTTTTCTCTCTCAGGTGATTTTTTAGAGGTCTGTTGTAATTTTTGAATATTTGTAGATCTAACAGAAAGAGTAATATAGTAAGACAAATTATTCCTTAAAGATAGGTACATGATAGATAAATATTACTGTTGGGAAGTAAGTTGGCTAAATCAGGAGCATTATACTTGGAGAGAGCTGTTCTATAATCTATAACATGATCCTATTCAGGGAAAAAAACCAATTTAGTTGACTCTCCCTCATCCTCCCCTCTCCTCTTCCCCTTTCTATGTTTTTGAATGTCTACAGCTCTTGAGTTTCTAAACTACTTACCTTAGCATCTCTCTGAGGAAGATAAATGTGGCCTAATGTGGCATTAACTATAGTTATTTCCTGACCAACCTCTATTTTTACCTATCCTCACCTTGCACTTCTCAGACAGGGAGAAAATAAAAAAATAGCATGAGCATGGGCATTTCTGAACCTACAGAAATTCTTACCAAAAGACCTTGACTGCCCATTGGCTGTAGCAACTGGGAAGTAAGGATGAGTAGGAGTCATCTCTTGCCTTTATGCAAACTGGAAATCTTTCTTTAGTGTCACTTTGTCAACCTGGCGAGTGATCCGAAGGTGAAGAGCATGACGTTATAACCTCTGGGATAATGAGCAGCAGGGACTCTTTAAACATAGCCAGGCTTCTGGGTAATGACAATTGGAGGGGAAAAAAAACCAAATTTATTTTAGATTATAAGAATCTGTTTTATTGCAGAAAGTAAGTAGTATTTTCAACCTTTCCAGCTTCTTGTTGTCTAGATTTAACTTTATTTTCCCCCCTCTTGGTTCTGCCCAACAGCCATCTTGGCAACTATTCTGTGGACTCATTTCCTGTCATGACATTTTTAGAAACCAAAATAACAGCATTTACAATGTAACAGCTAAATATTCCTATAGGGTATCTGGGTAAAACAAGCATTTTACACGGTAGTTTTGAGCACACCATTGGGTATGTATTCAGGCGGAACCTCATCTGGGTGTCCACAGTTTCTGGCTAACCGATAGGCTGATTGCAGCCTTGTTTGCTGTCACTTTAGAATCATACCTGGCGTACACAACTGGCGACATTCTAGCTTCCAAGCTTTTCTCATGTAGTGCCTTGTTTTAATTTCAGCACGAACATTTATTCAGTGTTGGGGTGCTTTTAATAATAAGGGGCAGCTGTGTAATTTTCTGTAAAGAATGAAGCAGAGGTACATTGTAATATTTCATGGGCATATGAGATACCATAAATGGAATGTCAGTTGGACAAATTCAATACGTTTTGAATTCTTTGGATTTTTTTTAAAGAAAAAGATTACTCGTGTTTTTTCCAATGGAATTATTTACTCAACCTTTTACATCATCAATTTTCCATTTTAAATTTAGTGCAGCGTAAACTCAGAGAGGTGCTGGGAAAAATATCTAAAGTATCTGCAGACAGTCAGTGTTCTTAAACCACGATGGCAAGACCTCAAAAATAGATGCAGCCCCATCAAAGTTAAATTGAATGACTCAGTGTCTGGACCACTCAGAAGGTTTTTTTTTCTATTTAGGAGAGGGGAGAAACTGTTCACTTTAGAACTTCAGAATCATGGATGGCAGAAGTTTGTTTTGTTTTGTTTTTAGATGGGGGAAAAGTGCCATCACAGGAAATTTGTATAAAAACCGAAGCCTCTTAAAAAATATATAAAGTCAGATCACTTGTTTTTCATTCATTAGTCTAGAGCTGTGCCTGAGAGATCAGTTTACCCAGCTCCCACATTTTTTAGACAGAGCCATGAGGCTCCCTTCCACCTTGTCTGTCACCTTCTATAGAGGCTGGATAAGCCAGATACAGACTTTCCCAGACTCTCTTGTATATAGGGGTGGCCATGTGACCAAGCTTTGGCCAACAATATCAAAGGGATAATCCTGCTGGATTACTTCAGGCAAAAAATCTTTTCATTGTTAAAAAGAGAAAGTAGCTAGATAAAAGATAAAAATCTTTTTCAGCCTCCCTGGCTTCATGTTTTTGAATGGGAGTGTGATACTTGGAGCTTGGCAGCCATCTTGGGACTATAAGATGGCAGGACTAGGGATGGAGAGACAATAGAGCAGGAGGATGGAAAAAGCTTGGATCTTTGATGACTGTAGCCAGCTACTGCACCAAATCTGGAACATCTTATCTCTGGATGTTCTCCTGTGTGAGACAATTAAATGTCTTTATTTCTTAAGCCACTTTTAGTCAGTTTTTCTGTTACTCATATCTCTCCACATTCTAATTAATACACCCTGAGAAATTAATCTGCTCAAGTTCATAAGAGAACATAGTAGCATAGTCTTGATTGGAATTCAGGCCTTCTAATTTCTTGTTTCATAGCTTTTCCTCGCTTCTACCCTGTTCCATCACCAGATTATTCTCTGCATGAATAAATATCTTATTGTCTTGATTAAACCTGTTTTTAAGCGTGGTTCTCCAGTAATTTTTATTTGTCCTGTAGATTAGTGTTTGCATTTGTAATCCATTTAGCCAGAGAAACTCTTATAAAGTTTATAATCCATCTCTGCTCAGAAAGGCTTGACAAAGTAAGTTCCAGATTATTGGATGATTCATTTACATATTGAAAGCCTTGATTTGAGAAGGTGTAACTATTCTGAGTCACAGTAATACTCAGAGAATTTAATGTGTCAACATGCTTACAAAGTTGATTGTATTTCAGAACCTCAAATTTCTATCCTGGAGAGTATTTTAAGGAGCAAGTAGATAACATTATATCAAAATGGAAAAATATGAGCAAATATTTTATGAAAAATTTAAAAGTAAGAATAAAATATGTAGGTAACAATATCTCAAAATACAGGGAATTTTACTAGATGAAAATTATCTGAAAATTGAGCTTTGTTCCTGAATCTATTCTTTTTGTGTAATAAAAAAAACTTACCTGATTGGTTTACTCTCTCTTTAAAACAACCATTTTGTGGCACCACAGAATTCTAGGGTTGAAAAGACTAAAAAAATTCAGGTTATCCGTTACCCAGCTTTAAGAGAGGACCCATCAAAACATTCCACTCAGGTGAGAATGGACTCTCTTCCAAATGTTCTCTGTTTCTGTACAGAAGAGAGAATGATCCTGTGTTATGAATATATATCAAATCATGTGTTGAGTACTTCTAGATTATTACATGAAGGATGCCAAATACAAAGGACGCTTTGCTCTTTTCTCTGTCAGGTCCTTAGAAGACATTTTGTTTTCCACCAGGCTGGTGAATGACCTTTCACATGTTACCATTGTGCTGTGACTGAGTTTGTTTTCCATGAATGATGCCATCTAAAATGGCTTCATGGCATAGTGACTTAGCTCAGAAAGTGTCCATTGGAAAAAGAGACATGATTTCCATAGCAGTAGCAGTAGCATAAAGATAATGAAGCTTGAGGAAGCAGTACTATAGTTGCTTTAAAGAACACATTTTTTTTTTTTAAATTAGAGGGTCCTAAGTCTCTTGAATGTATAGTAAAATATATCAAATAATTCACAGTGAACATTATGCTTTGTATTCTGTTTTAAAGGGAAGGAATAACGTTTCAACACAGTGTGCCCTGTTTTTCACTCATATGATCCATTCATTGAATTAGGAGACATTTCTTCACATAATGTAGGAAATGTGAAGGGGAAACTAGATTAAAAATGCCCATGATATTCATTTCTTTGATGAAGTTATTTTTATTTTTTATTTTTTTTAAATTTTTTTAAAAATTTATTTATTTATTTATTTATTTATTTTTGGCTGTGTTGGGTCTTCGTTTCTGTGCGAGGGCTTCCTCTAGCTGTGGCAAGCGGGGGCCACTCTTCATCGTGGTGTGCGGGCCTCTCACTATCGTGGCCTCTCGTTGTGGAGCACAGGCTCCAGATGCGCAGGCTCAGCAGTTGTGGCTCACGGGCCCAGCTGCTCCGCGGCATGTGGGATCTTCCCAGACCAGGGCTCGAACCTGTGTCCCCTGCATTAGCAGGCAGATTCTCAACCACTGCGCCACCAGGGAAGCCCGATGAAGTTATTTTGATAGGCCATCAGTAAATTCTTTTACCCTCACCTATGTTCCTTCTCTTATAAAGTAATAGTGTCTTTCTGGTCCTTCTTCCCATCCGGACATGGAAAACAGTTGATCAATGACTCTTGGTATTTGGCTGTTGGACCTAAGAGGTAGCATCTATGGAGTGCCAGGGATGGTGACAAAGCAAATACTTTCTTATGCTCAGATATAGCTCTTAACCAGCTGGAGAAAGATAAACCTCCCATTTTCACAGTGACGAATGATCAAGCCTGTATGGTACCAAGTCTGAACTTCGTTGTATAGCCCGGAAATGACTCCATTCCCTCTAGCTGATGTCCTGCAGTATGAGGGCAGGAGTTAGGGTTCCTGACTTCTCCCTTATGATTGGCAGCTATCAGAGCTGCCTTTGGAATGTCCCTCCGAGTTGCCCTGGCCAGAGGGACAGATTTGTCCTCTGACTTCTCACCAATCCAGGTTCCCTACCTACTCCTTAAGTCCTTTTAGGTCCACCATGACTTTGTAGTTCTCTCTTTTCTGGTATTTTTTTCTCTTTCAGTTTATCTGTAGTTGGAGTTAATGCCCAGGCACTCTCCCATAATCCTAATAATTATTATCTGTAAAATTAAGTAATTGAAATATTTTCCCTTGATAGTTCTCTGATTATACATCTTTAAATTTCACTTCCCATTCATTCGCATCTATAAAAATCATCATGGTAATAAAAATGGTGGAAGAAAACACAGAATTAAATCTTCATAATCTTGGGCTAGGCAACGATTTCTTAAACACAGCAGCAAAAGCACGAGCAATAGAAGAGAAGGTTGTTAACTTGGATTTCATCAAAATTAAAAACTGTTTTGCTTTAAGGGACACCATCAGGAAGATGAAAAGACAGCCTATGGACTGGGAGAAAATATTTGCAAATCACATATTTGAACATATATCCAGACTATATCCAAACTATATATATCATATATTTGAACATATATCCAGACTCTCACAACTCCATAATAAAATGACAGTACAATTTTTAAATGGGCAAAGGATAAGAATATACCAACAAGCATATGAAGATGCTCAACATCATTAGCCATTAGGGAAATGCATATCACAACCACAATGAAATATTACCTCACATTCACTAACATAGCTCTAATAAAAAAGACAGACAATAGCAAGTGCTGTCAAGGTTGTGGAGAAATTGGAACCCTCATACATTGCTGGTGGGAATGTAAAATGGTACAGCCACTCTGGAAGACAGTTCGGCAGCTCCTCAAAATGTTAAAACACAGAGTTACTGTATGACGCAGAAATTCTACTACTAGGTATACACCTATGAGAATTGAAAAGAAGTCTAAACAATAACTTATACATGAATGCTCATAACAGTATTATTCATAATAGCCAGAAAGTGAAAACATTCTAAATGTCCATCAACAGATGAATGGACAGACAAAATGATGTATATCCATACAATGGAATATTATTTGGCCATAAAAAGGAATGAAGTACTGATATATGCTACAACATGGATGAACCTCAAAAACATTCCAAGTAAAAGAAGCCAGTCACAAGAGACTACATATTGTATGATTCCATTTATATGAAAAACACAGAATAAGCAAATCTATAGTGACAGAAAGTAGATTAATGGTTGACCAGGGTTTGTGGGAAAGGGAGGGAAAAGAATGAGAAGTGACTGCTAAATGGGTATGGAGTTTCTTTCTGGAACAATGAAAATGTTTTAAAATTAGATTATAGTAATGGTTTCACAATTCTGTAAATATGCTAAATACCATTGAATTGTATACTTACACACATTTAAACAGGTGAACTTTATGGTATAAATTATATCCCAATAAAGCTGTTAAAAATAGTTATGGTATAATAACATGAAACAATGACATTAAGTAATACTTTATGATTTATTATTTTCCTTGTGGAACAGAATGATGAGGTTATAAATAACAACATTTAAAAAAAAATAAAGGCAAAAACACACATATTGAATTTTGGCAGTGCCTAGGTGTTTAGATGCTATTCAGTAAAGCACTGCATGTCAGAACAGAGGAGATTACCAGAAGGTTATTTAAAAGAATCTGGTGCAGGGTGCCAATCTCAATTACAAGTGGGTGCTTAACCTATTTTTACTAATCAGGATTGGATGGGGTAGAGGTGAGATGCCAATAGGGCCATTGTGCTTTAAAAAAATTATGGTATGTGTTGGTGGTAAAGGGATTAAAAAATCATAGATTTGGTATAGACCACAACCATGGGTGCATACTTTATGTAGAGAAGTTTTTCTCTGTAAACCAGGGTCAATTCTCATCAGTATTTTGAGGAGAGAGTACTTATTAAAAAATGAAAATTTATCAATCCCACCCTAGACCTATGAATATCTTTACAGGGTAGGGTGATAAAAGATTGAAGGAATTTTAATAATGTTGCTAGGTGATTCTTTTTTTCTCTCCATCTTTATTGAGTTATAATGGACAAATAAAAATTGTATATATTTAAAGAGCACGACCTGGACTTGACATTTTGATATACATCTACATTGTGAAATAGTTGCCTCAACAAGCTAATTAACATATCCATCACCTTACATAGTTAACCAGGTAATTCTTTAAAAAAATTTTATTTATTTATTTGGCTGAGCCAGGTCTTAGTTGCCGCACGTGTGATCTTTGTTGCGGCATGCAGGATCTTCAGCTGTGGCATGTGAACTCTTAGTTGCAGCATGTGGGATCTAGTTTCCTGACCAGGGATTGAACCTGGGCCCGCTCTATTGGGAGTGAGGAGTCTTAGTCACTGGACCACCAGGGAAGTCCCTAACTAGGTAATTCTTATGCAACTAAGTTTGAGAACACTGATACAAAGCAGAAGGGCCAAATTTATTTAAAAATTTAATGCCATTCCAATAGAAATTCCTACAGGGCTTTTTGTAAAAATGCACAAAAGAGCACAGCAATTCTACTGTAAAGTGCAGTCATATATTTTAGTGAAACACTTGCATATGTGTACACAGATATTCTTTACAGCATTGCTGGGTGTAGTAAAAATTGAGAAACAACCGAACTGTCCACTAGTCAGGGAATGGATAAGTTAACTGTAGATTATTGCTATTTGACAGTTAAAATGAAATGCTTGCATCAGTATGCATATATCAATATGAATAGACTTGTAAAACAAAATATTCTATGTAAAAAGTAAATTACTAAAAGATATGTACATACGATATAGAATAAATGAAACTTAAAAACCAAATAATACTATACATTAATTCCGGCATACACATGTGGTAAAATTATGCAGTCTTGCATGGAATTGATTCCCCCGAACTTCAGGACAGCTCTGGAGAAAGAAGAGAGAGAAGGCATGGGGTGGGATTAGTGCTTTAGCTGTATCTGGAATACTTTATTAAAAGAGTAAATAAATGTGAAGCCAAGATGAACTAATGTTAACATCTGTTAGGCCTGGGTAGCAAATAATTAACTTCTGTTATATTTGAAATTCAAAAAACAAAATCAATAAACAAAAATTGATTTGTAGAATTTTCAATACTGATCAACTCTTTTAAATGAGCTGACACAAAGCCCTATACTTAGTTTAACTTAGTTTAAATCCTCCCATCAATATTTGCCATACCTGAAAGCTGGACAGATGGCAAATATAGTATAATTTCTCCTTAACAGATGGGTGAACTGGAAGGTTTAATTACTTTCTCCTAGTTACATAGTAAGTAGCTCTGGAAATAAAATATTTTGGTCAATAACTTGGGGGTTTGGCCACCACATAGAATGTCAGAACACAATGCTAAACCTTTATAGTTTCTACTATGAGACAACATAACATATTCACATATATGTTCTGTTACATATATAAAACAGAAAACCTGTATCTTCATGTATAATCAGACACTATAGAACAGGAAAATATTCTTAAAATTTTGGGTTTTCTTATGACCGCTGCTGTAAATGAGCTTTTCCATTCTGACATATTCCAAATACATGATAACTTATTAATCATTTTTTAAATGGCTTTTCACATTAACAAAAAAAGCCAAGAGTAAATCAGGTGTCTTACCAGAGCATTTGATTTTCCTACTCCAAAAATGGGTATTCAGGGCAAAGAGCATCTGGCTTATATTCAGAAGACATAAATTTTCTTCTCAAGTCTTCCACTGGCCACTGTGGTCGGCATCAATTCTTTGAATCTTCCAGGGTCTGTGAAAGATATATCCGGTTAAGAGAACAGCATTAATCTTAAAATATGTTGCTTGTTTGGAATATGATAAAGAGCTTGCTGGGGCTGGAAAGACGTGTTTATGGAAGGCCATAGTAGGAGATGAGACTGGGGAAGCTTTGGGTCTTAACTATGCAGCAGCTGTAGACTTTTTGAGGAATGGTGCAGTGTTCTCTTCATTATGCTTTGCTTGGGAATATTGTCATTCAGTAATTGCAAGCAGTGGATGAAGAAACCATGCAATATCAAGTCAACCAAATAGAGATTTATTTTGCTCACAAAGCAAGGAATCAGGAGGTGGACAGGCCAAAGCAGGTGTAACCTCTCCAGATAGTTATCAAGGACTCGGGTTCCTTGTAGCTTCCTGTTTCACCAGCCTTAGCTTCAGGCTTTTGTCCTTATTCTTTCAGGATAGCTGTTTCACCTCTAGGCAGGAAGAAAAGGGAAACTCAAAAGGCAAAAGTTCATTCCAACTAAACAGTAACACAATAGCTTTGATGGAAGCACCACCTAGTAGACTTCTGTGTACACTTATGAAATCTTTATGATAATTAAGGTACCAAATATTTCTAGTAGGTGAATGAGAACTTTGTCACCTGAATAAATCAAAGTTCATTTAGCAAGGGAAAACTAGATACTCGAGAGGCAACTAGCAGCATCTGCCACAATTTCTTGATTCATAAACTCTCCTCAGGGTGCCCTTCCAAGTGGTTTTCCCAGTTCAACTTGGTGGACCCCAGGAGAGCTTGGAGGGAGAGAGCCAGGGCAAAAGCTTGCTTTGGGATAGCTTCTGGCCTGTCTGCCTTGGCTGGCAGTATGACACAGAGGCGAGTGTGGTTTTGAGAGTCAGACTAGGGTTCAAATCCCAGCTCCTTCCACCAACTCATTGCGTGGCTTTGAATGATTTAGTTCAATGGATATTTATTAAGTACCAGCTATGTGCCAGGCACTCTGCCATTCCTTGGGCATATGGCAGTAAAAAGGGCAGACACAGTCCATCCCTTCACAGAGCTTACTTTCTGGTGGTGACTGAGCCTTTTCTATAAACAGGAGTTGTGGTAAGGATAAATTTAGTTCTTATAGCATGTAAATGCTAGTTAAATGGTAATTGTTCAGAAGCTGTCCTAGATTTGGTTTCATTCTACTGAAACTAGTACTTACATTTGGGAGCTTGGATCTCTCCACTAGAAGTTCTGCTTGCTTTTGGAGTAATCCCAGGAGTCCTGGGCTTTTTTTGGAGCTAATTAAGGCCAACTATCTTCTCTCTCCCTCCACAGTGACCCTAAACCTCATTGGGTTAAGAGCACATGACCTAGTTTCTTCCCTCTGGGGGAAGAAAGTTCTCAAATATCTTCTTGGAATCTCAGAAATTCCCTGCCTCTGAAAATCCTTCTATTTTGAAGTTGCTCAGGGACTGGAGCATACTTCCCCACCCCTCCCTGCTCTGTGGGTAACTCTGGTTTCCTTTTCTAAGAGCAGGAACCTGAGAATGATCCTAGCACTCCAAAGACATTAGGATGCCTGGGATGCTGGACTTGATCCTAGATTATGGGACTTTGATTCTAGACCGCATGATTCCTGATTTCTCCCAATGGTCTAAGGAAATGCTGGGAAGATCAACAGTTCTAATTCTCCTTGTCATTTCTTTTGCCTTTGATTACATCCAAAACATATTGGAATATTATAACGATTACCTCTTACTAAGTAACTGCTATGAGCTAGGTACTTTTTCTGTATTATCTCATTTAATAACCTTGTGATTATTCCCATTTTACAGAAAGGAAACTGAGTCTGCAGAGATGACTTGCACCCTGTCCAAGGTCACTTGACTCACAGTGGGTGGAGTTGGGATTCACACCCAGCTCTGACTTCACACCCCATTTTATAAACCACTGTGCTATACTGTGGTTGTTTTTGGAATTACCTATTCTTGTGAAATATTTATCACAGCCGTCTTTGGACACAGTTTTGTGGAAATCCCAAATACCATAATGGTCAGCTCTATTTCCCTTTTAAAATTCACAATTCAGTGATATGTCCAGGAAAAGTGGCTGCTGTTGCCAAGCTCCTGGCTTCTCTGCCTTGAGCCTGGCTCTTTGCTTGCCGGCCTGGCTCAGTGGGCAGTTGCCAGTTCTGAGAGCTTGGTGCACACTGTGTCCTGATGGAGACCAGAGCCGGGCTCAGTACGCAGTTGCTTCTCTAGGACTGCCTTCCGCAGGGACCCTGGAGTCCTTCCCCTTTCTCAGTCCAGAGTTAGTTGTGTCTGAAATGTGCTTGGATGGGTACTTCCAGTGCATACCTCTGAAATGTTAAGTGAGCTGAGGGATTAGGAATGGAGGAAAGGCAAAACAAAACATTCTATGAATGTCTAAAAAGTGTGTCAGAGGCATTTCTGCTAAACTTTCTGATACTCCATTCCTAGCCCTGTGGTGCTTTCTACCAAATATTGCACGTTTTATACATATTTATACTAAAAATTATTTGCTTACCTAAAATTCAAATTTAATTGGGTGGCCTGTATTTTAACTCCAATGAACACTGTGTTTATTATGCTCGTGACTGACTGGACCTGGGTTCTTCTTCTCTGACTACGTTACATTCCTCCCCATATGTGATGATGCAAACATGTCCAAACCCTGTCGTTGAAGAACCAGCTCAAATGCTGCCTCTTTCCTGATTCCCCATCCTTCCAATCAGAAGTCATATTTTCTTCCTCTGAATCCTATAGCTTGCCTCTAGTTTTATTTGTGTGTTTGATATATAGTTGTGTAAGCATTTCTCAGAGTGAAGCTGAGACCTAGATGCTTCTGGTGAGTGACGTTAGGTGACAGACCTCTCCCCTTCTATCGATTCGAATTCATTGATATTCAACAGAAACTAAAACTGTTTGAGGTCTGTCCTCAGTAGGAGTTCATATATCGGCATCTGAGGTGGCCCTTAAGAGGCTTGTCCTGCAGGGGGAGAGAAGTACAGCCCTGAGGGGAGGGGTCTGGAATGGTGAGCCACCTCAGAACCTTCATATTGGGGTTGGTATCCTTGGTTTGTCTCTGCTAGAATTTTACGTATATGAATCTTTCTTCAAATGTGTGTTTAAGATTTTTTTTTTTTTTTGTATATCTGTTTTCTAATTTTGCCTAATGTGGGAATTAGGGATAAATCAGTTTCTTAAAATGTTGTCTAGAACTTTTATATTCTTTTCTTGCCTGTGGAAGCGATCACAAATAGTTTGAAAATCATCAATTCCTTGGACATTTTCTATAATTTGTATATAAAAACTAAAGGGGCCTGGAACCATATTCTGGAGATAATCTTTAACAAAATTTTAAATTCTTTTCATAATCATTGATCTATTCAGGTTGTCTGTATTTTCTTGATTGAATTTTGGAAGTTGGAATTTTTTTTTCTATAAGCATATCATTTTTATTCACACTTTATTTTTCATAAAATTGTATGTACATATTTTTAGCAATGGGAGAAAATCTCCTCTATACCTGTTGATTTGTCTCCTTGCTCATTCTTAATTTTTCCTAAAGCTTATTTTTATCAAAGGATTTTCTCATGGATTTGTTTTTAATTGTCTTTTTCCATTTTTTAATTTATTAAAGTATATTTTCACCTTTAATTACTTCTTTTTGTTCTTTAGGTTTGCTTTACCTTCTAATTTATTGAAATTGTATGCTTAGTTCTTTCATTTTCATTATTTCTTGATTTAATAATGAAAGATTATATATTGATAAGTATAACCAAAAACAGTTTAAACCATCTCCCATAATTAAAAAAAATTAAATACAGTGTTATTTTCTCAAATGATGTTGAGCAACGTAAAGACAAGAAAAAAAAGGTTTATAATCCGAATACCAAGTTTAACAAATTTTAACCTTTTGGGGCATATCCTTTTGGATTGTTCTCTTTCCTTTTCTCTCTGTACATATATTTTTTAAAATGGCATCATGCTGTATGCAATTTTACATTTCTATAATTTTTAGATAATATTTTAATGTTATAACATTAAAATCTATTTAATCATTGTTAATAGTTGCATAGTTTTCCACAGTTTGGATATACTGTAATTTATTTAAACTTCCACCACTGATGAATATTAAAGTTACTTCCTCTTTCCTATGTTAATATTTTCTCTGTTTAATACGGGCTGAGAAAGTAATAAGGTAGGAACCAATAAAAATACTGCATTGGAGATGATTGTACATACCACTTTGTGCTGCAACCTTATTATTTCTAATTTTATTTTCT
Source organism: Balaenoptera ricei (assembly GCF_028023285.1). Classification (NCBI taxonomy): domain Eukaryota; kingdom Metazoa; phylum Chordata; class Mammalia; order Artiodactyla; family Balaenopteridae; genus Balaenoptera; species Balaenoptera ricei. The sequence continues at coordinate 78,253,667 of NC_082641.1, forward strand.
GCAGTGTCAACATAGATTAAAGTTATAATATTGCATCTTTTGGTCTCCTTACCTCCCCCTTTTCTTTTTGCTGCCTTTTATCCAAGTAAACTTCCATCTAATTTGCAATCTAAACACCATTTCACCTTTTATAGGTCATGTATTCTTAATTTTATTGGGGGCATGAAGCACATGTTTTCTAACATTTACTTGTATTTCGTATATAGTAGGTAATTTTTAAATTTTGATTTTTTAAAAGTCTTGAATGTTGTCTTCAATTTATTATGCCACAGAATATTTTTATAAGCCCATCTCAGTATTGTTTCTCTCTGTTTCTCATTTTTGTGTAAACCGTGGGATACCCAGTGCCCACAAACTGGTAGGTTAGACTTCATCTTTCTTTTTTTTTTTTTTTTTAAATTTTATTTATATATTTATGGCTGTGTTGGGTCTTCGTTTCTGTGCGAGGGCTTTCTCTAGTTGCGGCAAGCGGGGGCCACTCTTCATCGCGGTGCACGGGCCTCTCACTATCGCGGCCTCTCTTGTGGCGGAGCACAGGCTCCAGACGCTCAGGCTCAGTAGTTGTGGCTCACGGGCCTAGTTGCTCCGCGGCATGTGGGATCTTCCCGGACCAGGGCTCGAACCCGTGTCCCCTGCATTAGCAGGCAGGTTCTCAACCACTGTGCCACCAGGGAAGCCCAGACTCCATCTTTCTTAAGCTTGATATTAGTTCTTTTGTTGGTTAACAGATTCCTCTCCTGCAGACTGCAAAGAGAAGGAAGGGAGATGGACACCTGGGTAGTCCAGTAGAGGAATGTTGATTGTGCAGTGTTTTCTCTCCATATTTGGTGAAGGTGCTGTGCAGGTGTCAGATTTCTGGGTCCAGCTTTCTTGACTGCCTGTTTCTTAGCCAGCTTGCCTCTTGCTTTATATAAGCTGCAGCGTGCCCAGCTGCAATCTTACTGCTTGGTATGGCCTCTGTAATAATTTGGGGGCTTCAAGAAATTCCTTTCAAATGCCAGTGATTTGCCTGGGCAAATTGAAACACAAATTGAAGGAGTGTGTTTGCTCTCTGCTGTCTTAGAACGTTCAGCCATCAGGTCTTGTCCTTATGAATAAGTGACTATGTGCTGGAGAATTTCAGAGTTATTCCTTGACTGGTCTTATTTGCTTTTTATCTGATCTACTCTCTATATAGCTGAAACTCCTGTAAGTTTCTGCTTTGTGGATGGTTATCGCCATGGTTTCTAATTGGAAGGTGACTTTCTCTCATCTTTTATAACCCTTTGAACATTGCAGTGGAAATCTGAGAATAGGGGGTGTGAGGCATTTATGCTTTGATTCATATATCCAGTTCTTTTAATATTATCCTGTTGACTTGAATGTAACAGACATTCAAAGAACAGCTAATGACTAAACAAAGAATGAATATCATCTTGAGCTTAAAGGGTACTAATTGTCATATGACTTTTGTATTATTCTTCATATGTTGAAAACTTTGAGGTTTCTTTATACTTCTAGATACTTCAAATGGTAGTAATGGCAATCAGGTTCTGATTAGAAAAAAAATTGGGACTACTCTTGAAATAAGCTTAACTATTTATTCCTTCACTTGTAAAATAACTTTTGACTTTGTTCCTTCAAAGTGCAGTCTCTGTGTTAGGTACAATGGACGTAAGGATGACTATATGGTTCCTACCCTCCTGCAGGAACCTCACATATAGTTTACTGGCAGCAACTGCTTTTATTCCCTTTTCCAGGTCAATCATCAGAATTGTTTTTTGAAAATGAAAGTACTCAGGATAATAGAATATCTTTTTCTCTCTGGCAGTGGGGGTCTTGTTTATTTGAGTAACTCAGTGAAGGAATTATTTTACCAGGGGCTTACAAGAGATTGGGAGAACGTTTATCTCACTAATCCTGGGGTAATGGAGGGAGAATTTCCTCCTCTCTTCTATGGTTCCTAGACTCAGTGAAGTCAGGAAAGTTAAACTTGACTGAATTTACAATTTCTTTTAAGTATTTTGTTGTTAAATATGTATGGTTTTTCATTTTATTAATCACTGGAATCTATGCAATCATATATTCATTTTAAGTATGACTATATTTCTATCCACATATATAATAGAAGACATAGATAACTTCCACTTCTGGAAGATAGGCATTTTATTTTTGAACTTTCTACATGCTAGGCAGTGCATATCACTAATAGAAAATATTTTGCCAACTAGGAATAGAGACATGGATCCTTCAGAGCCAGGCATGTGGGTTTTATCAAATGTAGTAGACATTTGTGGATTTTGTCTGCCTAACCTCATTTAACCTTTCTTTGGCTAAAATTACCCTGGCTTTTCACTATGCCATCTCAGCTTGGTGGGGCTATCAAATGAGGTACCTCCTTACCCAATGCATGAGAACATGACTCAGACTCTACAGATGGGACTTTGTTTTTTTTCCTGAGAATTACTGTCTCATAAAACTGTTGTGAGGATTAAGTGAGTTAATGCATGCAAGGTACTTAGAAGCATTAATGGCACAGGGTAAACAGTATACAAGTGTGAATTTTATTATTAAGCAGAGTGACAGAAGATTAGAAAGTGATTAGAGTTGGAACATTCTGCCTGGCTGCCCTAAGACACACTCGTAGTTCCTCTACCTCGATCTCCAGAGTGACCTAGTTCTGTCATTTCCTCCAAGGCCAGATTATAAAGCATTTCCTCCAATTCTATGAGCTACCCTGTATCCTTCTGATAAATTCATTTTGTCTCAACTTTCTCTCCTTGCGATCCAAGAATCTTGATGGATACAGAGAAACTTAGTGAAGCTCCAAACATTGGAATTAAGTAATATTCTAAAATTTAAAAACTTACTTATATTTACTTTGGAGTGTGTTTTCTTATTCCTTCTGAATATGGTGCTCTATTGTTCTGGGAAATTATGTCAAGCAAAATAATAAAATAATAGTAGGATTATCTGGCATAGAAAAAGCTGAGACACGCAAAATGATGGAAATAAATGTGCTCATAGTAGTATTAATTTTTAAAGAAAACTCACCATCATGACCATTAAAATTTTATATACCAGATATGGCTTAAGAGATTTACAGATATTATTTCTAATCTCTATAGCAAGTCTGCAAATAGTATTAACCTCGTTTTATGGATGGGAAAGCTGAATGTTTGAGGCTTGTCCATTAGTTAGCAGCTAACGAGAATTCTAACCCAGTTCTACTCACTACAAAGCCTGTATTCTCTCCTACAATGACACACTTTAGTTTTCTTAAATTGTGAAAATCTGTTTCTATGTTTGGATGTTAAGTTGAAAATTTTAAATGGTGTTTATTCATTCTTTCATTAAATATTTATTGAGTGACCATGTGGGTAAGGTCTCCATGAATGTATATAAATATAGCCTCAGAGGATATGTTTTATGAAACGGGGATGGCAAAATGTAGAAGAAGGAACTTTGTAGTTATTTAGATTAAATGTAAAATATGTCTACTAGTCAAGGGAAAGGATGATAGCTATTTTTAATTTTTGTTTTCACATAATCCACTCAAAATTTATTTCAGTTGACTCCAGAAAAATTTTATTTTTCTTCTTCCCTTAATCTCGATCTATTCTACTCATCTAACATACATTCATATAGTGGTGTGTTTAGAAACCTTTCTAAGTTCTAGAGAATTTTAGTTCACTTAATTTTAGGGCATTTCTATGCAGTAATAATGTAAAGGGTGTTACTTGATGAAGAGAGCTGGAAACTTCTAGAAACTGGATAGAGTCCCAAATATACCAATCCTGCTGTTACAGTCTTAGACACATCTGTATAGTGCCAGAGATGAATAGTTACCATCCTAGCCTCCAAGGAGCTAGAATCTAATGATTGTATAGAAACTTTCATAGCATCTATGCACAAATCAGGCAACCACTTTATTCTTACCTTTTCTAGCACTCATAATGGGGGTCTTGCAGAAAAGTGCAGAATACTGTAAATTTTAATCTTTTTCTTCCCTTCAATCTCACACTACATACTATACCTCTTTAGCAATAGAAGGAAAGAGGTTAAATAAGCTGCCCCCATTGACGGTGGAGTTTACTTAGTTTGTGCAGAAGAAATTTTCTGTGTGCTCAGAGATATCAATGTTTGCTTTCCATGTAATGGAAAAAAACCCATAAAGGTAATGAGTAGATACTCCTGCAGCTGAAATGCCAAAGAAGCATAACCAGACTTTGGTTCTACCCATGCTGGAAGGTTTTGTATATTGAAATTCATTACTAATGATTCATTTTATTTTAAAGACTTGGTCTACATGAGATTGTATATGAAAAATCTATGCAGTTGGACTGTAATATTTCTGTGAAAACTTAAATTGGTAAAAGAAGATAAAAGAAATTCATAAAAGCATGAAGCTAGATAGAGAGTACAAATGCCTGAATAAATGATTCAGGACAAAACAGACTAAGCAGTACCTAAGTGTGAGCTTTTATTATCATTAAACAGAGTGGCAGAAGGTTAGAAAGTGGTTGGAACACCACTTGGAACATTGGAAAGTTGGAACATTCTGACCACCCGTGTCAGCTTCCTGAAGAAACTTAAAAACAAACAAACAAAAAACAACACTGTATTTTTCTTGTAACTGCTTTTGATACAGTAACATATACGGTCTCCTTTTAATTTCTTTTCAGCCACTTTTTATTGGTGGTGAAGGGTAGAGATCAATTATAATAAAAAATCAAGTTATGGCTAGTTTTATGTTTCTCAATCTGTCCTATTCTCTTGCAGCTCCTTAGGGTGCTAGCTAAGAGTGTCACTGGGCTCCCATGGGAGAATGTGGGCTCTGTGTGTTCACAGTGGGAACCAGGCTGTACAAGAGTGTATCCCAGAAGCAGCACCAACTGCCCGTTGGATTAGAGATCCCTCAGGTGGAAGTGGTAGAACTGAGAAGCCCAGGCACTCAGAGCACCTCCCCAAACCACAGCCTCCCAGGTCAGTGATTCCAAACTTGGCTGAGGTTTAAAAGATGCAGACTCCAGAGATCCAGCCAAACATTCCACACTGGCGTATCCAAGAGTGGATCCTGGAAATCTGCCTTCTTAACAAGTCACCTGAAGATCAGCTAGGATTCCCCACTACCATTCTAAGTCCCTTGTGAGGAAGGAGCAGCCCTCCCTGTTTGCTCCACCTGCACGATTGTTGCCATGTATGGCACAAGAATGGCCACCAATGTGTTGTGGAAGAGTAAGGCCTGTCTTCAGGGCAAGCTTCTCAGTGTATCCACCTCTTTTAAGACTCCATCCGCTTCTCTCAAATTGACAGCTTTGCTGCACAGTAATCTGAATTTGACATTTTCATCCACTTTCCCATTTTCTGGCTTGGCTTTGCCCTGGCCATTTATTAGGTGGCTAGTGACCATGTACCTTAAAGATAAATATTGTTGTATAATAATTTCAGTAATTAGTGGAGGTTCCAGAAAATGGAAGTGCAACTTTACCTATTGAAGTGCCAAAACTTTAAAAAAAAAAAAAGCGTTAAAACTCCTCTGCTTTCATAAACAAAGTATTGAACCTTTGTATGTTTCTTGATGATTCAGAATTGTCATTAAAATATGATTTATTTTACTGTGCTATGCAATATATTAAGGAAGTCATTGAGGTAGATAGACCATTTTCTCCTGCATTTTTGTCTTAGGTTGTTGTTACTGGTTTTGGTTTGCCTGTGTGCTGCCATTAGCTCTGCCTTTTCCTTGAAGGCCAGCTGTATCTGTGCCGCTGTCAGTATTTTGCCTGGGCAGTACACAGCCCTTCATTTTTCTGTTTCTAATATTTGCGGGCTGTAGTACCACATAGCCAAACTGCTGAGAGCTAGGTCTTAATTAGAATGAGCTGGATTCTGGGCAGATGTCTGGCAATCTTTCCTGGGAATAACTATCCAGCTCCGGGAGAAGAATGTCGTGACATGTATTTGGCTGCTCAAGAGGTCTTGTTTACTTGTTTGCTTTGTTTACTGTGCATGGTTGTGTCTCAGAGGACTCTGAATTGTTGGAGTGGTTAGTTCTGAATAGCTGAGGAACTATTGTCTATAGACACTATTATTGTCTGTAGTGTAAAACTTGGAACGAGTTCCTGTTTCACATGCTCAGACTAGAAAGAAGCAATGTCCAGTTGGAATGCGGAGCAAACACAGTCAGATCATTGATTTTTCTTTCCCTCTCAGGATAGCAGCCATGCTGTTCCTGGACCGCAGCAGGAAGGAGACCTGACTTCTCTCCTTCCTATTATTTTGCCCCCAGAAAAATTGCTTGGCAACTCTCACAACCACACAAACCCTTGTGTGCTTGGTAGCTTAGAAAAATGCAACTCTTTTTAACGTGCTGATAATCACAGCAAAGAAAAGCATCTGCAGGGTTACCTTATGGGAGCAAAGGACTAATGTGCAATCTCCAAAGAAAACTGCCACTGCCCTGGCTGCTCTCCTGAGCAAGGTGACTGGTGCCACAAAGCGGCCATGGGAGAGACACACTGCTTTGGTACAAGAGGAAGGACGTTCCTGACTTATGGGCTCAGTCACAGTAGCTCTCTTGGTGGTGACAAGTAGGGCCACCGCTTATAGGAGACATATTTACCAAAGCGAGTAATTGATGCATATATACCTTTGAGGTCAGTGAGAAGGGCTTCCTTCTGGCTTTCTGCTCTTTGCCATTAACACCGTAAATCCACCTGCCCAAAATGATAGCCATCACCAAGCATTCTTGGCTTCTTTATTTTTTTTATCTCTGTGAATCTTACTTTCCCTCTTTCTCTCTCTTTCTTCCTGTGTCTCTCTCCTTTGTTCCTTCTTCCTTTCGGTCCTAATCCCAAAGTATATTTTTTTAAACTACATGATCACTCAGTGCACATTGGCTGAGTGTAAAGAGAAGGAAAACTGTTTTAATGACCATCGAGCTTTCAGTGTCTATAGTCAGGATGACACAGGCTGCACTAAATGGGATGGTATCCATGGTGAGGGGGGCAGAATGCGCCAGGCTTTTGTGTCAAAGGGAGATGAAACACATGTCATATGTCTGGACATATTTGAAGTCAGCGGTTTCAAAGTTCTGATCCTGAGTTTATCTTTATTGATCAGCTTGCAAGGCAGAATCAGAATATATCAGAACAAGTGGCAAAATGGGATAGAGCTTCAAAAAGACTTAAAAATAAAACCAGAGAAAAATGGGTTAGAATAAAATTAATTAATAATTAAATTAATGTTTCTGTTTAGTTGTAATGTCAGTGACTATTTTTTAAAAAATAATTAAGCAGTTAATTTCAGCTTTTAAGGGACAAATTTTAAATCCTAACCATGACTCACAATGAAATAATGTGCCAACTTGTACACGTTCGTAATCTTGTATTAACGATGTTGTAAGAGAAAAGTTTAGAACCTTTGCAAAAGAGGTGTTTTGTTTTTCAAATATTGAGTTAATTTCAAATATTGACTTTTAAATTTTGTTGTCAGATTTGTTGTGAAAAATTATTGCGTTTTTACACGTTTAAGGTTTTCTAATCTGTGAGCTTCCGCTCAGTTATTGGTGGGAGAAGATTCAGGTTCCTGTTGGGGCTTTTTTGCTTTATAGAGGTAATTGCAGCTGTTTGTGGAGAAAGGCTCACCTCATAACCCCTCACCAATTTATCCAGGGACTAAATATTGTCCTTTGTCAGCTAGCTGCCATATGCCTTTTTAATGTGTATTATTTAAGATTTGTTTTTCACAAGGTGATACTTAGAGACAAGGATAAAATGACATTGAACGTAAAAGAAGAAAGTATTGGTAAAGAAATATTCAAAATACACAGAACATTTGCCTTCATAATTTGTAGTTTGATTTTATGATACCTGTGATTCACTTTCAATTCTATTATGATCCTTAGATGTATATGCCTTTTTGAAGCCAGATATAGAGTAAGCGTGGAGAGTATAGAATCAAGGGATTCTGGAGTCTGATTGCTGAGTTCCATTCTGGCATCACCCTTAGTTATGTGATCTTGAAACATTATTTAACTCTTCTGTGCCTTATTTTTCTCCTTTAAAAAAGGAAATAATAAAACTGTTTTCCTCATAGGATTGTTGTGAAATTATAGATCATGAATTTAAAGCACATAGCTCAGTTCCTTACATGTAGTTAAGATGCAACACACGTCTGTAACTACTGCTTAGGTTGTTCTGGCTGCAAATTAATTTCTTTTCAAATTCTGACAAAATAAAGGCACTTCCAAAATTAACTGAAAAGGCAGTTGTCCTTGAAAGAGGCCTACAAGTGGCATAAAATTTAGGTGGATTGAACACAATAAACAAAGGAAAGCAATAAAATCTACTTCACAGGCATTCAATAAATATTTGTTGTATTAGAGAGGATTGGTTACTAGGTATTAGGAACGCATAGATTCATAGACTCTTTGGGTTGGGTGTGAACATGTAAGTAAATATCATCCTTTCCAACTGCCTCATTCAGTGTTTTCTTCTCCCCTACTGTTTCTCGCAGAGTAGACATTCATCCCAACACTTGAACCCTTCCACTTATGGCAACCCATCCATGAGGAGCCAGATCTTATTACTAGAAAGATCTCTTAGGTTGGGCTGAAGTCTACTTCTCTTGCTCTCACTCATCCTTCCTGATTTGGCTTCTGTGGCTCTTCATATGTCAGTGACTCACAAGTCTGAATATACATATTTTCTATATTCTCCATTTCCTTCATTTCCCAGATGAAAATCCCCAGTTCCTTCAACCTTTCTCAAATGACATGATTTCAAGTCCTCTTATGTTATGATTGATAAACTTTGAAACTGGACTTGCTTCAGTTAGAAATTGTATTTTGCTACAAACCAACAGGGACCACCAAACTAGAGGCTTAAAACAGGTAGAGGTTTATTTTTCTCTCACATAGAAAAGATCCTGCAGTAGACAGCTCAGAGGCAGCATAGTGACTCAGCAAATTCATCAGGGACCCAGGACCTTCTAGGTTTCTTCTCTGCCTGAAGGTGTGATTCTCATCCTCACGCTCTGGAGGTGACCAATGTAGCTACAGCCACCAGTGTTCCCATTCCAGGCAGGAAAAATGGGAAGAGCCAAAATCAACAGGATGCAAACCTCCTGAGTCTACCTCCCCTTTTAAGGAGCTCTTTTGGACACATTAACAGAAACTTCTATTTCTTATTGGCCACCAGATTGTGTCACGTGCTCAACTCTAATGTAAGAGAGGCAAGGAAATGTAGTTTTAAAGCAAGGTTTTATTACTACCCTGAATAAAAGCAGGGTTCTTTCAGTTAAAAAAAAAAAAAAAAAAGAGTAGACTAAATATAAGATAAGTAATGGGTAATCTGCATCAGGATGTCCTCTTAAAATATCCTCTTCTGAAATATGGCTCCCCTACTTCAACAACAGTCTAGATGTGGGATGACCCTGAAGAGTAGGATGGGACTGTGTCTCTGGAAACGCTACTTCTAGAATATGGTACTGATTAATGAAAGGTCAGAGAAAAAGTACAGAGCAGTCCTTACTTGGGCAGATCTTTGTTTATCCAACTCATTTGAGCTTAGAGCCAATAATCTGAATGTTTTCTAAGGCTTCCTACCTGTTGAAAGTTGAATGCCTGCTCTCTTCTGGACTGTTTTCTGCTCTGCATTATAACCAATGTACAAATATAGTAGGCCCATAAACCAGCTTCCAGTTGTGCTAATTTCTTCATAAGGGCAAGACTTACTAAAAAGCCTATGAATAAATGGCATAATTATAAAGTCATTTTAGGAAGATGTAAGTCATTTAATAAAGTTCTTTATGGCATGTGTATTAATGCCAATAATATTTTAAGAAATTACTCCAGAGTACAGTCTTGTTGGGATGGATGGCACCTAGAAAATTCACCTAACCGCACTGTTAACTTCTTTCTGTCCAAGAATCCCAGATTCACTGGAAGAGGGTGGGGAGGGGGAAGCATAGTAGTAATCTCTGGGAAAAACTCTAAGTAAAACCAAAGAAAATGCATACTTACTATATAAGGAGTCCTGGAAGCTTGTACCTGGTCTCTGAAAGTGAAAGGAGATGAGGTAAGAAGATGGATTGGTATATCACAGACATCCACCAGTATACACATTCTCTAGTAGCTCAGACCAGACCTAGCTAGCTCAACTATGGTTCACAGGCAGATGGTTGTGGTGGTAATAGTCAGGGACCTTCTTCTTGCCTAAGTCTAATGAATACAAATAATGTGATGAGTAACTGACTTTATTACAAAAAAACCTGGAAAAATTGCCTCAGATAGTTTATTCTCTGGGCTCATTAGACACGGAATGGTTTCAGCACCAAGAATGCTGGCATTTAACTTCACTTATGAGGCCAACTTTAAGAGTATACCCTTTTTCATGTTGTTTTCTACTTCTTCATTTTTGTGTTAGAAATAGATAGGAGTGGAATGTAAGACTACAATCCAAGAATAGGTGGATGAATGCAAATTGTGTCTGGTCTCCCCATACTCTTGCTTGATTCTGGTAGAATTTTATCTGACAGTCACTGAAGGCTTCTCTTCAGCAGTTTTTTCATTAGCCCCTAGGAAAAAGTGGCCAAAATATGGTTAAATATATGGTTACTGATTTCGTAAAGGCAACGGTAGCTTTTGGGGTAGAGGGAAACAAGACCAAGAATGCATTTTGCTTTTACCTGATAATCATTAGCCTGTGTTCTCTGTGAGTTCCAATTACTATTATATATTTTTACATTCATTTATTCATTTATTTAATGAATAATACTCATTTACTTAGTACCTACTATATGCTTGGCATTGTGCTAAGTTCTGAGAATGCAAAAATATATGAGAAACTGTTTCTGCCCTCATAAAGCTTATGATTAAGTGGCTACTGATAGCTTACCTTTGTATTGTATTTTGGAGTTTTTCAAGTGCACAAGCATTGTAACAAAATCCTTTAAGAAAATCTCAAGAGAGGTAGGGTAGGTAGTAAGAAATAGTCCCATTTTAAAACTGAAGAAATTGAGGCTCACAGAAGTTAAGTAATCCATCTGGATTGCACAGAAGGTTAATAGCAGAGAGTGTTAATTGTTAATTCTTCTAAGTTTCACATTTTAATGTAAACAGTTATTTATATGTGAAATTTTACTCTAAGAACCTTAGGTGAAGTTGGATGTCTGTTTTTAATCTCTTTCGGTAATAATAATGTTCTGACCTAGATTCCTGAAATATAGGTATTTCATCCAGGTTGATTCATATATTGCAGATCTAGACTATTGATAAGATGTCATGAAAAGAAATAGCAGTTGAATTTGTTGGTTGTTGAACCTATTTTGTAGTCAAAATTCTAGTGGCCTCAGAATGACTGGAGTCTACTTACCAGTTAAGGTTTGACTCATCATATGGCAGCTGTGGTAGACTTGAAAAAGACATACGGGCAATTAGGAAGTGTGTATTTCAAAGCAGTGAATCACGTTTAAAGGATTACTTAAGAAAATGGGATCATGTCTCCTGTATCCTAAAGAAGTCAAATAACATGTTTTTTTCTTTTTAAATAACAAAAAATGGAGACTTTTTCCCCCTTTAACCTTCTTTTCACACACTTTCATTTCTTATTTCAAATTAGATTTTGTGGTTACTATCTCTCTTAACATAGCCTACTGTGAGAGGGTTTAATCTTTCCAGGATGAAAACCACAGAAAATATGGACATGGTCAGCAAATGTTATTATTGCTTTTTACAGGCGGCAGAGAGTGTCTGAACCAGTGAGTCTCAAGCCTGGCACATACCAGGGCCACCTGGGAAGCCTGTAAAATTCGCTGCTGCCTGGGCCCTAGTTTACCCAGAACCACAGAATCTCCAGCGGTGCAGCCCAGGCATTAGCATTATTTTAAATTATTCGTAGCTAATTCTAATTGTGCAGCCAGGGTTGAGAATAGCTAGAAACTCCCACTTCTGTTGGAAAGGAAAGAAATCAAATCAAGGTAATTGATAGTAAAGAGTGAACAGCTTATAGTGTCATGTGAATTTCTGAAGTCAGTATCTAATGGATATTCTGGTCAGTGTGACAAAGTGTAATGAAAACATTCAGGTAAGGGCAGAAAATATTTCAAGCAGGAGAATCTTTTGTACTTCTTAAATGTCACCACTTAGATGGCTATCCCATCTTAGCTTAGACAACTGCTTTGCTTGTGTGGCCCTGGCTTTGAATTAGATTCCTAAAATCAAATGTGTTAAAACACTTATCTGATGCCCAGATTTGAGTAGATTTTTCTGAAAACTTAAATTTATAGGAATGTAAATATGTTTGATTGCCCAGAGCCTTGTTGTATATCTATCTTTGTCCCTTTATCCTTACAGCTCTACCTGTACAGGGAATGTAAAATGGACACCCTGAAACAATCAGTGGCATATTAGAGCATCTGAAGCCTCATTTGCTTTTTTTTAAAGGTATTTTGGCTAATATAGAAGGGTGTGGGTATCAAATTATCAAAATATTTCTCAGATTTTCTAGTCACCTAAAGTGTATTCACCTATTTATTACATTTTTCTGTGCATTAACCTTAACATTTATGCATTCAGATTAGAATGCCTATACTCTTCTTTTATGGGCAGGTGGTAATGCCTATTATATTTGTCAAATTCTTCAGTATAAGGGTGTGGGCAGTGGGGTAAGAGAGAGTAGAATTTACGTCCTCTTACTGGTAAAGCTGTGTGAACTTAGGCAAATCAGTAACCTCTCCAAGCCTCAGTTTCCTTGTCTGTAAAATGGGAATGATAAAAGTTCCTGTCTCTTAAACTTGTCATGGAGTTTAAAAAAGCTAATGCATGTAAAGCACACGGCACTGTGCCTAGTACATAAGAGTTAAAAATTATTATCATTATTGCTTTTATTGTTATTCAATTCTTTGAAAAAAAAAGTTGAGGGAAGATGAATAATCACTTTGGATTAAGGATTTTTCAGTGGAAAAATTTGCATTTATCCCTATTGCAAGTATTTGAAATGTAATAATTTGAATGTCTGAAATCTAAAATCAAGAGCTATGACAGCATATTTCATTTCAAAGGAATGCTGTAAAATTTCATCTATTTTGGTATATGCTTTATCAAAGTCATTTTGCCTGCCTCTAACATTTTATGGGAGTGGCTAGGAAATATGCACCCATTAGAAAGGAGAGAAGTGCAGTTTCCTTCTGGCAAGTCACAGGAATTCCTTGGGATTGGGGTGGGGTGGGGTGAGGTGGGATGTGATCCAGTCAGGAAAGTGCTGCTATAAACTCTAATTCTTTTTTTTTTTTTTAACATAGCTTCCAATTCTTATTTGAATATTAATAGATTGACTTATCTCAGAACTAATTTAGGGTGAGAGACAAAACCTTGGGAACAGAATGTAAAGATAGTCATGATCTTCCAGTCACTTTACAGAAATGTCTATTTGCTGACCCTCCTGGTCACCTTCTCCAGAGCACAAAACTACCACATATTTTTCTCCTCTTTCAGTATGTCTTAAGTGATATTATTTAGGTGACTTTATGTTACTGCTCATTTCAGAAACAAAATACAAACAGACACAATAAAGGGCTTAACCTAAAGATTAAAGCAATTCACAAAGAGCGGGAATGGAAACTAAATTCCCCACATTTTTTCCCTTGGCTTTGAATTATTTTTTCCCTTGGGGTAGCTTTTATTTCTCTCTTTTCACTGATACTAACAGCTTATTACAACTCGTGTCTGTCTGTACTGGGTTCCCCTCTTATTAATCTCTCCTTCCATGTCCACACTTTGAATAGCAGTTTCCAAATTCGAGAATCATTACTTCCTTAGCTCTTGAGGGTGAAAGCCAGCCATGTATCCATGTATACATTTGCGGTTGGAATCTTACCCAGTTATTTTGTTAGTTATAAAAGTAAGCATTGATTGATGTGTGATAGGAGAAAAGTGTCTAATTTCAGGAATATTTTATTTTGGCAGCAGGTGAGAAGGTTTTTGTTCAATGAATTCTCCATGAAAGCACTAATATTTATCTCTACAGACTATGATTTTTCTATTCCTGTGGCTATTGGAGTCCATTCTCACATTTTCTCTTCTATATTAGGCATGTTTGAGACTTCCCTGGTGGTCCAGGTCTTAAGACTCCGTGCTTCCACTATAGGGGGTGCAGGTTCGAACCCTGGCCGGGGAAGTTCCACATGCCGCCCCGTGTGGTGTGGCCAAAAAAAAAAAAAAAAAGAAATGTATATTAGGCATGTTTGCTCATTGCTAAACCTTTTCAGTTATTCATGATCCTAATTAGAATTTCTAGATGAATTAAAATGCATTTCCTTTTAGATGATGTTGCAGACATCAAATGATTAAAAAAACAAAGTAATTATTCTACCAGGAGCTTAATGAGTCATGCTCTGGGGCAAGGTGGGGATTGGCAGGAGGAAGGAGGGAGGTGAAGAAAAGTAAAAAGTAAAAAGCAGGCATGTGTCAGGAAAAACTCCAGCCAGGGTTGATGGGCTGAGCTTTATTGATGCTGCTTTATGATATGTGTCAAAATAAATGCAGGAAACAGCTTTTGCTTCAAAATTTGGAATGTTGTGGTAACTGATATTTAAGTGAAGGAATGTTACAGTTGGAAGAGCTGACCTAAAACTCTTTCCAAAACTATCAATTTTATTTATTAAACTTACTGAAGAAAAATGACAAGAAAGGGCATAGATCATTTATTTATTTGACAAGGTACTCAGTTCTTTTCCTTAGTAGAGCAGCAATTAAGATGGGTTTTATTATGCTCAGCATGTGTGTTTGCCCAGTTTGAAATTGTTTACATATTTACTGGCAAGGCACTAATGAAAATAAATCAGCCCAAAGGACTTTTATCTCCCTGTCTGTGGAACACTGTGAAAGGTGCATTTTTAATGGATGATGACCACAGTTGTTTTTAGGATTCCTGAATGAAGTCATGAAGTCTTAAGAATTTTGGAACCCAAAGTTTTGACTCATGTTACAATGTGAGTAACTGCTTTATAGAAAAGGGCCTGGTCTAATTTTTAGCCTGTGCTTCATTCTTGCAAGTTGGAGGCTCATTTGCTGAGGATAATATTTATAAGTCCCATAATTAAGGAAATTCTTTAGTTAGACGTAGTTGTGAGAAAAGAGATACATCTAGGTCACTTTAGGGCACCATTTCTCAAATCAGGTGTCCTATGCTACACGTTGGCAGTTATGTGTGCTTCGAAATAGACTGCTAAATAGGATTAAACTCTTTTTTTTTTGGAGCAAGATTTCTAAGAGACTTTAAAATGCAAGTGGACATCGCAACTAATCAGGAAAGGACATGGCATTCAGCATTTCCCAGACTCTCATCAAGCAGTATCTATTCTCATCTCTTAGAACTCTAAAGTTTCTCAGAACATAGGGGAAAGCTGCCAGGAGTGATAGGGTTCTTCATAAGTACACAGCTGGCAGTCAGCCCCTCTGGGCCCCCATACATTGGGCCTAAAGTACACTGGCATGCCTGATTCAAGAGCAGGGCTTGTGACCCTTTTCTCTGTGCTACTTGTATTTGTACTTCCTGAGAGGGAGGAATGGAGTCTATTGGCCACTATCCAATATGGGGCACTCCTATTGATCTGTCTTTAACCATGGTGCCCCAGAGTACTTTGGCCTCAGCAGGAATTCCTGGACCAGTTAGCTGTGGCCAAGCTAGTAATATGAAATGGCCCAAACCACAGAATTTTGGTGCTGTTTTTCCTTAGATGGAGGCTATGTCAGGTAGTTAAACTTTAAGGGCTGTTCTGTTTAGGTGGCATTCATCTTCAGGTAAGATAGTCATTCATTCATTCAGCAGTATTAGATACCTATTATGTATTGAGCACCATGTTGCTATGGGGATACAAATGTGAGTAAGATACCTCCTGGTCCTCAAGCAACTTATGGGTCGTTTAAACAGTTCACATAATGATTGTTCTTGCTTGCTTCATAAGATATTATTTGGATATAAAATCAGTCACTTCATTTTTTTTTATATATATATGTATTTTTTTTTTTTGGCTGCATTGGGTCTTTGTTGTGGTGCGCGGGTTTCTCATTGTGGTGGTTTCTCTTGTTGTGGAGCACGGGCTCTAGGCACGTGGGCTTCAGCAGTTGCAGCACGTGGGCTCAGTAGTTGTGGCTCGCAGGCTCGCGGGCTCTAGAGCACAGGCTCAGTAGTTGTGGCGCACAGGCTCAGTTGCTCTGTGGCATGTGGGATCTTCCTGGACCAGGGCTCGAAACTGTGTCTCCTGCATTGGCAGGCAGATTCTTAACCACTGCACCACCAGGGAAGTCCCAGTCACCTCATTTTTGAACATCAGTATGGGTGATTAAAATATATATACATAACATCCTGGTTATTTTCCTGTTACTCTTTGATCTTATGAGTCTAAATGTTCTGCAGTATTCCCCCACAGAAACCAGTACCAGGTAGTGCTAGCACAGGCGTGGGGCACCAGGAATGCACTACTTGTTGGGTGTTTAATTGATAACAAGGCAGATTATGACTTCTTTCTCATGCTTCTTCCTGGACCAGTTAGCTGTGGCCAAGCTAGTAACATGAAATGGCCCAAACCACAGACAAAGTACAAATGTGTATGATGCCATCTTTTTTTCCCTTGTGCATTCTCAGGACAGGCAGCCCATATGGTACTTGACTGATTGTAGGGCAGGAAAAGAACATGGTAGCAGTATCCACAGCACTGCCAGAAGTAACACTTCTGTAGCAGTTGTGTGGATCTTTGCTGCCTGTGGGCTATTCATCCCTGTGCTTCAGTGCAGGCCTTGATGAAGAAGAGAAGTCCAGGCCAAGAGAAAAGTTAATTTGTTCTCTTATCTGAGTTTAGAAGGATTCTGGACTCATGGCTTCCTAGGCTTCAAGTTCAATACTGCAGTGTAGAGGGAGCCCTACACTGTTGGGTTCTGAGTAAATATGTTGTAAATTATATGCAGGAACATCAACAGGTTAAATATCTATTTGGGTTAAAAAAAAGGAAAGATTTCCACCCAGGAAGTTTAGATATATATATATCTGAGTATACTTCACAGTTAAAGAAAGTTGGGATATCTTGGGATAGAAAGGATACAAGGCAAAATTACTGAATTTACTTTTGACATTGACACCAGTTGCTAAAAAGATTGTTTTGGATTACTTTTCATTCGTAGCCAGACAGAGACAGTGAATGGGGAAAGATACTCTTCCTGGGCCTTCTCCTCAGAACCCCATCACTCATCCTTCTTTTGATTAATATTATGTAAAGCAGCAATCTCATGCATTGTTCTTTATGGGTTCATCAGGTAAATGCTGAACCCAGAACTAAGTGTTAGCACTGCTTTTCCTTTGGTCAGCTCTATGTGCATGTGTTCTTCACAGTTTTCTGAGAGCTTACTCACCATGTGGCAGGCACTATGCAAGGCACCTGGGGAAATAAAACAGTGCACAAGGCACACTCCCTGCCATCACTGACAGGGACAAAAGTAAACATAATACAAAACATGGAATGTGTGTGGTACACTCCATACAAGGTGGTGTAAAGGAAGTTGTAACAGCTCTGTAGAATATGATCATTAGGCAGATTCTGGCTGCTGTTGGATTGGTGTGGACCAGTTTGTGAATATGCTGCATAAGAACCCCAGGCAACAAAATGGCAACCTCATTTTGTGTAAACATGGAACTCATGTTATTGTATTCTTTCAGAACTGCACTTTGCAACTTCCGTGCACTCTTGAAACAACAGGCTGTGACACCATAGCTTTTGTTCCTTTTGGACAAGTTCACCTTCTGGGAACATAAATGGGTACTTGGTATATTGTAGGTTATCACCAGCCTCCAGCATGGTCTACAGTCTTGTCTGGTGCTCAGTGTTTCAGGAGCAGGTCTAAGATATGCCTTTCTTTAAGACAAATTGTTCTCTGATTTATGATAATAAATATTTTAATATTTTAATGAAGGAGCTTTCTAACTTTTATTACATATTACCTCTTTTAAAAGATCATATTCGCTTACCATAAATCAATGATTTTAAAGCACATATTTTTTCGTATTTTAACATTTTTGAAATCAGGATGTGTTTTACAATCAGTGGCCTGCCATCATTTAGTTGCCCGTATTCCTCCTTATTCTTTAAAAAAATCTTCTTAAAGATACATGATTCAACTGGGGGAGCATTGGAGGCCCTCCACCCCTGCCCATGTTTCTGGTACCTGACACACTAAAGGAATTCAGGGATTCATGCCCCTTGGGTCCTATAGTTGTGAGAAAACCAGGGCACCTTATCTTACATCCTGACATATTATTGTGTCCTCTCCTTTGTGAGAGAGGGAACAATGGTATAGATAGGTATGGGATAAAATTGGTTCATGAATTTATACTGTTTCATAATGACTTCATCTAACATTCAGGGAATGCTACAAAGTATATATTCTTCCACTGTGCACTATACCCATGGACATATTTGAAGAATATAACAGGTATGAAAGACACTCCTGTATGATAAGCTAAATGACTATGAAAGGTGTAATAATACAGTATATGAATAATACCAAATGACAGGGTCAGTTACTCAGTATAAATCCTGAGCAGGAAGAGGTTACTTTGGGTTGGGAAAAGTTAATGGAAGGTATGAGAGGTAAACTGGCTTTTGAAAACAATAAAAGATTTGGATAAGAAGAAATGGAGGTGAGGGAAAATATGTTCTCTTCCCTAAAATTTTTTAAACATCTATCTGCATTAGAGGACTTCAAAGTGAATGTGATTTTTAGGCTCTTTTTTTTTTTTAATATCTTTATTGGAGTATAATTGCTTTACAATGGTGTGTTAGTTTCTGCTTTATAACAAAGTGAATCAGCTATACATATACATATGTTCCCATATCTCCTCCCTCTTGCGTCTCCCTCCCACCCTCCCTATCCCTGAACACGCACTTGAAAATACAGCATGCATTTATGACATTGGCTGTTTTACTAAGAACCAATTAAAATATATCTGCTTTTCTGGGAATTCTGAATATTTTTCACTAACTTGGGGTGGCAAAGGAAGACAACAAAGCACTGACTCATCTTTGAGATAGTGCAGAAAAGATTAGCTGGGCAGACTTAACTCCAGAGAGGTTTCAAGGGGACTGGCTATCTTAGACCTGAGTGTGAAGTGAGTATAACCCATGACTCACAGAGAACTCTTGAAATGGGTAAAATGACTAAGCCATTTTCATCCGAAACAAGCTGGACTAGGCCACACTTGGATTATTTAGCAGGAAATTATGAGGTCTTCTAAATAAACAAGCCACAGTTTGGCAAAATAGTCTCAGCTTCCCTTGTGGTTATGCCACTTACCTTTCCAATCATCACAGTGAGCCCCTTCTTCCTGAGCTCGGACTATGAAATGCTGTGCTACCTGCAGGACTTAGCTGAGGGCTCATTTTTATTCTTAAATGGGCCTGATTTCCCCTTTCCCTTTTCTTTTTTTTTTTAAATCAGTTTACTGTTTTTATTTATATTTATTTATTTATTTATTTATTTATTTTTGGCTGCTTTGGGTCTTCGTTGCTGTGCGCGGGCTTCTCTCTAGTTGCGGCGAGCAGGGGCTACTCTTCGTTGTGGTGTGCAGGCTTCTTGTTGTGGTGGCTTCTCTTGTTGTCGAGCACGGGCTTCTAGGCGCGTGGGCTTCAGTAGCTGCAGCACGCAGGCTCAGTAGTTGTGGCTTGTGGGCTCTAGAGCGCAGGCTCAGTAGTGGCTCACGGGCTTAGTTGCTCCGCGGCACGTGGGATCTTCCCAGACCAGGGTTTGAACCCTTGTCCCCTGCATTGGCAGGTGGATTCTTAACCACTGTACCACCAGGGAAGTCCCCCCTTTCCCTTTTCAGTCATTTCTTTCCTTGCTTCTTCTAACACTTTAAAGCTCAGTTTGAGTGCTCAAGAACAGTTTATCAATAAAGTTTGAGGTTATGTCTTTACATTTGCAGTATAAATCTAAACTTTAAAAACAAATGATGAAGACCCACTCTGCTATCATGAACACCAGATCATGTTGCTTATTTAACATTTTTCTTTCTATTTTCTGCTTATCTTTGGTTCTAGTAATTAAAAGCCCTATGCGACACATTTAAAAATTCTTCCATTTTAACAATTTTTCTCCCAGACTTGGGGCATCAGATTCCCCTCTATACATCTGTTCCATTCTTTCTATCTGCTGGAGGAGCGGTTATCCACCATGTTGCACCCTAGATACTTTTGTAAAATACTGCTGCCCAGGCCCTATCCAGAGAGATTTTAATTTATTGGTCTGAAGTAGGGTTCAGAATCAGAATATTTTTAAATTGAGATCTAGTTGATGTATAACATTATGTTAGTTTCAGATGTATAACATAATGGTTTGATATTTGTATATATTGTGAAATGTTCGCCACAGTAAGTCTAGTTAACATCCACCATCACACATAGTTACATATTTTTTTGTGTATGATGAGATCTTTTAAGATTTACTCTTAGCAGCTTTTAAATATACACTATATTATTATTAACTGTAGTCACCATGCTGTGCATTACATCTCCATGACTTATTCATTTTACAACTGGAAGTTTGTATCTTTTGACCACCTTACCCTTTTTGCCCAACCTTCACCCTCTGCCTCTGTCAACTACCAATCTACTCTCCCTATCTATGAGGTTTTTGGGTTTTTGTTATTGTTTCTTTTGTTTGTTTGTTTGTTTGAGAAACATTGTATTAGTGTTGAAACCTGGTCAAAACCAGTGAAAATCTCTAAATCAGAGGGCAAGGCCTGTCCAGCTTAGTGATTCACAAGGCAGAATATCTCTGGCAGCTACTGGAACAAAGAACTGCTGTGGATATCCAGAACATTCTTGGGCCCCAGTGCTGAATTATCCCTAGATTAAGGATTTTGACTCCTTTGTCTGTTTCTTCCTCTAGCTTCAGAGTGGCACATCCAGTCACCCTGGCAGCTAGTGCATACAGTACCTTTATGAAGCTAGATGGTGTCTTCATTGTTTCAGATACTTTGCTGCTTTCTGGGAAATTGTTGGAATAAATATACAAATTTATGATAACCTTGTAAATGGTACCCCATGGAGTTGTGCAGTGTACAGCCTGCACAACCATACCCTGTGACCCATCATGTTCTTGTTTTTCCTGTTTAAACAAGTCATGACCTGAACTAGTGACCTGGGGACTATAGGCCCCAGATGACAATCGTTGGCAGGCTAGTGTAGGCACAGCAACTAAGATAAAAGGCAACTTTAAAGTCTGAGATGATGGGTTAAGATATTCTCAAAAGGCTCCCTGCCTCATGACTCTGTCATGTTGCTTAATTTAGCCCAGGTTGCTAGGGAAATGAATTCAAAATTGACCAAGGCAGTGTCTAGAAGTACTGCCTGAATAATAAATTAAATTCATGGCAAATATACCCTTTGCTTGACAACCTTGGATGGATTTATTTGCTTACGCAGAGCTAAAGACTAACATAACCTGCCCAGTCTTGACAAAATCGCTGAGTAAGTCGCACTTATTTTCAGATTCCTCAGCATCTTCTTTTTTTACTTTTATCTTTTTTTTTTAGCATGCTGATACTTTTAGTTTAATTTAATTTATTCTTTATTCAATTTATTTAAACTGAAAAGACAAAACAAAGCAAAAACTGTTCACCCATTTCTCCCACTCCCCACTGCCCCGCCTCTGGCAACTCCCAATCTGGTCTCTGTATCTATTAGCATGGTTATTTATTTATTTTTTAGATTCCACATATAAGAGAGATCATATGGTATTTTTCTTTCTATAACATCTTTTTTGTCCCTTCTGCCTGGAAGTGAACACCTAGAAAAGGCAGCTATGTTACACATGGAATATTCTGATAGAAGTATTTAGCCCTGCACCTCACTGCCTGGCCAGTGGGTTCCATGGATGGTTCCTGTCTTCATTGCAGTTGCACTTAAGCAGGCCTGATGGTGTAGTTGTGCTGTCTACAGGAACTTTCTGCAATGATGGAATGGTCTATAATCTGTGCTATCCAATGAGATATGTTCGTGTATATGTATGTATGTGTGTGTGTATCACTAACTGTATGTGGCTATGTACAGAGCACTTGAAGTGTGGCTAGGGAAACTGAGGGATTGAACTTCTAATTTTAAATACTTTTAATTAATTTCATTTAAAATTTAAATAGCTACAGGTGGCTAGTGGCTACCATACTGGACAGTGCAGGTCTGAGAGAGAGGTCTTATCTAGAGTGGGAGGAAACTCATATTTGTTGTGCACTTTCCCATCGTCAGGGACTTTTTTTTAAATGATCTTATTTAATCTCATGAAACCCCGCAGGGTAGATATTATTCTCTCCATCTTATAGAATGAAAATAACTGAAGCTCAGAAAATCAATCGCCCATATTATATGACTGATAAATGATCAATTCAGCATTCAAACCTTGGTCACTTTGGTTCTAAAGCCTGTGCTTGAAGTTTTCTTGGGGAGGTGGTTTTCACTGTGAAGAGTTAGAAACGAAATTTAGAGTGAAAGCATTAATGATAACCACCAAAACACTGCCATCAAACGTCACCGAATGATAAGAAGAGAATTGCCCAGAGAGGAGAAGGGAGTGTGTGCTGGTGCTGGGCAGAAGCAACACCTAGTGGACCGGGGGGGGGGGGGGGGGGGGGCGTGGCAGGAAGAGGAGGGACCAAAGCCACTGTGCCGGTGACAACAGGTTTCCCTCAGTATGGCCTCCTCAGCCTGTCATATACAGAGTCATGAGCTCTGTCCTTACTATTTCCTTTCTCCATCAGATTAAAATTGGGCTTTAGTACTCTAAATAGAACCATCAGAAGCTTGCTTATTAGTCGCTGCTGAGGACTGAGTACAGGTACATCTGGGAGTTGCCAGCTTCTTTTCCTCAAAGCCCCAGACCTGCTAAGGGCAGGACCTCTGTTGAATGGCTTCTCGCCTCACCTCCCACTTCCTCTCTTCCTTTATTTCTTAAGATGCTCAGAGTCCGTATTTATTGTCCAGTGTTCTGCTTTATTCATGGCTGTTCCCCACATCTAGTGAATATGCATTCATCCTAGAGGCCGTGGTTCTCAGCCCTGGCCACATCAGAATTAACTGTTGCACTTTAAAAAATCCAGCTGCCAGATATCTGCCCAAACCAACCGAGTCTGAATTTGTGGGAGTGGGGTCCCACCATCAGTACAGTATGTTTTACCAGTTTTCCAAGGGTCTTCGGTGTGTAGGAAGGGCTGAGAAGCACAGTCCTTGCTGATGAGCCATCTGTGTGCCTCCCAGAGTTCTATCGTTCCCAGATATTTCGAACCGAGGGCACTAGGTAGATGAGGGTTGTGGGTGGAAAAGGGTGAGTGTTGCAGGTGGTAAGAAACAGGCAGTTTGGGGACTTCCCTGGTGGCACAGTGGTTAAGAATCCGCCTGCCAATGCAGGAGACACGGGTTCGAGCCCTGGTCCGGGAAATATCCCACATGCCGCAGAGCAGCTAAGCCCGTGCACCACAACTACTGAAGCCTGCGCACCTAGACCCTGTGCACCACAACGAAGAGCAGCCCCCGCTCACCGCAGCTAGAGAAAGCCCGCGTGCAGCAGTGAAGACCCAGTGCAGCCAAAAATAAATAAATAAATATTAAAAAAAAAAAAAAAAAGAAACAGGCAGTTTGAAAATGACTCAGGGAACCTGAAGGTGAGGAAGACGCAAGAGAAGTGGCAGGGGCCCCTCAGGGGGCTTTTTTTCACAAGCCATTATGGATAATGGGTGGAGAACAGGAATCCCTGGTGGAAGAGAGAGCATCAGGGTGAACTATCAATAGTGACATTTCTTCCGTTTGATGTCATTTGTTGAGAACCTTTTGTCCCAGCCCCTGCTGTAGGGGCACAAAGATAGATAAGAAAGGTGTCTCCCATGGAAAAAGTTGCAGGGTCTGGAATCAACAAGAAGAAGAGAAAAATTAGGGAAAAAACCTCATTTGACCAAGTAGGAGTAACCCGCTTTTAACTGTTTGTGTATGTTTGCCATTTATTACCCAGCACAATTAGCTCTCAGACACATCATTAAATAAATGTGTGTCAGGTTCTCTTTGTAAGTTGTAAGTTGTATTCAGCTGCAGCAGTATCCTCTATTTATATCTTCTTAGCCTTCATGTGGTCTGTTTGTGCACAGTTTAAACAAATTGAAAGGAGCCTGAGTGCCATGTCCACCTGCAACTTCTCCTAAAAGGATTATGTGTGAAGTAAATGTCTATAATAGTTTTTGGAAATGCATTATGTAAGTCCACTCATCTTCTTTTACACCCCCTTGCCAAGCCATTCCCTCTACCACATCACAACTAACGAGTTTCCATTTCTAACCATAGCCTAAATCAAAGTATTTTCTGTGCTTTGATGGGGCCATAAATGGGAGAATTAAAGAAAAACTTCCCTGTTGGTCTCAAGGTTCTGTGTTTGGGGGAGCGGCACAATGTCCTCTTCTGCCCTGGAGGCTACATCAAGGGTGTCTCCATGGCTTTGTGCCTGCTTGCCACGTGCTTCAGCATCAGCATTCACTTGAAAAACTATCTTCATTTTATCGTGAGTGTAGTGCTCAGGGTGGGGACCTCACGCAGGAGAAGGGGGGAGCTTGAGGACAACAAGCACTCCTATCCTCTGGGCACTTGACTTCCTCTTTGTACCCTCATAGATAACATAAACAAGGCATCAATTAGTTGCATCTGTCTTTGTATTTTATATGAATGGAATAATACAATGTGTACACCTTTG